>NC_135497.1:154206318-154506318 GCF_052857255.1 Amblyomma americanum | reverse complement strand
GGTCACCGCTAACTCCCGCTAATTACGACTCACTCCATCCGCTCGTGCTTCCTCTCATCACCGCTCAGTGATACGTACAGGCTCACGTTCACACTCACCGCCACCCCGAAGTCACACCGCGGCCGCTTTGCGCCTCTGCTGACCGATGCACAGCGAAAGCCATTTTGTGGCAGCGATACGGGCGTCTGTGCAACAGACTGGGTATGTACTGGTTGCAGAAAAATGTAAGTCGGCTGCCCTGCACTTCATCGTGGCGGCCCAACCTGTTTTGAGAGCAGAAATTAGGTGCAGCACTGGACATTTCCGGTATCCGAGAAATTTCGCGTGCTTTTTCGCAGCTGCACGCTCCTGCCATGTGTTGTGATAAAGGAATTAGTCACACCTCTGCCAAGCCACCGTATGGTAAGTGTAACACACCAGCCGCGCATACCAGCCGCGACGGGAGATGAAGTGCAGCTGCGCCAAGCTCTTACACGCCACGCGCATGCAGGGCACAGGGCTTGTGCACGACACGTCTCCAGCGTTGCACCAAACTTCTGTCTCCAGGACGACACGCGCCGCCATGGGGAAGGAAATTTTTCTTTGAAGGGTAGCTGACTTGCAGATTTAGTTGGCTACGTAGTCACCTCTGCCGTGCTAAAGAAAGAAAAAAAGGTTGCTCCTCAGTTGATGTCGATGCTCTTGCCACGGCCTATAGCAAGGTATACACATGACACGTAGTTACGTTTTACCGCTATAGCTGTTCAGCGCCCGTTCCTGGGTTTTGCGTCGTAGTAGCAGTATGTCGTAGTCGTCGGCGTAACGGGTGGGTGCGTTGCCATGGCAACCGCTCTGAGGGTGGTTACCGTGCCAGGAGGAAGGTATGGCGTGAGCGGAGAATTGAGTAAATGGTGGATGGTTACCACAGGAACCATCTGGGGGGTGGTTACCGTGGAAGGAGGAGGGTATGGCCAGAGCGTAAGAAGCCGCAACCGTCGGTGGTTGCCCCGGAAACCACCCGGAGGGTAGTTAACCCTGGAAGTACGAGGAGAGTTACCATGGAATGAGGTTTTATGGAGAGAGCGCATGAAGGCGTAACAGGAGGGTGGTTACCACGGGGATCGATCGGAAGGTGGTTTCTGTGGAAGGAGGAGGGTATATGGCGAGAGCGTAAGAAGGCGCAACCGTCGGTGGTTGCCCCTGAAACCACCCGGAGGGTAGTTACCCTGGAAGTACGAGGAGAGTTACCATGGAATGAGGTTTTATGGCGAGAGCGCATGAAGGCGTAACAGGAGGGTGGTTACCACGGGGACCGATCGGGAGGTGGTTTCTGTGGAAGGAGGAGGGTATATGGCGAGAGCGTAAGAAGGCGCAACCGTCGGTGGTTGCCCCTGAAACCACCCGGAGGGCAGTTACCCTGGAAGTGCGAGGAGAGTTACCATGGAATGAGGTTTTATGGCGAGAGCGCATGAAGGCGTAACCGGAGGTTGGTTACCACGGGGACCGATCAGAAGGTGGTTTTTGTGGAAGGAGGAGGGTTCGGCGAGAGCGCGCAGGAAGGCGCAACCGACGGGTGGTTACCGCAGAAAAATGACGGCGTGGCTAAGCACAGGGATCTCCAATCGGAGGATGGACTCCCTGGAAGGAAGAGGGTATGGCGAGGGCATAGCACGCGCAATCGCCTGTGGTTGCAACGGAAACCACACGGAGGGTAGTTACCCTGGCAGGACGAAGAGGGCTACCGTGCAAGGAGGAGGAAGTTGATGGCGAGAGCGTGGGAAAGCGTAACAAGATGGTGGTTATACAACGGGAACCGTCTGGAATGAGGTTACCGTGGTAAGAGGAGGATGTGCCGAGCACGCACGCAGCCACCGCGCGGCGGCGGCTGCGTGCGTGCGTGCGCGCGCGTGTTTGTGTGTGTGTGTGTGTGTGTGTGTGTGTGTGTGTGTGTGTGTGTGTGTGTGTGTGTGTGTGTGTGTGTGTGTGTGTGTGTGTGTGTGTGTGTGTGTGTGTGTGTGTGTGTGTGTGTGTGCGTGCGTGTGTGCGTGTGTGTGTGTGTGTGTGCGCGCGTGCGTGTGTGTGTGTGTGTTAAGTCTCAACGTTGCTTCCTAAACAAACCTGTTGCTAGAAATCTGCTATTGAAAGAAAAAAAACAGTTGCATTAGTACTTAGTATTAGGTATTAGTGCAGCTACTCGGGTCGATGTAAGTAGTTCTCGTGTCTGAGCGGTTTATGCATTTATGTGGCTGCGTGTGCGCACAGGAACTGCCTCATAAACTCGGCACTAACATGAGCTTTCACATTGAAGAAGGATGGACAGATGGGCGAGTTGGTAATAATTCATTGCGGGTGGTACGACGCGAACTAGACGACGTACAAAAGAAAGAAGACAACACAGACGAGCGCTGACTCGCAGCAAAATTTTTCATTAAGATCAAACATTCATACATGAAAATTATATGACACGACAGGGCATCGAGCACTTTGACAAGCAAAATTAAGAAAGTACAACTATCGCCACTCATCTAACGTGTGGCCAAGTCCAATCAAAAGCCTACCCCTTCCCTCCTCCCACCCCACTCGATTACCCCAAGCCAAAAATACTAGTCGTAAATTATCTAGAAATGAGACCTCTTTATCAACCAACAACAAGGAAGGCTGGCTGATGCACTGTGACTGCTTCTTTCTGATAAAATAAGCTTTCATTATTTCCGCGGTCGTTTTATCCTGGTGGCAAAACAAAATCTTCGTTTTTGTAACCAAGGGGCGGCACTTTTCTTTTTCTTTTCTTCTTTCCCGCCATCGCGCAGTGATCGTTTAGGTGAGAATATCTGGAATCTGAGAGTGAATTAGAGGTGTTCACGCAAGCTAATATTAATGCATCGACTGGTTTGACCTATGTAGACCTTACTGCATGACAGTGGAAGTTCATAAACTACTGAGCCGGCGCCGTCCACCAACCCTGACCTGTGTGAAATCTGGCGTTTAAATGGACTAACTGGTATACAGGTTTTTCATGGCGGTTGCTAATGACACGGCAGAGCCTGCTCAACTTATTTAGCGCCGAAAAAAATGACGTCAACATCAAACTTTCTCACCACATTTTTCAGATTATGTGTTACATTGTGTGCGTATGGAATAACCGCCATTTTCTTGCGTGCACTGTCCCTTTTTGAATGCACGAAATCCGCCCTTACCATCCGCAATAATTTTTCAGAAGTTGTCGAGATAACCGAATCCGGAAAACCTGCAGTTTTTAGCCTGCGCACCTGTAACAGTACACTATATTGGATACAAAGAGGACACGAGTTCTGTAAGCTTGAGCGAATGCAAGACAGATCAATAGCATTTTTTAGTTTTTTAGTGTCCATAGGAATAATATCTGTTTCTGGGACCTTGGGGAGTAAAGCCAACATAACGGGATAAGACGACCAGGGAAATAATGGAAGCTTATTTCATCAGAAAGAAGCAGTCACAGTGTGTCAGCCAGCCTTCCTTGTTTTTGGTTGATAAAGGGAACTTAGATAATTCATGACTTTTTTGGCTTGGAGTAATCAGGTGGGGTGGGAGGGGGAGGGAAGGGTTAGGCTTTTGATTGGACTTGGCCACACGTCAGATGAGTGGCGATAGTTGAACTTTCTTAATTTTGCATGTCAAAGTGCTCGATGCTCTGCCGTGCCACGTGAGTTTCAAGTATAAATGTTTGATCTTCTCAATAAAAAAAAACTTGTTGCGAGTCAGCGCACGTCTGTGTTGTCGACTTGCTTTTGTCCGTCGTCTTGTTCGCGCTGTACCACCCACATTGAGCTTTCTCAGCGCACCACATCCCTCGCGCGTTGCATGATAACCTCCATCGCATGCTGGCAGCAGCTCGAGAGCTGATGTGCATAGAAGAGGTTGATCATCTACCTGATTCCCTCCGTCGAGGCAACAGCGCAAGAACGGGCGGATTGATTTCACAGTCCTTTTGTTAACGCGGTGCAGAGCTTCGAAGATTTATCCGGAACAACCACATATGCGGTAGCCAGGTCTCGGCTTCAGACTTTCAGGTCAAGGTGATGCCAATAATTTGCTCCTTGCAGCTGTTGCTTTTCGGTCTGAATACGACAGTGGTGAAAACGGCTAACCAAATTGCGATTGCTCCAGCGATTCGACTGACTATACTCATCAATTGATTAGTAGTTACTGTAGTATATAGTCCCCATACCGTCATCATGATCATATATCTACATCTCCCGCCCATCTCGTTACTCCCCTACGTGGGGAGCAGCAGCCAGGCTACGTGCGCGTCTGAAGTGCGCAAAACAGCGTGAAACAAGACGATGGACAAGCAAGCACATAGAAGAGCGCTCGTCTATGTGCTTCCTTGCCTGTCGTCTTGTGTATAGCAGTTATGTTCACCACAAACAGCTCTTCGCCCAGCTTTCACCGCGTATCTATCATGGCCGACTGCTCCACATTTCCTGCATCTAAACTATCCTATCTTTCTCTCTCAAATGGCTGATCTCTAATTTAGCTCAGTGTTCGATATATGAGCTGTCATTAACAGGCCCGGTATTCAAGCTTCTTTCACTTCTACAGGTTAGCACTTTACACTTGAGAAACGCTGGAATAGGGAGTATTCACGTTACATGACGGCCGTCATTTTATAGTACAACGTGACCTCCCATATTTCCACAAGCTTCAGCGGGGCAAGCCGGAGTTGGTGGCAATAAGCCTGTTAGACACACGTGGTGGCTTTTCGCCGTGACAGGGTGGCAAGCCATCCTCCATAAGCAACAAAAGGGGAACCGCTGGTCTCCGCTTCGCTCCGGAAGACGGGCGAGTAGGACAAGATTATTGTGGAACGATAAAAAGAACGAAAACGAAAGTGTCCCTGCCAGGGCGAGAAGGACAGCTGCTGCGGTTCGGACGAAGATCCGCCGCCTGGCTTTCCCCTCTTGCTCGAACGTGGGGTAAAGCAGCAACTGGCTTTGCGCATGCCACGCTACGATTAGAAAATCGCTACGGTTAGAAAGTGCTAAGCTACGGTTAGAAAAGTATTGTAAAGTCCATTCAGCACATTCCAGCTGAAGCCACTTGTAGACCCCACCACAGCCTGCGCGCGTTGCCGCTGGGGCCGCCTGAGGACCCTCCAGCGTGCAAAGACTTACGAGAGGAAAGGTAAAGGCGCGAAGACGCCGAAATTCAAAATTTTCACTACGGATAACCAAAGCTTGTAAAAACAGCATTAGAAAAAATTCTTGCTGGAGGATATTCGTGAAGCGGTGTCTTTTAACATTCCAGGCACAGCGCAACTTTGTTGAAAGTACCTTTCAGAGCCCCTTTAAGCGTCAGCCTATAAAAGGCCCAGGAATCCAAGCGGAACGCCCAGCGGACAGCCCCAGAACGCCGCCGTTACGGCAATTTGGTCAAGTGGGAACGCAATTGGCCATGGAAAAGTTGAAAACATTATCGAAGCTGGGAACAGCGACACAGCTGTATCGAAACTAGAATGAGTACTTTTCAAAGCATTGCGGTTTATTCATGTCAAATATAAGCACTCCGATTCACCCTCTGACCTTGCAGCAGTTTCGAGTTCAGCGACACTGTCATCCGCAGCGCAACAAGTACGGCTCAAATTTTTATTTCACTTTATAGATACTACAAGATATACCCACCAAAATACATAGCTTTTTCGTAGTCATAATCATCGAGGCATAAACACGCGTGCACTATAGAAGTGTACTCGTGTCATAATGACACGCTCAACTTTCCGGGAAACCTCGTGATCAGAAAATGCAATCGCCTCAATCATTCAGTCATTACAGCAGATTCATTGTCTCGGTTCACGTCATAAATTAATTCATAACAAGTCATCGATAACGCAATCTTTATATATTTAAACGCTTCTCAACACTTCAATGAATTCTTAATTCATCGTTAAAGGATTTCACTCTTGTTCTCGATAACTGTTTGTTGACGTTTTCATTGTTATGCTACACATGACTGTTAGGTACATAATATTTTTTATCAGTCATTTGTATTATTTCTAACTTATCTTGATCTATGTTCACCTCTGATTTCCGGACACACAATCCGTGAATGCACCGTTTCGATTTCCAGTTTCTCTTTCCATTTTTGTTCGCGCACCTGCTACGGTCTGAGTTGAGGGTGCCATACAAATAAATAAATAAGAACTGTTTTTTCTTGAGATATACAACGACCTGAAACGAACTGTAAGGGCTTTAATTCCTGTAATGTTTTTTCTTTCATTTTTCATGATCTCGAAGTCATTAGTTCACACACCTGATCATTTTCCAAATACAAAATTTACCACAGCTTTAAAAATACATAAAAGATACGAAATCACAGAATCGATTATGGAAAGATCTATCAATTGGACCATCGTTTGGTAGACGGAGGCTCCACTTCACGCAGCTTGAATGCAAGCACAACATCCTTGTGTTTCGAATTCTCCCGCTGCCGGCTCGCCCAGTCTGCCGGAAATGCGCCCCGCTACCGAGGCCCCCTCGCTTCGCTGTGAACAGAGGTGGGCAAATGCCCTCATTTTTACGTTTCCTCCCTCACCCTCACTTTTGAATCCATGGCCCTCCCTCACCCTCGTCCTCACTCTGAAAAAAATATGTTGCCCTCTCTCGCCCTCACCCTCATTAACAGTCATTTTAAAATTCGAGTTATATTTTTAGTCTGCAACTTTTGGCGATATTACTGAGTAATGAACATATAATACAAGCCCTCAAGGCTCTGTTAAACGAGAGGCTAGATGCTTATACTGTTGTGTGTGTGCAGGTACGTGTGTGTGAGCTGTTTCAGCTAATACGTGAGACAAAACCGAAACAGTTACTATTTGGGCCCTAAAATAGCACTCTGCTTTTACTTCTGGCACACACTGCATGCATACATGGGCCCTGCACTTATAACATTTAATTGTTATCTATATATATTTTGCTTATACTGCAATCTCCACTGGGGATTTTAGCAGGGTGGGATGCAGATAAGTAAACACAACGTAATAACACAGGCAATTAACGCAAGAAAAAAAGTAGAACATCGTAGCTTGAAAATTTTGGAAAATAAGCATACACAACAGATTTTTAAACAATACTGGAAAGAAATGTCGACATAGATGATTTTGAACTGTGGGCATTGGTTAAGAGATTCCGTTCAATTACTGTTTGTGAAAAGAAAGAATAATACTTGTTGGGGGGGGGGGGGGGGGGGGCTAGTTCGTGCATGTTTCCAGAAAGGGTTGTAGCGCCTTTTCGGCGCTACAACCCTACCAGCACCGTCTCGATTGCTATGTGCAGGCCTTTTCGGCGCTACAACCCTTTTCTGGAAGAAAGAATGAATACTTAAAATGGTTATTACGCGCGCGGTAAATAGCGTTACTGTGTGGCTGTGTCTTTGCCTGGTGGCGTAACCAGATCAAAAAGAAATTATTCTCGTGAGAACTGTCGTATAGTGGCCGTTAGTAAATTGAAAGAGGAATTTTAGTCGCGACACATGGTTTCTTTGCGTTAATGTGGCCAAGTCCGCTTTAGTTAACAGTTCTGTCACTGAGGTACGTCGAAATCAGTTATAAATGAAGCGAGCTGCTTTTCATTGCACCATTTCTGTCTTATTAGTGTAACTTTTAGTGAAAGGGACCCAAATAACGCATGAAGAGTCTAGTATCGGCGGAATTGTATTTTTGTATGCGAGCCGTCGGACAGAAGAAGTAGAGTCTCAAAGCTCTCCTCAGAAAGAACAACTTGCTGTTAACATTAGCCATTATGCAGTCAATGGGCTTAGTCCAAGTGAGGTCATTAGTGATCAAGAGTTCGAGATACTTACAATGTATCTCGAGAAAAGTTTCGATAGGATAAATATTTAGGTTTCTTATCTAAAGCGACGTGTGTAGTAGTGAGCAGTACAGCTTTGTGGTCCGATACTCTATCTACTATCTGGCTATTTGTTTTGGCAGTAATTGATATTGTTTCAGTTCCTATAATACGGCAACGATAGAGTTAGGGGGGGGGGGGGGGGCTGTACATTGCTCCAATAATATATCGAACGTTCCTATGGTACGTTGTGCAAAAAATGCACTCTACATTGGGTACATCAGGCATTGGTAAAATTCGCTGGGATGATTTAAACTGAACGCTGACATCTCCACCTCTACCATCACGATCCTTGCGGTACGAACTGTAGCCAGTTGTAACGAACTCACTGTCGAACACAGTATTGTTAAGCCATGTTTCTGTCAAAACCGCTATTTCAGGGTCATGCAAAAGCAGAAGAGCCTCCAACTCAGTTGTCTTGTTTATGACACTTCTTCAATTAACATTTAGTATTTTCAGGGTCTGAGATCTCTTAGTCCGGGGTCAGTACGATTTCTTTCTAAGCCTAAAGCGAAGAGCTCTTTTTGCATCCCAACCCTACAGTACGCTATTAACGCTTAGCTTGTCATAGATTAGCTTCAAAGTTTGGCGCCCTCTTTCCTTTTTTGTTCAGGGCTTTTCCACTGTTTACGTATTTCCCTAACTCGTTTATCTCGTTTAGAAAACTCCTCAGCTAATGATTTTGAGCTTTTTGGTGTTTGAAGTTTGAGGTGATTTTGGTGTTTTTGAGTTAATAGCAAGATAGTAATATTGAAATTTTTTCACAGAAATTGTGAAATTTCAAAACGACTGGTCGCGCCTTATTTATTTACGTTTTACCCCACCTGTGGCATCTTTCTACACCACTCACTGTTAAATCTTGTTCCATAAAGAAACACCACCAATTACTTCCTTTTACAGTTCCTCGCTGTCTCCTCGCTAAGCTGTTTTATTCTGTACGTGATCAGGTTATTTCTCCTGCCTCTGTTTTCTAGATCTTCTATGTGGTTCCTAACTGAACTAATTAAGCTGCTCCTGAAGTTTCGATATTGCCGATTCCATGTCTTTTACCTTCGTGGCTAAGCCATTTAGGCCCGACAACTATATCTCAGTGCCATCAATTCGCTGAGTTAAACCGGAAAGTTTATTCCCATGCAGTTATGTTTTGAGACGCCTGCAGGCTCTCCATTGTTGAATTAATCTTGCACTGACCTTCTATCAATTCCGATAGCATTCGTTTTTCAATCGGGCCAGGATTTGTTTCAACACTGCCACAAGACAACAGATCTTTTGATATTGCAGCCACGCAAGAAAGGAAGCACTGAACACACAGTGGGCAGGGCAGTAGCACTACAAAGCGATCGTCAATCCTGTAGCAATGTGCAGATTTTGAATCACTAACCTGGATAGCAAAGCAAAAAGGATTGCTTAGCATGCTGCCCCATTTGCTGCTGCCATGCCCACTGTGCTAAAATGGACGGCTAAAATCAGTCGTCAGCGCATTGTTGTGTCTGCGTACGAAAACTAATGTCCGCCAAAAGTATTAAGAAAATAATTCAGTAGCGTTTACCACGATAATTACAATAAGTGCTTGGCACAGAATAGATTCAGAAGGAGGAAATTTTGTAGGTCGCTTATTTACCATTACCCGATGACACTGCGATTGCACTGGGTCTTTTCAATTGCACTGTTTCTAATCTCCCGCCATTTCGTGCGGTTTGCTACATGCTCGTCTGATGACGCTTCCACGCGCACGGACGGAAAATGATGATGACCACGCTTTCAAACTACAGCGTGAGAGACTGGCACTTTCAACAACAACTTTCGTGAACGCGGCTATGTGACAAAGACGACGACATTGCAAGCACAGCATGAGAGCTTGGCAGTTCGTACAGGCAGGATGTTAGGATTTCTCCCAACTGATTGTTCAAATTAGGGATGTGTATCAACCAACCTACTTCAAAAAATTTTGAGGGGCACTTTGAACTCTCCAAACTGCGCGAGGCGAAAGCCTTTGCGCGCGACTTTGGCTGTTACTACTGCTGCCTCTGTGGACTATCATTAGCGAAGAAGCATTGGTATGATTCTTTTTTATTTTTCGACTGAACCACTTCACGCTTACTCTTGTTGACACTTACTCTACAGTCATAAAACTTGGTTTCGAAGTTCATTTTTCTCTCCTCTCTCCGATGCAACAATTCTTTTTATTTTCTTGGTTTGTTCCCGAGTTCTTGCACTTTGCTGTGACGACTTTCGGCAGATGTGACGGCATCCCTTTCACTTTTCGCTATAACTAATTAACTAATTGTTCTACAGTCATCAAACGTGGCTTCTAAGTTCATTTTCTTCTCCTCTTCCCGATACAACAATTCTTTTTCTCCCATGTTTATTAGTTCCTGAGTTATTGCACTTCACTGTGACGATTTCCGGTGGATGTGACGTCACACCGTTCCTGTGGCTATGCCCAGGTCCGCGTTATTTCGAGGCAGTTTTTACATTTTTGGCTATAATTAACTAATTATTCCACGATTATCAAACTTGGTTCTTAGGTTTCATTTTTCCTCGTCTATCTGATGCAATTGTTTTTTTTTCTTAACTTTTTTAGTTTCCGAGTTGTTCGAGTTAGCGTTACGAACGGACGGAGGACGGACGGACACGATCGTGGCCGCGAGCATGAGCCATTAAAAAGGCTTTCGCCTTAAAATCGGAGTGGCACATCTTCGTGATTCGCTCAGAATATACCTCGCACCTACTGCTATGTTGCTGTCTTTTTGCGATGTACTTCGTGGCCTATCCTTAAAATTTTTTTGTAAATAATTTAGTTAATGTACATAGAATGTATTTTCAATCTTATAATTGTCATACTTTAAAAAAAAGCTGTGGCGACGGCGTAGTGGTCTGAAGTAGCGGCTAGCGAAACTCATTTTTTAGTGCAACTGCGAGTTCGGATCCCGCTCCCCCAGCTTTAAAATTTTATATTTCTTTAGTGTCTTCCCCCGGTGCGGTGCCGGCTTTCCGCTGCAGTGAGGCTCTTATGCGGTCACTTTAATTAAAACATTATTGAGGCCACTTGAAAATCAAACGGCTCGCTAAAATGCAGCATTTGGGCTGAATAATAGAAATCACTAATTCCCGAGTCTGGAGTGAATGATTCCTGTGATTGCCATTTTAGTTCTCTAGTGCTTCCAATCCGCCGAAAAGTGGTTGTCTGTCTGTCCGAAGCCTGATTCTAGCACGTGGGCGATCTTGGTCACGTGACGTTATGACGTCGTCACAAGCTGCCCATCGGATTGTGAGGAAACTGCCCACCGTGGCACTTCAATTTAGTGATTAGTCGCTAAAGATTCCTCAGTAAGAATATAGGTCTCGCAAGCCCCACTGATGGCAGCACCTGCCATCGCAGGGCAGTAGCGCGTAGCTTAACTGCTTGACCTCTGCGCCTGGAGCGAAATCAGGACTCCCAGGTACCTGTGAATGTAGAGAATGATTAATTCCACCGCAGTACAAGTCTGAAATTATGCAATAACACGCAAACTTACATCATATGAAATATCAACGAAAGTAAGCATGTTCAGGCCAAGCAACAGCATAGGAAGTCAAGATAAACCATGCGAAACAAGACTAACGGTACTAGCACACATGCTTAACCCCAAGCGAAACCACCCGTGATTTTTTCGCTTGCACGTCTACGCCCTACTCAAATGCTGAGTGACAATTACCTACCATGCCTGCTAGAAATTTGCTTCATAAAATCAGGCGCGCGATTACGCGGTCAGTGGACTTACCAGGGACATAAATAAATCAAGAGATGCTGATGTTATTTGGAGAGCAGTAAATCTTTTTCTTTTTTAGCACATGATACAATGCAAGGCAGAGCGAGTGATGATTCAGACCAAGGTGGTTAATGTGCTGCTTTATTTTCATGGTAAAACTACAGTGGTCGCCTTTGCCCACCACATTGCGGCACCGCTTTCCTATACCGCAGTTCCAGAGAAAACAGTATATAGAAAGAAGATATGACTACTGGACTACTCACAGTGTGAATAAAAAAAATTCCACAAGAAGCCACCAACAGCCTTCGATTTGACAGTGCAATTTTGCAGAAGCATTTTTGCGCTGCAGCCAATTGTGTTAAAGCTCACTGATCTAAAATCGGACTTCGTTCCGGCAAAGAAGGCATATAACTTGGGAATCCAACAGCCTTACTGGGTACAATTTCTACGTGTTTTACAGCACACTCTGATCATCCGGCCGACTCGGGGCTGATAACGAAAATGTTGACTACGGTACCATGGTTCCCGTAGGACTGGCAGCCACCCACACGGCCCGGCCAGGGGCCTCTTGTTATCGCACATACAGGGTGTTTCACCGAATACATTACAAAATTAAAAAGAAAGGTTTTCGAGTTAGAAGAGCGCTTTTTTCGGTGGTGTAGTACATCCTGGCGACGGAGAAGGTGTGCTGCACCCGCGTTTCGTGTTCGCCTCGTGTAGCTCCAGAGTGCAGGAACTACGTCTTCACCAGTATCTTCGCCCTAAGAAGTAGCGCTTTAAAATGGGAATTCATAACGGGCGGCACAGACAAAAGCGTTAGCCCGGAGTACGGTTCGAGCCACCACCTTCGCCCTCAGACAGTGAATTATGCCCTCCCTCACCCTAACCTCATCATGCCTTCCCTCCCTCGCCCTCACCTCACCACGTCTTTCCTCCCTCACCCTCGTCCTCACGTATTTTCATCCGCCCCTCCTGCCTCACCCTCACCTCACCGAGTGAAATCCTCTTGAGGTGAGGGTGAGGACGCCCTCATGAGGGTTCGCCCTCGTGAGGATGCCCATCTCTGGCTGCGAAGCACTAGCGCTTTTGGGTAGGGTCATGGGTAGCGTGCTTGGACGTCCGCTGTTTGCGCTGGCCATCGAGGCACCCATGGAGGCACCCAACTTTCGGGTTTACATGCATATCTGGAAGGCGCGGTAGGGTCTCACTTCACCGACTGCTGGCGCACCCACTCTGCTCCGACTCCACTACGACCCCGTAGTAAGCCAGCCGTACACGTACATGACGTCGACGCGACGAAGAAAACCGGTCTCGCTGCGACTCTGTCGGAGCCATGCAAACCTCACTATGCATCAGTGGCTGCTTCCGTTGTGCCCGGAGCCGTTTCCCTGTGCGAGCCCGTTTCCCGATACTGTTAACGTTCAGGGTTTTTTGGGCTTTGAAGCCATTACAGAACCCCAGCTAACCGCACCGTCGCCGACAAGGTCACTTTTATTAGTCCCTGTCAAGAGCGAACGCCTCACCCCGGTTCGTCCGGTGG
The DNA here is from genome assembly GCF_052857255.1 of Amblyomma americanum. Lineage (NCBI taxonomy): Eukaryota > Metazoa > Arthropoda > Arachnida > Ixodida > Ixodidae > Amblyomma > Amblyomma americanum. The sequence continues at coordinate 154,493,164 of NC_135497.1, read as the reverse complement.
TGTTCTCGAGTGGTCCTCCGATCTTCCGAACGGGCCGTCCGTTACGAGGTTGCGCCACATACGGTGCCCATTCAGACGAGAGGCTGTCGCCGAGCGGCGGCTCTGCAGGTGCAATAAACCCTGCCCCTCTCTGCGTAGTGAAGTAAGCACGCTTGGCGGGCGTGAAACAAACCGCGTGACGCCATTCCTCAAAAGCGGTCTTCCGGTGGTTCGGGCGAACCAACCAACGCGTTGCCTTTCCCTGCGGCCAGCGCTGGTCAGCGCATTGTATGCTTCGCTTTGAACTCTTTCCACAGGGGGGCAGTGCCAGCGGCGGCGCAATAGGGTGCCTCGATGGCCAGCGCCGCTCGGACATCAAGGCTCCCTACGGAGCTAGAAATTTTGTTAGGGGGTGGGGGTGAAGTTCACTTGCAGCGCGGCCTCCTCGTTATAGAATTAATCGAAGGATCAAATACATTAATAATAACTGCACTGTCACTGCCAATGACATTGTGTATTATAAACTTCAAACGAATTCTTGAACGCTACGTACTGTCAAGACAAGCAAAATATGTGTTTTTTGATAAAAGGATACATTCGTGTCTCAAACACTGTGCAGAAATAACTGATATCAATGCTTCCATGTTTTTTGTCTATTTAATAAGCAAAGAAAATATCACACGAACTTTAGAACTGTATCAGTTCGAAACCAGCAAAGCAGTGCATCCCGCTGATATGAAAAACGTAAAGGCCATGAAATGAACAAGTTCAGGACATATATTTTACCGAATCTTTGTCATTCAAGAATCTTGTCTACATTCTTGTACATGTGCAATGCCAAGGAAAAGATTTCAATGACGCTCTCCTTCGTTCCAGTGTATTGCGCGGGCGCAGCTGTCACCGGTCGTGTATTGTAATTGCGCCGAAATTATAGTCGCAACAGAGAGCACATATATAAAGCAGGAGTTCTGCCAAATATACTCTAGAAATGGGAAGATGCTGTAGAATATTACAAATGCGAAGATACAGCTTGATAAAGGGCAAAAAAGTGTCACTTGAAACAAAATTATCTGCATGTACACACAAAATTTTTGAACAAGATATTTAAATATGCATATCTTCAATAAATCTACATATCGAAACAAAAGTCAATTTCTTTCATTATTGACACATTTGTAGCAAAATACAATTTGGCCGTGGGACCGAGGCTGAAGGTGACGTACAAGTCACCTGACTGGGCCTTCGGCACCGCGTGCAACACACCTAGCTCAGCATACACACAGCAGCACACACACACACACACACACACACACACACACACACACACACACACACACACACACACACACACACACACACACACACACACACACACACACACACACACACACACACACACACACACCACACGCACACACGCACACGCGCACACACACACACACACACACACACACACAAATCGGTCAACAGGTCGCGGATACAATACGTAAACAAACGAGGAGTAGTAACACAAAACTGCAACCATTTTCATACAACAATGGAACAGTTTCAAGAACAGTTATGTTCCACGAAGTACTACTTAGAGCGGAGCCCTGGACTAAGGGCAACCGACCGTTCTGCAAGAAGATGGACGAAGCCATCTGAAGACCGCAGAACAGCGAATCTATAACTCAATAAAGTTTTTTACTCACTCACTCACTCATTTAGACTTTTTTTCTGAAGGTTAACAAGGAGGATGATTGTTCTAGAAGATCAAGTATGTCAGGGTAACAGCTCAAAAGGTTAGGGATTTGCTAGTTAGTTAACTGAATTCCGTACCCGGTCCTTATTCGACGTTGTAGAAAATTCACATTCGGAAAACATAGTGAGGATCTGTGTTAGGACCTGTGTGAGGATCTTTGTGAGGAACTATGATCGCAGAAATCGTGATATTTACTTGGGCCATGCTGCGGTCGCGACAGCACCATATATGGGTAACACAATAGAGGAAGAATGCCGAAATAAATACGAAAATGTGAGTTTTAGCTCCCTGTACAGCGACAACAATTATTCTGCACCAAAAATTAAAGAAGGGCATTGCTTTGGTTCAAAAAAAGAAGTACAAGCAGGTAGCTATAAAGGAAATAAAAGTACAAACGAAAGCAAGCCGGTGGCCGGAACACACAGCTCCGACAACTTTCAAAGCCCTGGAGACACCTGGTACGTGTAGATTAGTACGTGGAAATTGAGGAGAGACCTGAGCGCCCTAACCACTGAGCCATACCCGCCGCGGTGGCTCAGTGGTTAGGGTGCTCGGCTACTGACCCGGAGTTCCCGGGTTCGAACCCGACCGCAGCGGCTGCGTTTTTATGGAGGAAAAACGCTAAGGCGCCCGTATGCTGTGCGATGTTAGTGCACGTTAAAGATCCCCAGGTGGTCGAAATTATTCCGGAGCCCTCCACTACGGCACCTCCTTCCTCTCTTCTTTCACTCCCTTCCTTATCCCTTCCCTTACGGCGCGGTTCAGGTGTACAACGATATATGAGACAGATACTGCGCCATTTCCTTTCCCCAAAAACCAATTATTATTATTATTATTATTATTATTATTATTATTATTATTATTATTATTATTATTATTATTATTATTATTATTATTATTATTATTATTGTTGTTGTTGTTGTTGTTGTTTTTGAGGAAAGGCTCACATATATCGGTGGACACCAGAACCGCACCGTGAGGAAAGGAGAATGAAATGAAAATTGGTTTTAAGAAAAGGAAATGACGCCTGTCTCACATATCTCGGTGGACACCCGAACCGCGCTGTAAAGGAATGATGATGAAATAACTTTAATTGCACCCATCAAGGAATCAGACGGCAGTGAAGTGTTGAGTCTTGACCGCCGTCATCTTCCTTCCCTTTCAGCAGGCTGTCAGTGGTGTCCAGGGCCTGACGGATGACTTTTTAACGCGACAGCGTTAAGGAGCTCGTGTAGCAGAAAAGCCCGGTGTCGTGTTGGCCGTGAGCGAAAAATCCTCCTCCTCGCATTCCTCCCCTCCACCTCCTCCTCCTCGCAATGTACCCCACTGCCACATTAGATAGCGCGCGACGGCAGCGCCTCCCGCTCGTCTCGTTCGGGCGCAGTGGGGCAGTGCGGGCACACAGGAATCACGCAGTGAGAGGCGAACAACGCAGCGCACATCCAAAGCGCGTTCACCACGAAGCTTGCGGCTGGCTGCCCGTTCGTTCGGCGCGGAACCTATGCTGGCGTTCATGGGATCGGGTTTGTCGAGAGCGATATGCCGACGAACTACGAGTGCAACTTGAGTCCCGCGCGTTTCGGCAAGGCGCCTGGCACCGCTTCTACGTGGTTTGCCGCTCCGCCCATCCGTTTCACCGTACGTAGCAAAGCGATTTGTCTTACGGGCAAGGCGTCGCGCCGAACGGGCGATGGCGTTCCGTGGACTCCCTGGCAGTGCTTCAACACGCTGTCACGTTCCACTCTTAAAGGCGAAGCTTAATCGTCCCCTAATATTTGTTTGTCTGTGTAGAAGTGAGCGGGATATTTTATTAACGTGAAGGCATTAAATGGCTCACTTTAAGGTCATATCCGCAAAAAATGTCCGCAAGAAACGGCACCAGGTGACGTCACGAGCCGACGAGTCATGCGACGAAGATTATGATGTCACACAATTAATATAATTAGATAACGCTAACACTAATAGTATAATTAGTGATGACATCATGCGAGTGCGACGTCATACCAGGTCACGTGAACGTGATGTATTGTGCCACCAGACGTAGTCACGTGACGATGCTGTAATATGACATCACACCTACTCACGTGACAACGATGTAATTTCTCGTCACACCAGGCCCCCATCCACCCCCTTCCACCCCCATTTCAAGATCCATATGGATCCCACGTTACTACACATGCGCGCATGAGTCATCACTTTACAAAGAGTGCCCACAAACCGGCCCACATTAATGACATTATAATTGCCCAGCAGGTAAACGCGCCAGTTCTCATGTATGACATACTGCAAAGATCATGCAACGACACATGCCTTCTACTCTCGAGATGATGGCGATGACGATGATGCTAAAAGTGTATCCTTATTAGCCCGAGGAAGTCTGATATACCGCCACCAAATTAAAAGTTGCCAGAATATTGATTAAATATTGTACATTACCCAGCAACCGAAGACAATTATTGTGCGGGAAAATATGAATACCTGCAGCTAATAAAGAGAGATGATGATGCTGATGTTCCTGTGAGGGCAAGCCCCTCCCCCGTTTCCGCCACTTCCCTCCAGGTGGTGGTGGTAATGGTTTCGGAATCCTGGGAATTCTCCGACGACTCGGTGATCCCGCGGCATTTTGAAAGAAAGGGCTAGATTACGTTTTCGAACACTGTGCCAACTATTAAAATCACACGGGCCAAAACAACTGGCCTAGAGTGGGCAGCGTGAACCGCTCTCTCTGTCAAGAGCACTATGGCTCTCAGCAAAATTTCGAGCCCCCCCCCCCCCCCCCCCTAGGGGAAAAAACCGCCTAAATACTTATACGCCTCAACAGAATCCTGAGACAAGCTGCTCTAAGTCAATCCCTTGTTTTCCTTCAAAACTGAACTAATCAATGGTACGCCAGCATCCTAGACGTTTCTTTACCCGCGAGCACCGCGTGAGCATTCTGCAAAGCCTTTTAAAGTGAACGATGGGTCTCTGCAAAATAGTTAAAGGAAAGATAACGTGTAGTGCCTGGCCGTCTGCAAGGCAGGCCGCCAACCTAGCTGATCCCATACGAGAAAATAAAAAAGAGAATGATTAGAAACATAAAAACAAAGATCGCAAGCTAAAAACAGAAGCGAACAACAGTGTGCCCCATTAAACGTCATATTAGAAGGTTTGAAAGAGCGACGCAGCAGCACAGCTCGAGCATGTAATCAATTCTATTCACACATCTTCATTAAAAAAAGGAAAAGGAATCAGCTACCACATCACCATACATTCATTATAGTTTTGCACTTTTCCACCGCTGTAACACCGCTATGCTGGCGCGTTCGTCTCGTGTTGTGGTGTTTCGGCATAATAAGCGAATTTCCGAGAAGGAACAAGGAACCGGAGACCAAAGATGGGTTATTTGGAAGGATATAAAAGTGGAATTATGTTTGCATCTGCTTCCATTACGGAACGGGAATATACAGAATTAGTGTGAGATTCGAAAGGGGAAGTCACCGATCAAAAGCTTCGACGGTGTTATACAAGTTTTTCTGGCTTCGTGCTTTTTTAATCAAATCAGCAGATGTCGTCGTTATGAACAGCATGAATTATATTCTTCGCCTGTGCTGACTACTCCAGTTTCTGTTAAGTCAGCTTGTGATAATAATAATGATGATAAAAATAATAATAATAATAATAATAATAATAATAATAATAATAATAATAATAATAATAATAATAATAATAATAATAGTTTATTTCCAGGCAATTGTACATGATAGTAACCAGCCCGCTTAAGCATTGATGCTTGTGAGGGTGGCTGGGCAGTAACGCATGAGTGCATCAAAACAAAGCCTTGCACAAAAAAACAATATTGATAGCGCATAAATGTACAAAAGAAATAGACAAACACATGTATGTCGCAAAGAAGCGAGGCTCAAAACAAGGTATTAGCACTGACATATAGTATATGAACAAAATTGTATTTTCCTCAGTACACATAAAAAAACAGACAGGGCATTTTTGCAACTGAATTATCTTTTCAGCACTACATATAAAGAAAGATCATTGTTCCAAATGAATTGTCTAATAAGGGAAGCATACGAAAAGCATATGGTGTCATTCATTTGACTACACAAATGACCTTATAAATGCCTAAATTTTTCGAACAGAGGTGAAGGTGTTGTCGGTTTCAAATTTTATTTATTTATTTATTTATTTATTTATTTATTTATTTATTTATTCCTCAAATGCCCCTTGGACAGCGGTTGTACATGAGGGGTGGGCGGCTTCACAGACGATTTCAAGGGTGGGTGGCTTCACAAAAGAAAATTTACATTGGCTGTCCTGAAATTTGTCCCACTGGAGTGTTGAACCGCTTCTTCAGGCAGATCATTCCAGTCTTTCGCTGTTTGTGGAAAAAACGAGTGAAGGTGCGATGATGTGCGCGCGTGCGGTGGGTATACAGACTTGGAATGACTGGTACGGGATGAATGCCGGTGAGCGGGAGATATAACGCTGTTATCAATTGGAAAATGATAGAACTTATGGTAGAGAACGAGCCTGGCTATATTACGTCGAGTTTCTAGATTGCGAAGATTTGCATTAGATTTTAGAGCTTTGACACTAGTATAGGAAGAATAATCATTAAAAATAAACCGAGCTGCCCGGTTTTGGATATATTCAATGGAGTTAGAAAGATTAGTCTGATGAGGGTCCCAAACTAAGCATGCATATTATAGCTTGGGCCTTATAAGGGTTTTGTAAGCAATGGTTTTTACGGAAGGGGAGCAGAATTTAAGATTTCGCCTCAGAAATCCGAGAGTGCGGTTAGCCGCGTTAGATATTTCGCTATGTGAGATGACCATGAAAGATTCTGTGTTAAAATAAGACCTAGATATTCATAAGATCTCACAGAGGATATTGCTGTGCTACTAAAAAAACACGTGGGCACTACGCGAGAACGGCGGCGATGAAAAGTCATTAATGATGTTTTGCTGCCATTTAAAGATATTAACCAAGTTTTACACCATTTTTCTACTGTTTGTAAGTCGCATTGAAAAATGAGGGCATCTGAGCAATCGTTAATCGGTTGGTATATAACACAATCATCAGCAAACAGACAGATGTTAGAAGATATATCGTTAGGGAGGCCATTGATGTAGATTAAGAAGAGCAGTGGGCCGAGAACGGAACCCTGAGGCACACCAGGAATCACAGGAGACAGCGGAAAGGAATGGTTATTTGCGAAAACGAACTGACGACGGCCGATTAAAAAACTACGTAACCAGTTATAGACTAGGGGATGAAGATTTAGGCGTGAAAGTTTTAAAAAAAAGTCGATTATGAGGAACCTTGTCAAAAGCTTTCTCGAAGTCTAAAAACTGTGAATATACAGGTATGTTAAAGTCTAGGTGGGAGCTGATGTCATTGATGAATAATGCAAGTTGTGTATGGCAAGATAAATTCTTAAGGAAGCCATGCTGACTGGAATGAAAAAAGTTGTTACAGATAAGAAAATTCATGATTTGGCTATAAATGATATGCTCCATCAACATAAAACAAACGCTAGTAATGGAAATTGGCCGGTAGTCAAGACATGATGATGATGATCCTTTTTTAGGAACTGGAATGACCTTACCTATTTTGCAATCCAGCGGCACCACTCCAGACGAAAGAGACTGTTGAAAAATGTACGACAGGATGACACTGGTAATTACTTTGGTGTTTTTGAGTACTTTGGCGTTGATGTCGTCAACTCCAGCAGATGAGGTTAGCTTCAGTGATTCGATTAATTTGCAAATGCCGTGAGGTTCAAAAGTGATGTCTGTCATGCCAGGATGTTGAAGGTCAGGAAAACAAGGGAGATTGCCTTCGGGCTCTTTGGTGAAAACTGAACAAAACGGAGAGCTTAGAGTGGTTGCAACTTCGGCATCAGGAATAGGAATGTCGTTTTGGTCAAGTATTCTTATGGATTTCTTCGGGCTTGGATTTATAACCTTCCAAAATTGACGGGGGTTAGTACGCAGCATATCAGGAAGTGAAGTAGAAAAGAAATATCGCTTAGTTTTCGCGGCTAGAGACTGGGGCATTTTATCAGCGCTGCGGTACTTTCCCCGTGCGCGTGAAGTGTTACTTTCTTTGGCGATGCGATAGAGTCGTTTCTTTTTATTGTTAAGGTGCTATAACGTGTTATTGAACCAGGAGGAAGACGGCCGTTCGGTTACGGTAATTGTGGGAATATGGGCTTTGATTAATTCCTGCCTTTTTTATTTAAAAATTAGCCAGTTATCTTCAACTGAACGACATGAGAACTTATCAAGAAAAAAGAAACTAACCTGAGTTAACTTTTCATTGAAAGCGATGTAATCACCTCTGTCGTAGAGGGTCATTTTCTTTACTTTTTTCGGGTACGCTATATGACATTGATAAGTAGCGTGAATTACGGCATGATCGCTGAGTTCGGGCAAGAAAGTTAGCGCACAAAGGTTATCAGGATGTGTGGTGAACAAAAGATCGAGCAGACTGGAAGACTGATTATTATGTCTTGTTGGGGTGGAGATAAGTTGTGACAAGCCAAACGTAGACACGTGTTAAGAAATTCACTTGTGGTGTTTTTTTTCGACATTGTTAGTGCCGCACTAACAATGTCGAAAAAAAAACACCAAAAGTGAATTTCTTAACACGTGTCTACGTTATAGTATGTCCGACCACGTCATTGCTGCAAAGTTGAAATCCCCTAACAAAAGGATTGGTGCGCTAGAAAAGAGATCTGCCAGAGTGCAAAGTGCCTCGTGGAAAAATGCGACAAAGCTTGGATCGGCGTCTGGGGGTCGGTAACATTCTCGTAGTGTTAAAGGTGGGTGGGAAATTTTAGTGCAAACAAACAGTATTTACAACAGAGAGGAGACATAAATTTTAAAGCAGTGTAGACTACGGTTAGTTGCTATTAACACCCCTCCACCACGCCTCTCATCGCGATCGCAGCGGGTAAAGCAATCCGAAGTTCAGGATTGGCGATGGAAGAATTTAACCAGGTTTCAGTTATAATGACAGCGTTGCTATCTGTAGTGGAAACGAGGTTAGCAACTGAGTCAAGCTTTGGCAGAATGCTTCTAATGTTAGTATATAAAACATAAAAAGGACATTTTTGTGGTTGCTCTTCTGACCTAACTCGGAGCTATGCAGGACGTTCAACAACTTTCTCTGCAGAGTGATCATAAACATAGGTAGTGTGTTCCATGGTCAACCTGTCATGTCGAAGTTTATATTTACCTTTGGATTTCGCAAATTCAACAAGATTTTTGCGGGCGAGCCGAGTGTTCGGTGAATAGTCCGATGACACACTGAAATTGGTGTCTTTCAGTTTACCCGCGTTTGCCAGAATACGCTCTTTAACTTTGAAATGTGCGAATTTAACAATTATTGGCCTTGTCTTGTTGACGGCGAAAGAGCCAATCCTGTGTGCACGTTAAATGTTGACAGTGTGTAAATCGGTGTCAAGCTTTGTTTTGCAGAATTCAATCACCAAACCCTCGGCTTCATTCCAAGTTTCTTCTTGGCTATCTGATATCTCATAGAAGAGAAGATTTGACCTACGGGCCCTATCCTCGAGCGCATCCACTTTTGCGACAGGTGGAAAAGTTTGTCTGCATTTTTTTGAGCGACAGATTGTACGTCATCTAACTTTCCTTTCAATGCGGGAACAGAGGAACAATCTTGTTCAATTTTTAGAAGCCGGTTCCGAATTTCTTTGAATTCCTTGTCATTTTGCGATAACTTTGCGTGCATTGCTTTCACTTCAATGAGTAATGATAACTGAACTGATTTCAGTTCTTTGAGTGCAGACAGTATGACAACAGTAGTTTCAGTGGAACGAAGATTAAGGACCGGGTTTAACTCGACACCACCCGACAAATCTAACAAAGATAGAGAAACTTCGGCACAATCATACGCAATGGATAAACAACAGTGTGGGCTCGGCAACGCTAAGAGCGCCCGGTAGCGCGTACGGGGAGCATACAACGAGAAGCCGTTCGTTACTTGCGTGGCAAAGAGGCGATGAATGTGAGCGAAGCCCATCGCTGCTGCGTTGCCGAGCCCACTGAAGAGCAGTGCAAGCGCGCCGTGCCTTTTATCTTCACGGGCTGATGTTGTTGGCGATCTGACAGCTTGCGAAACATGAAGGGACATAAAATGCGCATTTTCTTTCTATAATTAGTGTGCACACATGGACTACTAAATTTCTCTATGTGTACAGCGGATCTCCTATATTCGACTGCAAGGCAAGAGCCATGACGTCAGCGCCGGTAGCGAGCATGAACACGAAGCAGTCTTGCTCGGGGCCATCCACGCTGCGACGAATTTATTGCGTGCTTGTTGGACTGAACTTAATTGTTTGCGGCATCAAACAAAGCTACCGCGGGTCAACGTGAGTTACGTGCTTTGCGCGCTCTCGGGAGTTTGAGCCGACCGGCAGGCAGCTACGGGTGCTAAGCCAGCGGGGCAAGGGGGAGGGAGAGTGGCGTGCTGCGACAGTAGTACTCCTTCCAGGAAGACCAGAGGGGTGCGTCCTCCTGTTGGCTCGGACTGAACGGACATCACGGCGCAGCACCGATAGCTATAAGAGCGGACTGCGGCATCCGGTTGTCTATAGACAGGGAAAACCGAACACCAAGCGTCACTGCATAAACACTGCGGTGATGAGCTGTAACTCGGCTTCGGAAGCGGCACTCATCGGAGTAAGACGTGGCAAATGCAAAAAGTCTCGACCTCACTGAATAACGGCCTCACTAAACCTCAAACTCCCGCGTGAGGTTGAGGTCTGATTTGCTGACCGCACTCACAGAATCACTCACACTCACCGTCGCCGACCTCACCTCACGACGTGAGGTTGAGGTCGACCTCATGAGGTTGCCCCCCTCTGGTCACGGGCGCCATTTTGTGGCCCAGCACGCCGATTCAGCAGTGCGAGCCGGAGCAGGTGCACGATAAGGCGGCTAGATATGCCGCCGTGCTGCACGCACCACAAATGGCGGCCACAGTGACATCGGAGCATACTGCCTATTGGTCGCGAGGACATACCGTGACTCCATCCCCTGGCAGCCCCTGCGTGATGATGGAAGGGAGATCACGTATGTCGCTCTCCTGCTTTGCAATGCGTCTCAGGCCGTTTGTGGATCTGTTTACAGTCCATTTGAAGCATTAAAGCTACTTTTGGGGCCAAAAGCACCTCGCCGAGTGAATGAGCTGTCGCAGAATAACGCGGTGAGTTTTAAAAACCGCCAAAACGGTGTACGGAAAACATGCTGCAGCTGTCAATCAGCGTACGTGTTGCCGCCGTTATGGACAACACTGAAGCTGCTACGCCTATAGTCAGAGTTTAGCGGTCCCCAGGGCTCGCAGAAGAGAGGATTTCTACGTTCAGGTGCCAAGCTCTTCAGAACGACAAGTCATGCCGACGCAGTACAAATCAAATGCGGGCCAGTTGTTTAGGTTTTGTTCAGGCGGATGCGGCACCGTTCGACTGCTTTCTTGAACTAATTTAGAGCAGGCGAGTAAGGGTAGCGAGTACGATACTATAGGTCTTGAACCACACAGGGCCAGTTTAAATGCTTGAAGTGTGGAGGTGTGGTTCAGCCAGCACTGCTAGTTACTAACCAGTTTAGCGGCCAGTCCATGAACGCAGTCTTGCTCCCTGAAATTCTTGCTGTACACACAACAGTGTGACCTTGCTTTATTGACCATTTTCAGCGTAAATAACCGTATTCTCGTAGCTTCCCATCCTTTAGATAGAAATCCGAATCGTACGTCCGGCATTGAGGCACTAAGACACCACCGTACTCGAAACTTAAATAATGTGCTGCTGTTCAAACGACAACACATGGTCACAATGTGCATGTACTACATATGGCCTCTAGAACTGCGCTAGTTACCTCAAATCAGTGTTTCTATCAGCAAAATAACCAGCGATGCAACGCTGACGCGCAAAATAATCCGGTTCTGCATGTCTGTTATCATTTTGGTTTTCTCTCCTTTCATTTCTTTTCGTTTCGTACTCCTGGCTAAGCCTATCTTTCCGCCCTTGTATTTCGTTCCTCGCCAAGGTAAAGCCCCTCTCGACAAGGCACTAAAGAGCGCCTTTCTTTGCTCCCTCCACAAAGTGGTCGATACCTTCTTGAGGCATCCCATATATGAAAGACGCTATGCCGACGTCCTTTCGAATCAGATCAACGGAAGCAGAGTGTAAGAGTTACGTCACGCGAGTGGCATACACACAACAGCCATATCGCAAACAGGAATCAAACGGTGGCGATGTCCCCCGATAACGCACCTGCCTGGAGGTTAGATGCCGCGGGCAATTACTGCAGGCAGCGGCCACGAAGGACAGCGAGCAAATACGCAAACCAACGCCGCGTCGGTGAGTGAGCGCAGAAACTATCCTTGTTGTTGTATTTTCTTTTATCGTGAACGCGATGAAGCGTACAGCAATTTATGCAAGCACCAACGCTTCGAAGGATAGAGAAGCCGCACACTGCGTCTAGAGATTGCATGAGGTGACCGCATAGCGCTCAGCATGACGTCACAACGCGCGAGAACGGGCCAGAGCGCTCTTGTGGGTAGGGTTCTGCGTGGCACCGGTCAGCGTATTGTTTAGCAGGGATAGCAAGTCTATCTCTCTTGCATGTTTTCACTCTGCCCTGCTTGCTATATTTTCCACGCCAGCGTCACTTGTGAACGCAGTGACTCGGTGGCACACCGGTGCACGTGTTTTTTTTTTTTTCGGGACAACCTTTCGTTTTCGGCGCAAATAGAAAATTTAGAGAGCTAGGGCCAAGAACGAATTGTATGCTGAGTGACACGGCAAGAGCGAAACCTTCTCCCTATCGCTACAGTTCGAAACGCTGGTCGGCGCCCGAATATAACTCGGGAGCCTGTACGTCCCAACTGAGTCCATCAAAGTACCCTTGCCATACTTAACGCGTGAGTATCTGCCAGCTGACACGCTAAAAGAAAAGCTTCGGACGCTTTTGAACACTTCGATAGGATTACGTATTTCTTACAGGCAGATGAGCAGCGATGCATTTTGTCACTTTCACCACATATGGCTGACAAACGAACTAGAGGGCAGCACTAAAATGGCGCATTTCCTTGGCAACGCAAACACGCCCTTGGGCTGAAAAGGTGGAATTCGCCTTTTTCACAGCGCCCTCTGTGTAGTGGCGGAAGTTCATCTGCTACCGGATAGAAACAAGCGCAGGTGGGAGACGCCATCCGGTTCCACGAGGAGCCGACTGCAGCACCTGCGAAGTGGCAAGTGTGTGCTTGACAGTTGTTGCCACCTGTCGCATGCGCCTGTCGCTAAGATGAACTGCGCATGCGCAATAGAAGCTGGCGATTTGTGTTCAATTATTGGAGGTCTAGGAGGAGAGGCGCGCGTGCGCAGAGCGGTCGCGCGAAAAAGGCGGATTCAAGACCCGCTGTGGCAGTATTTATTTGAAACCCTCGGTGGAGGATTTTGTGTAACTCCTCTAATTAGATCGCATCTCCCAGATGCATTGGGGCCAAATTTGACATCCCATTAAACATTTCCGGAACATAAAAAAATCATTACCGAATGCTGTATCGAACACAAATCGAAAACGGAAGCCCAATCAGCTGCTCCGATATGACGCATCCCTGGACGAGAGGTATTCTCAGGAAATAGTTGAGTTCACTTCGACCAGCGCTTTTGAACCCAACGTATGTATATAAGCGCGCACGCAGATATCGTAATCCTGCTTAGTGGACACGGTACTTTCGCGATTACAAAAACTCCCTTCCTCTTGCAGCAGTAAAAGAGCAAAGGAAAACTACGCAGTGCTCGCATTATACTTGTTCATCGCCACTTGGATCGATGATTACCTGCCCTCGTCCTTGTTTGATTACAGCGAGTGCGATTAGATGGCGCCTTTAACATCTTAACGTTTTCAGCTATAGCTGCGAGGTACCACATAAGAGGGAACAGCGGCTGCTAAACTACAGAAAGCCAGGCACTGTATCCGGTTTTTTATCCGGTTTCATCTGAACGACTATATCATGCATGTATATGGTAGCGCACTCGCCAGCTGCAGTGGCCAACAGCTGGACCAGCTAGGTCAAGCTATCGGTCACTGTGTTGGTTTAGAGTACCAGATAAAATGGGGTTTCCTCAAATGTCTCTCGGAGCACCAGGAGGGCAAGAAGAGAAAATGAATGCTCACGATGGAAAATATATGAGGAAATATTGACAAGTCCATTGAACTCATTAATTTATTTAACAGCACACAACATAAAGAGCCTGTAAAATATATACACCAATGCACTGAAGAAAATGACTTCGCAAAATATGCCCAAACTTCAAGAGCAACGAAACTGCAGACAATGCCAACAACCAATGAGCGCAAGCTTTTTGCGACTCTTTAAAAATCAATGAACAACCAATAACACTTAAAACAATCAATAAAACATAGCTCAAATTTAAACACGCGAAAAGCATTTGTGGTACCTAATAAATTATAAAGTGGTCTTTCGGACGGGAAAGACGTTCAGGAAAAAGAAACATGCAGCGCAAGTCGACTTCGTTGGAATCGCAGCAAGCGAAGGACTACCAGATCAAATGTATTCACTGCAAGCATCACATGATATGCACTCGATGCAGACGCGAGACCAGTAGACTCAGAAGTGACGCTTTATACAGGCACTTTTCTCACTTTTCACAACCACAGAGGTCTGTCTGGAAAAGCTCCCTATTGCTGTAACAAAGAAATAGCTTAACGCGCCTGCGTACGATCGCTTCCCTGCGTGCTTTTCGTACTACTTTTTTCCAAGCATTATCCATAAATACGCCTCCCTGAGGAACACATGCACAGTTAACAACAATTACAGACTGGCAAGTAAAAAGCTGGCCATAAATCATATTCCACTATGGCGACATGAAAATAGTTAACATCGCAAATGGAAACTGAACTAACTTAGATGCACGTGAATCGGCAACTGACGGGCATAGCGCCTCGAAAAAGAAACCATGGCAGGACGCATACGCTGTCACCATAAAATTGAACGCAAATTCATGAAGCTGAATGCCAACATATTTGACGCGTGATCACGCTAGTTCGTGACGAGACATTGATGTGAAGCAATTGCTTACTGCGCACTACATATTACTCTCCATTGCAGAAAGGCGAAAGAGTGTTTTGGTTTACATTAACTGTTCGTATTCCAATTAACACTGACAGTACGCACCCACAAATGAGCATCCAACCAAGGGTGTAGGCCATGCAGTGAAAGCAGCATGCGACTCTACAGGCTCCGGTCGGGGCGCGTTCAGGCGAGCAGGTAGAGGACGGCGCCGGCCGCGCAACTGACGGCCACGGACAGCAGCATCGAGCCGCAGAAGAAGGCCTTGGTCAGGGGCAGTCCGCAGGCGACACTAAGGCCCATCGGCTTAGAGAAGCAGTCGGCCTGGAACTGACTCAGCATGGTGCACGCGTCCGGGTTCGAGCCGGCCAGCGAGCCGGCCACTGCCTTCAAGAAGCAACGAATCTCGCGAGTCTTGCGGCGCAGCGCGCTCGCGCGGTCGCTCGTGAACAGCAGCAGCGCCCAGAGGACGGCGCCACGCAAGGCCGACGCCGCCAGCGCGGCAGAGCCCTCCGGACCCAGAGGCCACTGGGAGGCTGTGTGCAGCAGGTACAGGGCAGCGGCCAGGAACCAGATGAGCGCGACGCCGTCATAGGCGGCCGCCACATTGCGCATCAACTGGCGCAGAGCGTAGAAGTCGCCCAGCACGAGCCTGTGCACGGTGGGGTTCGGAGGCCTCTTGAACAGCTGCACCAGCGCCCTCTCGTACTTGAGCAGCTCGAACAGCAGGTAGTGCGACACGTGGGCTAGCATCGCCGCTGTGAAGCAGAAGGTGCCAAAGGCGAACAGGTTGTTTACGTAAAACGAAGTCACGACGAACGCGTGCTCCAGCCACTCATCGGGAAGTGCCGCGGTGGCATGCGTGAACACGCTCAAGAATATGGCCACCAGCCACAGCAGGGCCGTCACCTGAGTGATGCGTCGGGCAAAGGCCGCCCGCGGGTTTCCGGGCAGGGCACCGGGGAATTCACGGAGTACTGCCCGCACCGAGCCGCTGTGCACACCCAGCCTGTAGTTGATGAACAGCGCGAGCAGGAAAACCACGTCCAAGACGATGGGCCCCGCGTACTTGCGCAGCTCGTCCACACGACCATTGACGTCGTCTTTGACGAAAAGGTGATAGTAGGCGACGCGGGAAGCCAGGTAGCACGCGTAAAAGATCCGGACAATCCAGCCCCAAAGATTGCAGAAGGGCTGCTTTTCATCCGACAGCATGTCCATACCGAAGCCGACCGACTCGGCCGACGTCAGTAGGAATCCACAGTCATTCCGCTCCATTTTGCTCAAGTATATCTAGACGGCTGGAAGAAAACCGCTGCACGGTTCTACTCGGCAAAGGGAAAGTTAGCTCTTGTTCCTCCTAAAGCTTCATAGTTTGACCGTTCCGAGGATGCGTTTGCTCTACTCGCGACTCACTTCCAGCAGACCACTATACGCGCGCAGCATCGCTGAGGCCGAGACAACTTGCCAGCAGAATGTAGAGCGCCAGCGGAATGCGTGTCAGCAGGCAACGAAATCCGAGACTCGACTGTATTCCAAACTTGGTGAGCCCCGCTAGTGGTTCAAGATCACTTCTTCGATCGACCTCGGGAAGTCTCGCTAATCGGCCTTGCCAGATAACATCGGAGTTTTACGCGAGAAGCAATTGAAGACGTTATCTGATGTCCTTTTTTCATTGGCCAGTGGCACAGCTTTTCCTCGACGCGGTTGTCTGGTCAAAGAAGAAGAATTGATCAGCGAGCACCTTAGGAGCCCATGATGAATTTTGTTTTTGTTCGGTAAACAAGTCAGACACAGCATATGTGTATGTGTATGTGTATGTGTACGTAACAGCCGATAAAAAAAAATCCCGTATACACCTGCCAATATATATATGTTATTAAACTGAGAAATGGAAACTTCACCGCAATAGTTATAAATTATGTAACACGGACAGTTGAGCGAGTTGGTACATCATTTTAAAACTTTCGAAAGTGCTGCTACGGAATCTCTTGGTGTCCCCCGTAGCAGCGCTTTCGAAAGTTTTAAAATTATAAATTATGTATGCCGAGTGGTTTTGAATTCACGAAGAAAACAACAAGTGAATGCTTCCTGTTAGGCAAAACGCTTCGACTGTTCTTGCTGTGTTGTAACGAGCCAGTGAAACAGCCGCTGTTCGCAAAGCGAATTCAAAGAATTAAAAGATGCGGGACGAAAAAGTGAAGCCAGCGATGCTATCGGTCTCTCTTCATCTGTGCTACTCCAGATTTTGTGCGAGACGCCCTCCAAACGAGTCTCGGCGGTTTCCCTCGATCGCGCTGAAATCGCAGATCTAATCAAGAAGGGCGCGTCGCCGTGACAACCCCGTTTTCATTAGCCGAAACGTAGCGCGCGAGTGCGTCTTGCGTAAGTGCTTGTTTCATTGTTGTTGTTTTTCCTTCAGGTCAATTGCATAACGGAGTTGCCATCCGCGTACGCACCAAGACCTAGGCCGCTCGGGCAGTGAACGAAAACACTGTTGGCGCGGGTGCATGACTCTGCGATGACGCGCCATCGGCTACTAACGTCAGGCTACTAACGATCAAAATACAAGTCAGTCAGGTTTAACGGATATGCATTTTCCGAAACACCAGGCAGTCTTCGTAACGGTACAGGAACAGGCGGCGACGACGAAGCGCCCGGCTGTCCGTAATGTTCATGCTCATCAGTAATTATGTCCGATGAAAACGCGAGTTGTTTTTGCTGTTATCGTACGTAGAATATGGGCGCACGGATTCTAAAAATGTTTTAGTGCGCTAGCACATATATAGTGGCTATTCCCCGCATTTAGCTGTTGTGCATTTTTCTGTTTGTCTAAAGCAAGTTTTGTGACAGGCTGCTCACCTGGCCCCAGGCTGGTGGGCTACCTACCCACGTTCACCTTATGTTTCAGGGAAGACTAAGTAATTTGCAAAAATAGGATTTTTAAGGTAAAAAATATGGCTTTTGCGGCACAGTACTGCCAGGGTTGGTGGACACCAGAAAACCGGTGAATCTCTTAACTAGTAAGCTGGTTAACAAATTTCCAATAATTAATTTTTTAACTATTAGGGTTAGGCGCCTTGTTGCAACTGTACATAAAACAAATCGCGACAGATGATCACACTAGGCCATGAACAAGGATTTGACAAGGATGGTGCGAATAAATCATTAGACATAATTGACGCTACCTCTTCAGGTAGCGTCAATCTTTTATAGACCTTGGGGAAAAAACAATACTTGTACATGTCTGTTCTACATGCAAGTTATTTTACTTTTAATGTATGATCACGCCGTAACGAAGCATAGTGCGGTGCATGAATATGCAAGTCACGGTTTATGCCAGTCTAACTATCGTAAATACTATGGAAAAAAAATTATTCCGAGAGGACATCTGCGTTTTTCCAGTGATTGCCATTTCAGAGAGTTTTTCGTGCATGAAACGCTAAAATTCCTGCTATTAAAGACATATCGGAGACCAAAACTTTGTACCCTCTACATTTTATTATATCTGCCTTATAAGAAAACGCAATCTATAGAAAACCCTTCATCAATTGCACTTGTCACGCCATGAATCAACTCAGTTAACTACGTTACCCAAGAGCAACCTGTACGAAAACCATGTAACCGCTTAATTAATAAAGCGTGCATATTCATATGGTTAATAATACTAATTTCCAGTCAGAAGGCAGTTCACCTTCCTCCAAGGATTTTACATAAATTATTTGTAAATATTTAGAGAACTCACAGGCACACGGGCTGAAAAGAGCAGTCGGTAGATCGTCAAGACCAGAACTACGAACATTCAGGCCATTGAGCAGCAATGCAATTCCGCTTTGGTTAAATTCTACATCGTGCATAGGATCAACATGAGATAAACGAACTTAGAAGTACTGAGAATAACGAAAAATACAAACAAAAAAATCATTGAAGCACTCAGCTCTATCAAGACTTTGGGTAAAATAAGCACCCTCATGTTCAAGAGATGAAATCGATATCTGATCCTTGCCGTTTCTTTTAATGACTTGCCAAAATTCATTAGGACGCTATTTTATACGAAAATGAAAAGAAGAGAAAAATTCGTCTTTTGCTTGTTTGACCGCCGCCTTCAGCTTTTGTCACGCATTTCAAATTTTCTTTCTTATGCGCATAAGCATTGTTTTTATACGCCCTCTATGCAGCCTGCCTTTTATCTGTGAGCCTGCGCAGAATTTTGTTGAACCATCGTTTAGTTTTCCTTCGACGTACGTCAAGATAAAGCTAGGAGCATACTTTTACCGTAGCTCAAAAACTTTTGCTTTGAGCACCTTCCATCAGAACACGTATGTGCTACAGTGCTGCGCAGTCATTTGAGCGACGAAGTATAGCTGCAGAGCGTCTTGAATCGAGGCGCAAGTTCGCCCGGCTACGGCTGTGTTCTCGCTGCAGCAACAACCATCGAAAGCAGAAAAAATAGCTCCAGAACCGTGTGAACTGCACCAAGAGCCGCAGTACAAGCTGTTTCAGTTGCAACGCTTTCCATAGGACGCATACAAGCACTGTCTGCGTCCTGTGTAAAGCAAGCACTAACCGAAAGTGTTTCGCCCTATCGGCAGCGTCTCATGCGTGCTCTGAACACTTTGTCGGTGAAGAACGGGCGATCAAAAACGTAATGCATATATACATGTTGTGGAGACTCAGCCCCGCACTTCCCCTTGTGGTTTGCTTTCCCACGGTGCACACTCCTACGGTTTCGCCTCAGGAGGGGCGCGCCACGTGACTTTCCCTGGCTGGTTACCTTAACTAACAAGGGAGGGCGCCACGGACGGCGTGATTGAAGAAGGTTCTTAGTGGCACGTCAACAGGACCAGATGGTATTCCGATTATGTTAATAAAGAAGCTAGGACCAAAATACAAGCCAACATTAATACAGGTAGTGAACAAAATGATAGTCAATGGCAAAGCCCCCGATGAATGGAGATTAAGTAGAATGAACATGGTATATAAGGGAAAGGGAGACAAAGCTTACACAAGCAACTACCGTCCCATAACAGTGACATCTGTGGTGTACAGGGCGGTGATGCAGATTATAAAGTACAGACTGCAGCCTTGGGTGGAGAACGAGGGGGTGCTAGGGGAGCTACAAAATGGGTTCCGGAAACAAAGGAGGTTGGAGGACAATCTGTTTTCATTGATGCGGTGTATAGAGATTGCTGAAAAGGAACACAGGCCCCTATGGCTAGCATTTCTGAAGATTAGGGGAGCCTACGACAACGTTATTCAAGAGGATTTGTGGGAGATACTGGGCACATTGGATGTGGAAGATGGAGTAATGAATCTTGTAAAAGATATATATAAAGGTAACAGAGTGCTCATAAAAATGGAAAAAAATGTATCAGGGCCTATAGGGATACAGCGGGGGCTTAGGAAAGGATGTCCTCTGTCTCCTTTGTTGTTCATGTTGTACCTGCAAATGTTAGAGACCAAACTATAGAGGAGCGGACTAAGCTTCAACCTTTCTTTTATCGAGCAAGGAGAATGCATTAAACAGTCATTACCGGGACTAATGTACGCGGATGATATAGGGCCAATGGCTGACAAGAAGGATTTGCAGAAGTTGATAGACATTTGTGGTACAGAGGGAGAAAGATTAGGTTTCAAGTTTAGTAAGGAGAAATCTGCAGTCATGATATTTAATGATAAGGGCGGCGAGCATAGAATATAGGAGTTCACGCTAGTAGTGGATGAGTACAAGTATATTAGAGTGTGGATAAAAAACTATGCTGAGTATATGATAGAGCATGAAAAATATTTAATGAATAAAGCTAGTAGGAATGCAACTGTCATGAAAAATAGGGCACTGTAGAATTACAATAGGTATGAAGTGGTAGAGGGATCTGGAAAGGGGTGATGGTTCCTAGATACCTGTACATAAGGAATATTGACACGAAATAGAGGAAGCGAACTAGAAAATTGACAAGCAAATATCTGGACATCAGCAGGGGGGCAAATCAGCAATTATCGGTTAAGAAAAAGGTTAAAGAAAAAGAGAGAGCTCTGTGGAAAACAGGGATGCTGACGAAATCGGCACTGGGAACATACATGATTTTTAAGCAGAAAATTGCCAAAGAAAATATCTATCATAATTGTAGGGGAAGCTCTTTGTTGTTTGAGGCCAGGACGGCAGTTTTACTGACTAAGACATATAGAGTCAGGTACCACGAGATAGACATGTTGTGCGGTGCTTGTGAAGAAGCAGGAAACGGCCGAACACTTGATACTTCTCTGTAAAGAGCTTCACCCTGCAGTGGAAAGCAGCGGGGCTGATTTATTCAAAACATTGGGGTTTAAGAACAGTGAAGCAAAAAGAGGTTTTAAGTGGGTAGAAGTAACCAAGCGAAGGTTATCTGATTGGTGGCTAAAATCAACACGAGTAAAATTTCACAAGTCATGGCTAGGTGGCTTGAACCACCGCCCGATTTAAAGGGTTCAGCCTTATCCATCCATCCATCCGTCCGTCCGTCCGTCCGTCCATCCGTCCATCCATCCATGCTGCGCGCGCGGGAGAGCGTACTCCCTTCGTCTGGGATCGTCGGCCCGAGCGGACGTTTCGCACGCGGCTCCGCGCTTCGCCAGCGGGCGAGGAAATGGCGGGGAGCCTTGCTCCCGTATCTCGTCCCGTCCAGGGTGCGGAGTATCCCTTGCCCTAGCGGGGCGAACATTGGCTCATAACCTGGCTGGTGAGTCGGACGACCTCGATTCGTTAGCGTGTTTTGTTGCTAGCTGACGTTATTGTTACTGTAGCATTAAATGCCTGTAAATGCACGCCGTGGTCGGCGTGCGCTCGGTAGCGTACGCGATCACGGGGTGGGGTCTGCGCGGCATCGAACTGTGTCAGCCGCGATTAAAGAGAGAGAACGTATTTATCTCTCCTTTTAAACCACCACATGTTTAAGTTCGGTTATGAGCGGAACGTATACTATCGGAACGTATACTAACGTATACTATATATATATATATATATATATATATATATATATATATATATATATATATATATATATATATATATATATATATATATATATATATATATATTGTAAAGGTGTTTATTCGAACCGCAGGTCGGTAGGCATTGGTCGGACGGCGGCACGACGGACACACTCACAGGCGTCACTCGAGAATCACAGCTGTGCTTCGTCTACCTCTTCTCTGCGCTGCTTGAACTCCTGCCAGTCGGCCCCATTACAGTTACTTCCTCGCCAAAAAAGGAGCCATCCTGGCGACTTACGGGGAGGAAAGCATGGGCGGATCATAATAAGGCTTGAGGCGCTCGACGAGCACAGTTTCGCGCCCCCGACGACGGTGGTCCGCGGAGGGGGCGAGCGGCTCAACGATGTAATTCACGGGAGAAGTTTGTTGCACCACGCGGTAAGGTCCGTGATAGCGAGAAAGCAGTTTTGTGGCGAGGCCGGGAGCGGAGGAAGGCACCCAGAGGCAAACAAGGGCGCCAGATGGGTATGACGCGGGAGGGTCCGAGGAATTCCGACGCTGCTTCTGATGCCATTGGTGCTAGCTGTGTAGTGAAAGAGCGGGCCAGTTGCCGGCACTCTTCGGCATACAGGTGAGCTTCGGAAAGTGATGTGGTCTCGGAAGGGTCAGGGCGATAAGGAAGGATGGTGTCCATGGTAGATGTAGGCTCCCGGCTATATAAGAGAAAGAAAGGAGAAAACCCCGTCGTTGTCTGCGTAGCCGTATTATACGCGTACGTGACGAAAGGGAGCACTTGGTCCCAGTTGGAGTGGGCGGTGTCAACGTACATGGCGAGCATGTCACTTGAGTGTGCGGTTGAACCGCTCAGTCATGCCGTTGGTCTGGGGTGACAGGCGCTGGTGCAGTGATGAACGATTTGGCATTACTTTAGCAGGGCCTCGACGGCGTCCGAGAGAAAAACACGGCCGCGGTCACTTAGCAGGTCTTTAGGGGCGCCTTGAAGAAAAACAAGACTGCGTAGAATGAAGTGAGCGACATCGTTTGCGGTAGCAGATTTGAGAGCCGACATTTCAACGTAACGCGTTAGGTGGTCAACGGCCACGATGACCCAGCGATTGTTAGCCGATGTAGTTGGAAGCAGGCCATAAAGATCAATGCCGACGCGGTCAAAGGGACGGCCAGGGCAAGGTTACGGCTGCAAAGGAGCGGCGGTGGGGTGAAAAGGACAGGGCTGCTGAGTGAAGAGTCAGGGTGGAGCGGAACGAGGGCAGAACAGAAGGGAGGTATGTCGGTGTCGGCGGCTACTAGAAGCTTAACGGAGCGCACAGGCACGTCACACAATGACACTTACACACGGGAGAGAGCTCAAGTTCAACACGGACACAATCAATCACTGCGCGGTGGGTCGAGAGGAAGTCGCAGCCAAGGATGACATCGCGAGAGCAGGCGCCGAGCACAACAAACTCGATTGTATAGGCGACGTCGTTAATAGAAACGCGGACCGTGCAGGCTGCGATGGGGTGGATGCGCTGAGATGTGGCCGTACGCAGTGAAAAGTCAGACAGCGGCGTTGCCACCTTACGAAGTTTGCGGCGAAGGGCATCACTAATTACTGACACGGAAGCACCCGTGTCGACGAGCGCGAGAACGGGGACGCCTTCAACAGACACCTCAATCACGTTAGCAGGAGAACACGGAGGACTTATCAGTTGGTCTACCTCTTCTCTGCGCTGCTTGAACTCCTGCCAGTCGGTCCCATTACAATACATATACATATATATATATATATATATATATATATATATATATATATATATATATATATATATATATATATATATATATATATATATATATATATATATATATATATATATATATATATATATATATATATATATATATATAGCACCGGACGCGATATTCGGAGGTCGTGGGTTCGGATCCCACCGGCGGCATGGTTGTTTTTTCTGCTGCTTTATAAGTAATTTTCTTTAAAAGAAAAAAACTAATTGATTGGTACTAGATATTAAAAAAAATAGAAACATTCCCCTGTGCACCTTGGTTTCGGTGACTGTTGGCTTCCTTTATATATATATATATATATATATATATATATATATATATATATATATATATATATATATATATATATATATATATATATATATATATATATATATAATACAGAGATAATAAAACTTCTAGCGCATCTAATTCGCATTTGGCGTAACTACGCAAATCGACCATAATTTTTTTAGAATATGCATTCCGTAAACTCTTGCTGCCAGTAGTACGTGTTAATGTGGCTATGTGAACCACAGCTATTCCTGGAAATACCGGAATTATCCAGATCAAATGCACTAGAAAATAAGCGCTCATAAAACCGACTTTCGCTATGGCCATAATTAACTGCAGTTGCATCACGAGAACTCCACGCCTTACTGTTCGAATAGTAAACTGAGTGCATGCATAATCGGTGTACTTAACAAATGTAGCGCGACTTGCACTTAAAACAGTCGTCGAGAAATGACTACTTCGCCAGCTTCCAATTGTACTAACTGTTACCCGAGTCTATTCCTAGAACTCAGTCAACTACCATAAAAGTAGATTAACATGCAGTTGTTCTGTCTTTCTTTATCTCCGTCGCGTCCATCGGTATATGCCACCGCCGTTTTACACCAGCAGCACCCCATATATAAGTTGCACACAACTCCTAGTGGGGTTTTACTTCCTTATGTCAGCCGTCGGCTCGCACACCTGGCTCTATCATCCACCAAAGTTCCGATCATTTTTTATTCGAATAGCTTCATTGCTGGTTGAAAAGCTTTTCCTCTTAGACTGGAATTTTCGGAACGCAAAAGGATGAATGCGGAAGCTCCGAAATGCCGACTGGTGCCACTTGCGTCATGTTGCGCGAATGCGACTGCGCGTAAAAAAAAAGTGGTTTTTGAGAAAAGTAAACGGCACAGCAATTGTCTCATATCTAGGTGGACACCTGAGCCGCGCCGTAAAGGAAGGAGAACGGTGGGAGTGAACGAAGAAAGAGGTACCTACGTTGTATACAGGCTGCGCATTCCATCATGGCGGTTGTTGCCAACCTAGACACTCAGCATGACATCAGCTTCCCAAGATGGCGGCGCCGATGAAAGCGCTATTTTAACTCAAAAAGCCGATTTTTTAAAAGTTTAATAACGCTCTCAGTTGAAACGTCCGGTATACAGCCATATTACTAGGTGTTGGAAGTAGTAAGTTTAAGCTTACAAGACGGCTACGAAATTATTACCTTTCAGGACGGCTAAAAAATTGACAGACGATTACGATAGTCGGTAATATGCGAAGTTTGAGCGCAGTTCTTCACGTATTTTAGTTTTGCCACCCTTCGAGATTTTTCCGTAGTAGCCACCAACTCTGCTACTTGCACAACCGGTTACGCCGACGACTACTACGCGGAAGCCAGGAACGGTTTGGTTTGGTTTATGAGGGTTTAACGTCCCAAAGCGACTCAGGCTATGAGGGACGCCGTAGTGAAGGGCTCCGGAAATTTCGACCACCTGGGGTTCTTTAACGTGCACTGACATCGCACAGTACACGGGCCTCTAGAATTTCGCCTCCATCGAAATTCGACCGCCGCAGCCGGTATCGAACCCGCGTCTTTCGGGCCAGCAGCCGAGCGCCATAACCACTCAGCCACCGCGGCGGCTCGAAAGCCAGGAACGGGCGCCGAAGAACTGCGCTCTAATAAAACATCTACTTCCTGTTGTTAAATGTGTAGACGATATATCTACAAAATATTTATGCTGAGCGCAAAAACACTTTTTAGAAGCCCCGTTTGAAAATTGGTCAAGATACCTTTATGTGGACGCACGGAAGATATATTTGGTAAAAGTCTTTTCAAGGAATGTCAACAAATTTTAACATCTTTGTACAGTCGTACTTCGGGCCACTACCGAATCTAAAATACATTATGTACCCGAGTGTAACCCGCCCCGATTCTAACACGCACCCGATTTCCGTGACCGAAAAGAAAAAAGCTCTAAGCCTCACTTCTAACGTGCATGTAATTTCCGCGGAAGAAAAAAAAAGTGCAGACGTTCTCATCCTGTCACGGAACCAGGAAGGACCAGAAGACCAGAAAGGAAGCAGGACCACAGAGCTTGGTGAGGCGAACGGATGAACGTTGTTTTTTTTTTGTATCAAAAACGATGGCACATACCCACTGTGGGGGATTGGCCAGCGTTTGGTGCAGATGCAAACAGCAAAAAAAATCACCCAGGTTTATATAAAGAGGCACAGAAATATAGAGGAATCTGTGAGAATAAAAATCACGAATTTTGAGAGATCTTGAGGACATCGGAATGAAAATCGAGGAACTTAAAGCGGTGTGAGTTGTTGTTGTCCTCGAGAGGATACGTCAGCTGCTTAACTGTTTACTTCAGCGTCCTCGCCTCGAGGAGACGCGCGCTCGAGAACAGCGCAGAGACGAAGAATGCACCGTGTCAATATTTTCAGGTGGAAACAGGCTATTTATTCACCTGAGCATCGTTTACTGTCGCTCTCGGACAGCTCCTATAGTTACTCTCCGACCACAACATATGGTCCTCACTGTCGGCCATAGCATTAGAAATTCCGCATTTCTTGAATGACTTCACAACCATAACAGACAAAATCCAAAACCAAGCCTCGACCACGCACCTGGCCATTTCCTCCATTGAGGCACGCTGGCTGTGAAGGTGTCGTAGCCATTCGTTAGCCACTCACTGTATAGAGTGCACGAATGTGGTCTTTCATAGGTTTGTTGATGCACACATCCAGTGGCTGTAGTTGCGAGGTCATTCCACCCGGTGTCACCACAAGGTCCATGTTGCAAGCTGCAAGCTTGTCTCTGACACCCTAGTCTAGGTGGCACTTGAAAGCGTCCAGAAGAAGCATGGAGCGGAACCCCAAGCTAACGCCTGGCCTCTTGCGCCATACACAGTCTATCCAGTCAATGACGAGGTCCGTGTCCATCCAACCCTTCTCGTTGGCGCGCACTATAATGCCTCGCGGAAAGTTCCCAGGCTTCGGGAGTGTCTTAAGCTTGAATACAATAAAAGGAGCCAACTTGCCACTATCTGCTGTACAGGCTAGCATCGCGGTTACCCGGGTCTTCTCGTTGCCGGACGTAAGCCCATGAACTTGTTTCGCCCCTGTCAACTCTACTGTGGTACTGGCGGGCATATCGAAATAGACAGGAGGTTCGTCGGCGTTGACGATCTGCCCAAGTTGATATACGTTTCTGTGTCATAACGATATGACGTATCGCTGAAATGAAATCAGCTTCTCCTTGAGAGCCTCTGGCAGTTTCTGGTACACACCAGTCCACCTACGAAGCGAAAATCCTTTGCGCTTCATGAATCTTGTGATCCAATTCCGGCTTGCTTTGAATTGGGTTCTTGAGAGGCCTGGATTACTCTCAAGCTCAAGGGCCCTCACCTTGAGCACCTCGGTGGTCATGGGCATGTGGTCCACCCGCAGCTGTCTCGTGAAGTCAGCCAGCTCATCTTCAAGGCCTGGAAACCTCCCCGCTCGCGGAGCGTGGCGGCCTTTGCTTGATGTCTTGCACTCAAAGATTGACTTTTTCAGACTTCGCCAGTCGCGAACACAAGTCTCCGGCATGCCAAAATGACGGACTGCAACCCTATTGCCGCTCGATTCAGCAAGTAGAATAACTTTACGAAAGCTGTTCTCCTGGCGGACACGACGCGTCTTCGTTGGCCGCTGCATTCATCCTAGGACAAGATAGCTTCAGATGGAACAACGACAGCACCGCACCGATTGCAAACGGCTCCTGCGACGCAGAAAGTGACGATGGTGATGGTGCCATACCGCATAATGGCGATAGGCAGCTATGGGGCAGTTTCAGTTTGTACTTGAATCTAACGCGCATGGCATTTTAAGACCAATTTTCCCGGAAAAAAGGTGCGCGTTGAAATTGGGTAAATACGGTACGTGACGTTAGAATGCGCATGCTATGCACGTACAAAGGTCGGATGAAAAGTGCACCTAATCGTGAGGGGGATCGATCACAGTGGAGTGGCGAAATTTGTTAACGCGGTGGCGTCAAGGGTCCCGTTCAACGCGGAAACCCGGTGTCGTCGGCGGCTGCGTGAGCGAAAAATTCCAGGAGAAGCAACCTAGGTGGGCCACCTATAGGTCACGTGACCTGGTGACGTCGTCGCAACCTGCTCATCGGATTGTGAGAAAACTGCCCACCATACCAGGTGGCAGTTCAATTAATGATTGGTCGCGAGAGGTTGCTCTTCCCGTGGGTCTCCCAAGCCTTACTGATGGCGCAGCACCTTCCATCGCAGGACACTGCAGCACCAACTACGCCGCACAACCGCAGCACCGCTGCCCCAGGAGTGCATGGTATGAGGACTTCCAGCGATCTACGAATGTACAGAATGACCAATTCTGCATATATGGGCATTGGCCCTTCTAGGTTCTCGACCCTTAAGGCGGAGCTTAACTGTCCCCCTCAGCTTTCAACCCTTCAACCCTCCTTTCAATTCACATTTCTAAAGCTCTTACTCCAACAAACAACTTTGTACATCGCATATCCATGCTTTTTCGCCACCAATCCTCAGACCGTTTTTTGCTAAAGCATCGTTAATTCGCAATTTTGAATAATTCGGAAGCTGCGGGTCTCGCACCGGTTTATTCGGCTGAATTCCCGAACGACGCTCGTCGCAAGGTGTGCAACCAACTATGCAAGCGGTCGTCCAAATGTCCCGAACATGTCCAGAGTAAATGACCCAAGCATGAATAGCATGGTGCACTGTTCCTCGCGCATGCTGACCTGCGCACAGCGCCAGATGCGACGACGATGCATCGCTAGGCCTAGAGATAGTCTGGCGGCGTATAATTCCGCTTCCTGAGCTCTGCCGCCAGCCAGCAGTGAGGTGGCTGCCACGGAGGAAGGAAACCATAGGAGAGGCCCTCGCTATCCAAGCCGCATGACAAAAAACGTGCAGGAAGTCACGTGGTTTTGCAAGGCCTACTGGGATTTGTTGGCCGATGGCGCAGCCAATAGCAGCGTTGGGCGCAGCGGCGTCGTCTGCTTCACGCATCACCCATGTCGGCAGACCGGTCGAGTAGAGTTGGAAATTCGCATTTTTATTCAATCGTTGTGGTCCGCGGGAGGCACAAAGTTCCAGAGGCCTGTAGTCGGTGCTGGTCTTCATTGCTGTGTGCTTAGTTCATTCAGGATGCCGTCTTGACGAAAGCGGTTGTTTTGGATGCCCGCGACAGCTTTCTCTGAAAAGGCTTGGCTTGGCGCTATTCTCTTCCGGCTTTGTGCGGTTGCGTCCCTCAACGCTGCTAGCCTTGTTCCAAGGAGAAATTGACAGTGCCGACGGCTCATAAAGCGATAGACGACGGTGACACGCTGGTTTATGGTTACAGCAGCGCGGGAAGAAAAAGTGCGAGTCGGCGCTTAATTGTTTTGTGTGTGAATACGTGTTCTGTGTGTTCCTTCATTTTTGTGTATTTTTCCCGCGCTGTTTTAACCACGAATAAATACAAACTCGTCCAGACCGTGTCCTTGTAAGCATACCCGTTGCGTCTACATTACCCTATGCATGACGGTCACAACTGGTGGCGACCGATATGCGTGGGCCGCGGTGTGCTCACCGAAGCGTGCAGTGCCAAGGAAGCCGCGCCTCATGCGATGGTATCCGTCAGCAAAGCGATACGCGAAGCAGTCTGAAGCGTATCATATGTTTACTGTACGCTGTGCGAGCGATATGTCAACTGCGTGCAAGTTTTCTCCGATATGGACCCAGTGGATCGACCGACCCGCGCTGCTGTCTCGATCGAGTGCTGTTGTGCGAGCGTAAGGACACATAGCCGGGTTTAGGAGGCGCAGTGTTAGGTTTAAAACATTTGCGCTTAAGGGTGGTGAAGTGTAAGGCCATGCCTCTGTAAGATTGAGTGTACCTCGCAACTTACCGTTTACCGAGATGCCGAGTCGACCCTCGCGACCACCTCGCCGAGTTGCACTTTCTTGCATTCAGCTGATTAAACGGATTAATGAAGTCCAAAATTTCTATTTTATTGGACAATCAAAATATGAGCTTTAAAAAGGTTTGATACAGCATAAAACTTATTACAAAACATAGCTTGCTACCTGAAGCAAGCAAAATCTTTTAACAAAAGTGATAACACATGGAAGGAGAACACACACAAAAAGGATTCAACAAAAAAGACCAGAAGAAGAATTGCACAACTGAATTAGATCACTTTGCAACCATGAACCATTCGAACAGAGAGAGTAAAACATATATAGGAAGGCAGTAAATGGGGGCTTTGAGACAGAAAAATATTTGTGGACCGATCTTGCCAAATTGTGTGAAAGCTTTCATTTCTCGGTAGTTGTTTCTGCATCACAAAGTTGATAAAATTTAAGCGATGCAAATGCAAAGTAATTGGAGCACTGCATGGAAGTGACTTGAAAAATTGGTAACAGTTGTCGCAGCTAGTGGAAAAAGTGAATCATTTTCCTCCCTTCTGCTTCATGTATTCCTTTCTGTAATATATGTAAAGAAAGAGAGCACCCTGCTGACACTGTTTCTATTGTTGCATTGTTGTATTTGACTCTTATCTGCCTAGCCTGAAACAGTATAGAAATAGCATAGTTTTCTGTCCAATTTTCTGTTCTGTTTGTTGTGTACTATGTGGTACTTGTGTGCACATGCTGTTTTATATTTGTCAAAACCACGAGCCAACCAACATAGTCTGCACATAAGTCGGGCAATTGAGCTGTGCACAACTAAGGCATGATGACAGCTAAAGAATGTTTAATATAATGTACAAATTGCGGCTGGTATAATGATAAGGTTGTCCTCTGTATGCATGAATGTACCAAGTGCATGTGGAAAAGTGTTTCCATCATTTAAGAACATGAATTTGTTGCAAAACTTATATGCTAGTGCTTACTCTGTTGCTGCGTGCAGTGGGATGATCACCCCCTTTTGACACTATTACTTTGAAAGGCCAAAATCACCTTCAGTTGTGTTGAATATCTAGAACTAAAATTGTAAGTATGGTACACTAATTACTCTCTTGATTATTCTGGCTTCTATAGTATGAAAAACATGCACTCCATATTTTTTACAAAATACGAGATACTTCAGTCACCCTGTACCCTAAAGGACAGTAGTGCAGGCACGCTGTAAAGAAAGCTCTGGGAGACTGCTAACTGCAGCCCCTATTCTTGAACATCAGTGAGCAATAGTACATGCCCATCTGTGAATCTACAGCATATAGATTCATGAACAAGAACTAGCATTTGCGCTCTGGACATGTACTGACTTCTTTTTTAAAATGTGCGTATTGTTCATTTACCACAAAAGACGGAAATCTGATTTTAGGAAGCAGGTAATTTCTGGTTGATTCAGTAGCAATCAAGCTAAATCAAAACCCTGATTACTCCTGAAAAAACTGACAGTGACTGCCATCAAGCATGAGCCTAAGTCGGTGGCGTACATGACGCATTCACATTAAAAAGCTATTCTTTTCAATACTCAGTATGACAGGTTGTAATGTACTCTAAACTGTGAGCGGCCGTTTGAATAGAATTTTATTCTGACAAAGTCAGACATGAAAGTCTGTTACATGTAAGATTCTTATTCAGCTCATATTGCGGCAGCAAGCTGCAGTGTCAACATGAAGCATGGGACCCCTATGGGCTGGTTGCATTCATACTCTACGGTAAATTAAGACATGTGCTGACGAAAACCAAGTCTGATTTTTGAATTCTCACTGTCGCATCAGTCACTGACCCTTGAATTGAGTTATTTTTTTAAACATCTGCCGGACCTGAGCAGTGTGCAGGCTCTCGGTTGCCTGCTTGCCAACATGAAACAAGCGCATGTTGATGTAATTTTCTGCAACACTTCTGACAAGGTGTATCTAATTATTGTCGAGTGGAGAGTTGTCGAACATGTGCTCATGAAGTTCATTGAAGAGCTCTCTACCGTGGAATGCGTAAAGAACCTCGTGGAGAAGATCAGTGAGTAGTGTTCTTGATGCCAATTTGTTCAGGCGCACTGCCGTCCTGATCACCGCCTCCGATTTTTGACAGATCTTCAGTACACTTTCTGATGGGTATTTCAGCCCTCCTCTGCTTTTCCTCTTAATTGGTGAGTAAATGTTTCCTCGTTCTGTTGTGAGTAGTGCACTTGTGCAGTGCTCACAAGTCAGCTTTGCAGCCAATTTATGAGCTACATAACCTGCCATGTAAGCCACAATTCGGCCTCCACATTCACTGATGTAGCCTGGAGCTATGATGTAGTCATGGTCTGCAGCTGTTACCCGAGACTGCTGAACAGCATCACTGTCTAAAAGTTGCCTCCTTGGTGCAGATATATTCAAGACCTGAGAAGAAATAACTGTTGCACTGCTGCATGACAATATGGAGATGCTGTCCAGGCTCAGACAGTTGCCTGTTGATACATCAGCCAGTTCACTTTGAACAATCACTTTTTTGAAGGCAGCACGAAACTGCTGTGTAGTAGGGTTGTCATTATGCCCGCCATGTGCTCGAATCAGGCCAAAAAACAGTTCCAAATGGTCCTGGCAAATTTTGTGGGCCGGAATGTACTTCAGCACTCGTTTTTCAGTGACAAGAAAATGAAAAAGACTAATCAGGCTTTGCATGCAGATGATAAAACCTAAGAAACCTGTCTTTCGGTTTGTTTCAATCATTCGTCCTCCATTTGCAGACTCCTTCAAGGAAGAGAGGTAATGGGTTGTGGTTTTGAACATGCCTTCGAAAGCTTCAATGTTCTTTTCATTTATAGGTTTCTTCCAACCTTTCTGATATGGGCTTCTAGAATTTAGGGCATCAAATGTCTCATTAATTTTCAACAAAAAATTCTCTGTTGCCTGTGTGCCAGAAAAACCTTCCAGGTCAAGTTCCCTGCACTCGGCTAGTGCTGTCGCAACAGAAGTGCTCATTACTTGGGCAGCAAGTCTAACTTTCATGGGCTGCCGCTGCCACTCAATATGAGCTCTGCGCAACTTGTTAGCCAAATGTAGGCCTTCTTTATGCTGCACAGTATGCAGCCGCTCAATATGCTCCCATGACACTGTCCTTCCTTGGTGGTCAATAAAGTACCTCTTGTGTGCCAGTGCATTCCTCACAAGTTTTAGCATATGGCAGGGATCCAAAAAAGCTGCCACTGGTTCCTGGGTAGCTGGGTGTCGAAAGGTTGTTTTTAGGTCTCCCACATGTTGGAAATCACACCCAAGCTCTTGCAACATAGCCAGATTTGCGGTCGCCCCGTCACAAGTGAGTGAAGCAACCATAGCTCCAGCATCATGTGCCTTATGAAGGCACTGGGTGACAAGGTTAGCCCTCTGTGTTTCAATTAGGCCATCAACTAGGAAGTACCCAAGGGGCAACTTCCATCGCCCATTAATAGCCACAGCCATTATAACGAATGCAGCCTTTGCTTGTGGCAAAGAGTCGCTGTCAATGCCACTGCCAAAGTCAACAAACCCTTCAAAGTTGCGTTTGTTCCACTGGATGTTTTGCCGAATAGCCATTTCATCAACCATGAGGCTGCAAACTGTTCGGTGCCCCTTGCTTGCTGTTTCAGCACACTTCATTTTTAGTGCATTGAAAGCTTCTGTTGAAAGTCCTGCCTGGCCATCAACAGTCTCATACCATTTTCGCAGAGTTCTGGGATGTGGGAGGCACGTGTCAAAAACTTT
Organism: Amblyomma americanum; assembly: GCF_052857255.1. Taxonomy (NCBI): domain Eukaryota; kingdom Metazoa; phylum Arthropoda; class Arachnida; order Ixodida; family Ixodidae; genus Amblyomma; species Amblyomma americanum. The sequence continues at coordinate 154,459,593 of NC_135497.1, read as the reverse complement.
CCTGACATACTGATAGGCTCGTGGGGAATAGAAATTTAAAGTTAAGGCAAAAGTTCTCAGTTCAGGGGAGTACTGCTTTGGAGTGCCAATTCCACCATGCTTTCCGACTTGTCTTTCAAGTAGGGGCTTATTTACTTTACCCAGGCCATCTAAAACAGACACTTGCTCTGTCAGGAGGATATTCTCCGTAGTTAAAGCTGACAGAACAGATTTTAGTTCCGCATTTTTCTTTTGCAGTCTCCGCCTTGTTTGCTGCAGCCTTTGTATGCTTTTTCTTGACTGAGCATGCATTGCAGAAAACCACGCAGCCCTTGCTCTCAAGTAAGCTTTTTCGGGTGTGTCCTCCTATGAAGAGAGATAGAAAATGCAATGCATCATTAGAACAATGCACACCCAAGCCTTGCATACCACAGTTACAACAGTGTGCACATATAAAACACAAAGCACTCTGAATGTTCCATTAAAAGAAGAATGAAGGAGCTCAGTTAATCTTCTCGTCCTACTTTAATATCAAAGTGTTTCACCTCTGATGGAAATGCTCAGCATGCCATCACTCACAACGCACAGAAAATTCACTTGATCATCTTTTTCTCGCACATTGTACCATAGCAACAGATCATTTGCCCTGTCACATATTTTACCAGCACCTCACCTCGCATCAAGCCGGTAATGCCAACAAGGGTAACCGTTTTTGTCCAGATGGAAAAGTACAAAAATTCACCTGTAACCTTAATGATGAAAGAATGCCATGATTTACCTTCCAGGATTGCCATGATAACAGAGTGTGACATTCCGTGTGTGCTACGAGGATCCACGTTCGACGGCGCGGCGTAGACGGAGACCCGTGACAGCGGCATCATCAATTACCCAGCCATGCTCTTTGAGTGACGACCAGAAAAACCGGTCCCGCCGCCGCCCCGGGGAAACAGGCTTTATCCTCCCCAATTTCCGGTTACATTCCAGGACAAGGGAGCTGTCAGCGGGCCAGAGCGCGCCGTACCACAGCCGACGCTATGCGAAACCGCGAAGACGACATTCTTTCCCTCCCCCCCTTTGTCGTGGGCTATCGCCGGGAAGGCACCCACAGCTTCCCAGAAGGGCCGCGACGGACACCTGTCATGGCGGACAGGCAGTACTCGCCAAGAATGTGGAAAGACAGGCGCTAGTGAATTAGCTCCGAAGAGAGAGCCTGTGTATACTCTCACTTGAGAGAGAGTGGTGGCGTTTTTGTTGTTTATTTAGTTTGTATTGTTAACAGACTCTGGGTTCGAGGCTAAGCCCAACCCAAAGGGGTGGTCCCCATCTCGCATGTTATTTTGGATTGGAGAATTGATGCTTTGGGCGGGCCACTGGAAATGACCGCCCTTAGTCCTTTGTTAATCAAGTGCTTAAAAGCACATGTAAACGGATGCAGTCCAGTCTGAGCTGGGGCTCCATGCTTAGCATGTAATGTGATGCTACTTAGGCACACTAACCTGCCCGGTCGATGAGTAAAGTAGTGCAAAGTTTGTTCTTTTGTAAATTCAGTTCTGCTTTTTCCAGTTTAACTCTCTGTATATGTATGTTGTAAAATTATGCTCTGCTGTCATCATCTACAAGCTCGCCTCCTGTTCATCTTCCAAGCCGAACGACACTAGAGGAAGGGTTTGTGAACCATCCTCGAAGAAACGGACGACTATTGAAATTCTACTGCAAGCACGCTCAGGACGACATCGTTCGCCAAGAGGGCCGTCAGCGCCGAAGCCCGTCGGCGTGCAGCTTCTGCCAGCAACCGCTCGAGCCCAACTCCGGAGCCACTCCATCGCCCCCATGAAGTCGTCGGCACGTAAGCTCGGACGCCCCAGCCTCTGATGTATAATCTTAATCCTGTGTAATTATTGAATATACCTGTTTGTTTAAACTGAGCCATACGGTGTCTCTTTGCCTCTCCGTCCCGTGTGGACCTGCGCATTATGGGGGTCATCACACTGGTGTCAGAAGTGGGGTCTCAAAAGCAAATGTCCTCTGAATGCTGTGACATTCATGACTTCAAAATTGTAATCAAAAGGGAATCACGGGACTGATTGTGGGACTTTTACCCCCATTTGAGAGGCTTGAGGCACTGGAGGGCTTGAAAAAAAAATGACTGTATCTGAGGGAGCTCCCACTCCACAGCCGTCGCTCGGAGAAAGCATGCTGGCATTAGGAAGCGTCATTCCGACGTTTACGGGAGATAAGACAGGGGTTCCAATCTGCGATTTCTTTTCCATGCTAGAAGAGATTGGGAAAATGGGGGGATGGTCCGATGCTCAAATGCTGGGAATGGCGAGGTGTAAGATGGCAGGAGCTGCTCATGATTTTGCATGGCGAGACGAAAAAGTAAAATCCACAAAATCATTTGCGGAATTTAAGAAGCTCGCGTTTGAGCATTTTGACACTGAACCACGTCACGTGCGAGTACAAAGGTTCCGTGACGCCGGACAGATGGTAGGGGAGGACGTGCGAACGTTTGCGTCGCGGCTTCAGCGCTTAGCGCGCGATACGTTAAGCAGGGAGGAGGAAGGAGACCAGCTTAAGAAGAAATACGCGGAGGATATACTTAAAGAGGAAATGACCGCTTTGTTCGTGGCTGGTCTGCAAGACCCCGTGCGCCGGTTCGTGCTCTCGCGCAAGCCGAGCAATTTCGACCAAGCCGTGGAGGCCGCATTGGATGAGGAACAAAATGAGGCGTTAACGACAGCCGCAGCGAGAGTACGCGTCATAGAAAGAGCGGTGCTCAACCCTGAGGTTGCTCTCTTGACAGAGCGGTTAGATCGCTTAGAACAGCTGCTATCTCAGCAGGTAGAATGCCAGGTTGAAGCGCGCGCTCAACAGCGCCCATTCGCTGGAAACCGGAGACCGCCACAAAGCTACAGGCGCGGTATGCGAGATTTTGAAGAAATCGTATGCTTCGCTTGCCAGGGTCGCGGACACATCGCCAGGTTCTGCCAAAACGTGCGCCGTGGGGAGCCACAAAGAGAAGCAGGCGAGACACGCCCTAAGCAAGCCTACAGCGGGGCTCCAGATACCGAGTCAAAAAACTAGTTAGTCCTCCCCAGCCTGAGGAGCGTGGGGAGGGAGCAGTAGATGATGAGGTGGTGGTAGTTTGTGTGGCCGACGAGGCATGCCCTGTTGTGCGTTGCAAGTTAAATGGTTGTTGTATGGAATTGTTGATAGATACGGGGTCAAAGGTGACATTGCTTAAGGAGAGCAGTTTTAACACGCTTCGAAGGAAGGGGGACCGCGAGGTGTTGGAAGCGTCTGGTGGTATGGCAACCAAATTTGTAGGCATAACGGGGGATCCTCTTGGCATAAGTGGACTCTACCGGTTACACTTCTCTCTCGGCGGAATTGCATTGGAGCACCCCTGCTACGTATGCCCGGACACGGTGTCTCTGCCAAACGGAGTGTCAGGTATATTAGGGCAGGATTTTTTGAGAAAAGGGAAGGTAGTAGTCTCATTCTCTGAGGAAGAGGTTAATGCGGGCGGCTCAAAAGTTCCGTTTTTGAACAGGAGAGGGGCTGAGATTCGCATTACCGATATTGACACCCGTCAAACAGTGGGATCATTGGAGAAGGTATATTCGCGGGTTGCCGTCCGGCTGGTCGAGGAGGCGGTCGTCCTTCCTTGGTCGGAGCACATTTTGTACGCGTTTGTGCCTTCAGATGTAGAGAGCGGCGCCGTGGGAGTGCTTGAGCCGGTCGACTCTCTCAGCAATGGCCTGAAGGCAGCCGCGTGCCTCGTGACAGTTAATGACGCCCACAGAGTGCCCCTACGGGTGGTTAACTGTAGCCAGCAGCCACTGAGCCTTCCCAAGAACAAAACATTGGCTTTCTTCACCTCTGCGATAGAGCAACGTGAGCCCACCGATACGGTACTCGCAACTGTAGAGCATGCTAGTCCTTCGGCTGCTCCAAAGGTGTCGTTCGATCTTTCTCACGTAAAATCCAGGGAGAGGGAGGCTCTGGCTGGTTTGCTGAACGACTACTCGGAGGTATTCGCCGCGTCCAACCTGGATTTGGGCTGCTGTGGCGTTATAAAGCACAGGATAGAAACCGGCACTTCATCGCCCGTTTACCAGCGTGCGTACAGGATTCCTTACTCCCAACGTGAGGAGATGGAGCGGCAGGTGCAGGACCTGATTGATCGCGGCATTGTCGAACACTCAAAGTCACCCTGGGGAGCACCAGCACTATTGGTGGAAAAGCCAGATGGCTCGTATCGATTGGTAGTGGACTACCGCAAACTAAATGCCGTAACTCGCATCGATCCATACCCCATCCCCAATATACAGGAGACGCTTTCTCAGCTGGGCTCTGCCAGGTACTTCACGGTAGTGGACATGGCGGCGGGATTCTGGCAGATAGCAATGGATCCGGCAGATGCCGAGAAAACGGCATTCAACACGCCCTCAGGGCACTATGAATGGAAAAGAATGCCGATGGGTCTGGCCAACAGCCCTGCTGTCTGGCAGAGAACCGCTGATGTTATCCTGGCAGGTCTTCTGGGGAGGCTGTGCTTCGTGTATATGGATGACGTTATCATATACAGTGGCAGTTTTGATAACCATTTGCGCGATATTGAGCAGGTTTTGGTGCGACTAAGAGCAGCGGGTCTCAAACTGAAGCCCTCTAAGTGCCAATTCCTCAAAAACGAGGTGAAATACCTCGGGCACGTTGTTTCAGCTGACGGCGTGCGACCGGACCCTGAGAAACTAAGGTGTGTCTCGGATTTTCCATCCCCGACTAGCGTCCGCCAGGTCCGGCAGTTTCTCGGCCTGATCGGTTACTACCGAAGGCACATAGAGGAGTTCGCCAAGCTCGCTAAGCCGCTCACCGCCTTAACAGCCAAAAATGTCGCCTTTCGTTGGGACGAAAACGCGGAGAATGCTTTTGGGGCCCTGAAAAGGAAGCTAATGAGTGCACCGCTGTTACGCCACCCGGATTTTAGTTTGCCCTTCGTTATGGCCACAGATGCGTCAAAGTTCGCAGTTGGTGCCGTGCTATCTCAGGTTATCGAGGGCAAAGAACATCCCGTTGCTTTTGCTAGCCGACAGTTGAGCCCAACAGAGCAAAAGTACGGAGCTACGGAAAGGGAGTGCCTCGCCGTTGTCTGGGCAGTAAAGCACTTCAGATGCTACCTTTACGGCCGCAAATTCAAGCTAGTCACAGACTGCCATCCTCTGAAATGGGTGATGAGTGTCAGGGACCCTAGCTCGCGACTCGCTAGATGGAATCTACACCTGCAGGAATACTGCTTTGAAGTTGAGCACAAGTCAGGAAAGACACATCTGAATGCTGATGCACTCAGCCGCACAGCTGCCGTGGCAGCTATAGAAGAGTTTGTCCCCGTAGTCGACCCCGCCGAATTACGCACAGAGCAGTGCAAAGATCCTGACCTGAAGCGAATAATCGAAAGCTTAGAGGGCGCACCGTCTCATCCCGAACAGCTAGGTTATTTCATTGACAAAGACGGCACCCTGTGTCGGCGCACGAGGCCAACCAGGAAAGGGAGACCAGAGAAAACCGCTTGGGAGAGAGTCGTCATACCTCGGTCGTGGACAGAAAGGGTTCTTCGCGCGTTTCACGATGCGCCATGCGCCGGTCATTTTGGCGTAGCGAAGACACGCAGGCGTGTGGAGCGTTTGTACTTTTGGAGTGGCATGCGACAGGATGTTAGAGACTACTGTGCGAAGTGTCATTCCTGTCTCGAAAGAAAAACACCCAAGGGACGAAGACCAGCTCCAATTCAGCCGTTCCCTGAGGTTTCGGCTCCCTTCGAGCGGACAGGTATGGACATAATGGGCCCATTGCCCACGACCACTTCCGGAAACAAGTACATTTTAGTATTTGTCGACCACCTTTCAAAATACGCGGAAGCGGTAGCACTCCCAGATCAGAAGGCAGACACGGTTGCAAGAGCATTTGTCGAACAGATCGTGCTCCGACATGGACCCCCGAGGCAACTCTTGACAGATCGGGGAACGAACTTCGTGTCGCAGCTAATGAGGAGAGTTTGCGAGCTGCTTAAGATCGCTAAGAAGCAGACAACACCGTACCATCCGGCTTGCAACGGCGCGGTGGAGCGACTGAACCAAACCGTGGCCGGGTTCCTGTCGCATTTTGTTTCGCGCGACCAGCGGGACTGGGACTTGTGGCTCCCGTATGCAATGTTTGCCTACAATTCCGCAGCACACGAGAGCACGGGCGAATCGCCATTCTTTCTTCTCTACGGCCGAGACCCGGACCAGCCTAGTGAAGTGCCAGAGGGCCCCCGTCGTGTCCCATACGCTTCACTGGACGACTATAAGGTTGAGCTAGAATCGCGCTTGCAAGTGGCGAGGGACATCGCAAAGGAGTCCTTAAAGAAAGCGGCGAAGCGCAGGAAGGAGGTGCACGATCGCAGTGCTAGAGACGCGCCGTTTGATGTGGGGGACAGCGTGTACATTGAAAACTGCCAAAGGCAGATTGGGCTAGCTCGTAAGTTCCAGACGAAGTGGAGAGGACCGTGCGAGGTTGTCGAGAAGCTTTCTCCGGTAAACTTCAGAGTCCGAGACGTGAACCGGCGTTTGATAAGGATACACGCAAATCGCCTCAAGTCGGCACCGGTTCAGTATTCACGAAATGAGGAAAGGGAAAGCGCGGATTTTGATGGGGACAGAAGTGAAGCGGAGCGCGCAGATAGTTCACAAGAAACGCCCTCTCCTGCATTTGTTCGGCAGGCGCCCGAGGTGACGGCCGGAATGCCACCGGATTTACTTCATGCATTGCTAGAAGAAGAAGCGCGCGAGGTTGCCGCGCAGATAACGCCAGGAGAGGCTCCTGCCACGAGCCCTCGCGAGTCCCAAAGCAGACAAAGGGGCACAGACTTACTTAGTATGACTCATGAAGGCCGATATCCGCTGCGAAATCGGAAAGCTAAGTCGGACTAATGGCGTAAACAGAGCGGAGTTGTGAACTGGTTAGAATTGTGTAATGCCGCAGCTCATAACATTGCTATGTGCTTATGTGTTAAGTTATCGGAGTTGGTAGTTAAACCTTTCTGTCATTAAGTAACACCTGCACAGGAGAGCATGCGGAGCGCATGCAGAACCTGCCCTACTTCCTTTCGTTATCTATATTTTTGTCTGTGCCGTGATCGTGCTAGAAGTGGGAGCTCCTTTGTAACTGTGGTAAATTTATTTCGTCCAGTTTGGACTAGAAAGGAGAGGCTTGGGTGCTGAGTTTGTTTATCTGTAAAAGAAGATCAGTGCTGCCCCTGGAGACGCCAGTATTGACAGCGGAGGCATATGGTGTTGTGCAGTGGTGTCGAGTGCAGCGAAAAGTGTTTTGTCGGACGCACTGTGCGAGGCGATTCAGAAAGACAAGGGGAGCTGCGTGGACTCAAATGTTCGGAGAACATTCTTCTGGAGGGTGAGCGAGTGTGACATTCCGTGTGTGCTACGAGGATCCACGTTCGACGGCGCGGCGTAGACGGAGACCCGTGACAGCGGCATCATCAATTACCCAGCCATGCTCTTTGAGTGACGACCAGAAAAACCGGTCCCGCCGCCGCCCCGGGGAAACAGGCTTTATCCTCCCCAATTTCCGGTTACATTCCAGGACAAGGGAGCTGTCAGCGGGCCAGAGCGCGCCGTACCACAGCCGACGCTATGCGAAACCGCGAAGACGACATTCTTTCCCTCCCCCCCTTTGTCGTGGGCTATCGCCGGGAAGGCACCCACAGCTTCCCAGAAGGGCCGCGACGGACACCTGTCATGGCGGACAGGCAGTACTCGCCAAGAATGTGGAAAGACAGGCGCTAGTGAATTAGCTCCGAAGAGAGAGCCTGTGTATACTCTCACTTGAGAGAGAGTGGTGGCGTTTTTGTTGTTTATTTAGTTTGTATTGTTAACAGACTCTGGGTTCGAGGCTAAGCCCAACCCAAAGGGGTGGTCCCCATCTCGCATGTTATTTTGGATTGGAGAATTGATGCTTTGGGCGGGCCACTGGAAATGACCGCCCTTAGTCCTTTGTTAATCAAGTGCTTAAAAGCACATGTAAACGGATGCAGTCCAGTCTGAGCTGGGGCTCCATGCTTAGCATGTAATGTGATGCTACTTAGGCACTAACCTGCCCGGTCGATGAGTAAAGTATTGCAAAGTTTGTTCTTTTGTAAATTCAGTTCTGCTTTTTCCAGTTTAACTCTCTGTATATGTATGTTGTAAAATTATGCTCTGCTGTCATCATCTACAAGCTCGCCTCCTGTTCATCTTCCAAGCCGAACGACACTAGAGGAAGGGTTTGTGAACCATCCTCGAAGAAACGGACGACTATTGAAATTCTACTGCAAGCACGCTCAGGACGACATCGTTCGCCAAGAGGGCCGTCAGCGCCGAAGCCCGTCGGCGTGCAGCTTCTGCCAGCAACCGCTCGAGCCCAACTCCGGAGCCACTCCATCGCCCCCATGAAGTCGTCGGCACGTAAGCTCGGACGCCCCAGCCTCTGATGTATAATCTTAATCCTGTGTAATTATTGAATATACCTGTTTGTTTAAACTGAGCCATACGGTGTCTCTTTGCCTCTCCGTCCCGTGTGGACCTGCGCATTATGGGGGTCATCACAAGAGTCTTTGTTATTTCAGTCAGGATCACTTTCTTATATGGATTCCTCACACTTTCAGTAACAAAATTTGATTTCTCAGATGACTAATTCGCACCTGCTGTTTATTTTTTCTTTGTGAATTTTCGTAAGAATATTTACTTGGCAATGATGTTTCTCGACTTGCACCTGAGTGCCGTACCTACGTTGCTTTTTTTGTTTTTGAAACAATTTTGTTCCGCTTTGAGTCCCCCCCATCTCCCCCTATGTAATGCCCCTAGTGGACCCTTAGGGTACTTGAACAGATCAATAAATGAAGCTGTGACTCACCGATTCTCCTCTGGTAGATGGAGAGGTGTCCAAGAAGAAGATTCCATAATGTGCTCCTCAGCTTAATATGCAGGCCACTCACACACTTAAAAATTCATTGGTATATTGATTCATCATTGCATACAATATACCATGCAGATCAGTTAGTAAATATTAGTAAAAATTGCCACGGCGAAATCAAGCTAAGTCCATTCACACAGTCTGGGTGCCTGCACATGCTGTGTTAAAGATTATGCTAATAATGCATGCTGTGGATGAGCCACTCACGCTATCAAATACGCTCTTGGCATATGCACAAGCATTTGACATTCATGGTGTTGAATTCTGCTTCAGAAATAGGCACATTTGACAGGTCCATTTACCATTGCTGGCCTCCTCCTTCGTGGCGTCCCAACAGAGGCTGGGGCGGTTGGCAAAGTCGGAAGTTCCTGCATAAGATAAACTGTTTAGTAATGCAGCCCACCTTAGAATGCCTGTTGCCCTGTTCTCCTCCGCCATGCATCAAGGCATAAGAAGGAAAGCAGGACATGAGGCTAATCACAAAATTACTCGGCATGCCCACTACTGCGCCACGCAACAGCTTCAGTGCATAGTACTCAATGCCTTTCGATGTCACTGCAAAAGAAAAACGCTCGCACATTGTTAAACTCATATCACCTAGCATGTTAAGGTAATGTTATATGTCTACACATTTTATTTTTATTATACACTCAAAGTGTTGCAGAAATAAAGCAGGGTTAATAGCACAACTGTGTAGAAGCGTGAATACATACAGATTTAAAAATTATTGCATTAAATTTTGTGTCGTGCAATCTCCTTTTCTGAATGCCCACTGGAACTGACGTTAAAGAGGTTGGCATGTACCCATATAAGAAGTATTTCATGAAAACTTATACAAGGAACAGCTGAAAAAGAAGAAAACATAACAGTACAAATTTTTCATGTAGCACGCATGCCAGTTTGCACCGAATACTTTCTACATAGCTGTCAATGACCTTGTCCAAAATCAGTAAAACCAGTTTGGAATAACGTGAGAAAATTTTGTAGAAAAGATATCACTGACCTGGTGGAGTATGTCTTGCATAGCCAAATTTTTCTTGATACTGACAGATTATTTGTAGTGGAACTCTGACGAGATGACTATATTGATTTGTGTAACGAACATAAGCAATGAAGGCACATGAAAGAATATTGTGGCAGTTACTAATGTGCTTATGTGGTTCCACAAAAAGGTACCATCCTATATGAAGGATCTTTGCAGAACCTACTGCACTCTGCTACTGTCTCCGGTAAGCACGGGGCCTGACAAACAACTGCAGGTTCTACTGCACTTTACATTGCAGAATTGCAACGACATCCTACCTCATGCAGTGAATAAACCTGGATGGAAACCACACAGGACGATATGAAACTTATTGGTGTAAGTTGAAAGGCTTGAGATGGCCCTGGCTGAATGTCCAGCATTGTGGCCACATCCATAGATGCCTGTAAAAAAAATTTGTTCAGGAGAAATGTGTGTGTACCGCGACATAACAAGCGTTCAGTTTTAAGCACCTAGTGAAAAGTGGAGAAGCATCACACTACTAGACCGTTTTGAGTTATGTCTGAAGGAATAAAGATATGACTGGTGTGCTGAGGTGGCTTGGTCAAAACTTCCTCTGAGCCTGCGCCAGGAAGCTTTCTTTTACATAAAAATTCACCCGTTTCGTGACTCGTGCTGCGAGATAAACTCAGACACTGTCAATCTTCTAGCAGTTGCTGTCACAAAATGGTATATCGTAACATACCTGTTGTGATGGGCCTGGTAAAGTTTCCTGGCTTTCAGTGACATCCATAGGTGCCTGTGAAAAAAAATTTTATTCTTGAGAAATATGCTTCTACCAAAGCATAAGATGTATTCAGTTCTAAGCAACTACTAAAAAATAGAAAAGCATCACACTGCTAGGCTGTGTTTTCAGTTCTGTCAAAAGGATTATAAAAAATGACTAATGTGTTGAGGCGATTCAGAGAAAACTTCCTCTGAGCCAGTGCCAGGATGCATGCATTCTGTTACAGAAATCTGTTTTTGGTCGCTCGTGCTGCGACATAAACGCAGACACTGTTGTTCTTCGAATTGATGCAGTCACAAAATGGCATATTGTAAAATACCTGTTGTTATGGGCCTGCCAAAGTCTCCTGGCTTTCAGCGACATCCATAGGTGCCTGTAAAAAAAAATTTATTCTGGAGGAATGTCATCATCGTCATCATCAGCCTGACTACGCCCACTGAAGGGTGAAGGCCTCTCCCATGTCTCCAATTAACCCTGTCCTTTGCCAGCTGCGGCCACCGCATTCCCGCAAACTCCTTAATCTCACCCGCCCACCTAACTTCCTGCCGCCCCCTGCTACGCTTGCCTTCTCTTGGAATCCACTCTGTTACCCTTAAGGACCAGCGGTTATCTTGCCTTTGCATTACGTGCCCTGCCCAAGCCCACTTCTTCCTCTTGATTTCAACTAGGATGTCATTAACCCACGTTTGTTCCCTCATCGACTCTGCCTACTTCTGGTTTCTTAACGTTACACCTGTCATTTTCCTATCCATAGCTCACTGTGTTGTCCTTAACTTAAGCTGAACCCTCTCTATTAGCCTCCACATTTCTGCCCCATAGATGAGTACCGGTAAGATACAGCTGTCGTAGACTTTTCTCTTGAGGGATAATGGTAAACTGCCATTCATGATCTGGGAGAACCTGCCATATGCGCTCCACCCATTCTTATTCTTCTAGTTATTTCCCTTTCATGATCTGTATTAGCGGTCACTACCTGCCCTAAGTAGGCATATTCTCTTACTACTTCCAGCACCTCGCTACCAATTGCGAACTGCTGTTTCTACTTTGGTTTTCTGCATATTATTTTTTAGCTCCACCATTCTGCTCTGCCTGTCTAACTCATTGATCATGCTTTGCAGTTCTTGTCCTGAGTGGCTTAGCAAGGCAATGTCATCAGCGAATCGCAAATTACTCAGGTATTCTCCATTAACTCTTATCCCCAAATGTTCCCATTTCAAGCCGCGGAATACCTCCTGTAAACAGGCAGTGAATAGCATTGGCGAGATCGTGTCTCCCTTATTGGAATTTTATTGCTGACTATATGGATAGGCGTGCAATCATCAGGACCGACATCAGGACGCGTGGTGCCCTGGCGCATACAGTACTTTTTTCGCCTGAAACGCCCACCGACAACCTCTACCTGCTGAACAGACAAGCTACGTCGGTGTTCCTCGAGGCTCGCGTGCCGGGGGTGATCAAGGACGTCAGGATCAACAGCCGAAGGAACCTCCTTGTCATCGATGTAACGGAGCGGAGCGTCTTGGAAAGTCTAGCCACTATCAAGAAGATCGGAGACATCCCCGTCCGCTCTCTTGTTCTTGAAAACAATGGCACAACCGCTCGCGTCATTTATGACATCGATGCGAACGTCTCTGACTACGACCTGTCGATACTCATTAAACCAACGACGAACAGCATCGAAATAACCAAGGTTCAGCGCCTCGGCAAGTCAAGGTGCATCAAACTCACTTTTAAGGGCGACTGTATTTCATCGCACGGGAAGGTTGGCCACTTTCGACATGCAGTTCGCCCATTCGTCCCGAAGCCGCTTCAGTGTCGGAAGTGCTTGAAAACTGAGCATGTAAATGGTGTTTGTAATAACATAGCGGTGACAGTTGCCGCGCCACTGTCTTGAAGTGTGCCAACTGCCGTGGCCCTCATGACGCTTCTTCACAAGCCTGTCCCCGCCTGAAGAAAGAACGGGCGGTGTTGAAGGAAATGGTGCGAGACCATTTAACGCACAGAGAGGATTCAGCCACGGTGCGTCGGCGTCGTTCGCGTCGTCGACGATCTGCTAGACAAAAGACCGACAGCGGAAGGGAAGCCCCCATCGCTCCTGCTACTTGTCCTCCCCCTCCACCGAGTAATGTAAGCCCGGTGACTGGTGAAGCCGGAGCGAGTGCTTCAGAGGTGACATGACCACCATTGCCGAAGCCACGCTCGACCTTGGTGTCTGAGCAGGCACCAAGCCCCCACTGTCACACGCCTACAGCTGAGCGAGCCCAAGGCAGAAATCCAGCCCCAGGTAAAGAAGTGCAGGTGTTCGCCATCTTGAGGTCCGTTGTGAACGCCATGCGTGTGATGCTGTCTAGCTTTCACTCGCCAGCAGCACGGAATGCATTGCCGGTACTGGACGCGCTAAATCCAGTCCTTTCAGCTTTCCAGTAGCAGACACAATGGCTCACCCAGCGTTACCATTTGCAAGCCAAGTCAGAGAAGCATCCATTTTCTAGTGGAATGTCCGTGGACTCAATTCCCGCATTTCGGACATTCGCGAATACGTCTATAAATCCTTGTGATTTGTGAGCCCAATTTACAAAATCCAATCCGAATTTCTGGCTATGAAGCGTTTGCATCCTCCACGCACAAGGGAAATAGCAAGGTCATCCTCACCATTCGAAGGTAGTTTATTTATGTGCACCATACGGTTCCCCCTCACAACCATAACCAGTACGTCTGTGTAACGGTAAAAAGGCGCACCCTGACGTTTACGCTTGTGGGCGCGTACTTATCTCCAACAACAAGGTTTGACGCCGACAGACTGAGGGACTTGGCTGTAATACCTGGGCCTTGGATCGTCACTGGTGACTAATGCGCATCACGCCATGTGGGAAGGCATCCGGATGAATTCGAAGGAAAGAAGTCTTGTCTGCTTCGCATCTGACCACGACCTACAATGTCTTAACGACGGTTCTCCAACGTGCATTCGCGGGCTGTCTTACAGCAGTTGTCTGGACTTGGCGTTTGTGTCTCGGTGCCTTGCGAGACGCGTCCGGTGGTTTGCCGACGTAGAAACGCATGGAAGTGACCACATCCCCACATATATTATTGTTCCTGGTCTCGCTGGATGCAGATCTGCCAAATGTTTGCAACGAATAGACTGGTCTATATTTAAAACCTTTATGGAAGAAGCCTGCAGAGAAGACATTACAACATGCATTGAAGAGCGCATAAAGGAGACTATAAAACACGCGAGATGCTTCTTCACTCCAATGCCAAAGTTCACAGACTTCGATGTGGAGCTGCAGCGCCTCCGATCACTTCGACGAAGAGCAGAGAGGGGATACAGGCGCACAAAGTCGCTGCACGACTTAAGGGATGCAAGGCGCACACATAAGAAAATTCAGCGCAGAATTTAAATCTTGCAGGCTGACCGTTGGAAAGAATTCTGTGAATCACTAGATCCTCGAAAGCCTCTCTCACGCACCTGGAGTGTGGTGCGTGGTTTGCGAACATCTCCTCAGCAGCTCCAACCACTCAAGTCTCTCGCATTTCACCAAGGACGTAGCGAAGCGGAGATTGGTGAAGATTTTTGCGCAAGAATAGCAGGTCCCAGGAACCAATCCACAACTCTGAATTTCTGCGAAGTGCCTAGATCTAGGGATTCGCGAATGGACCTTTTCTTCATGAAAGAACTAGACGCCGCAATGGCCGGTTGCAGATGGTCTTCATCGCCGTGGTCCGATGGAATAACATACTCTGCACTTACAAACCTTGGTCAGGAGGCTCGACGTGTTCTTTTAGACCACTTAAACTCATCATGGTGTGCGGGTACAGTTCCGGACACGTGGAAATCAAGTCGTCTGGTTCCAGTCCTTAAACCTGGAAAATCGCCGCTTGACCTACCATCGTACCGTCCAATCGCATTGGCTAGTTGCGTGGGCAAACTCATGGGAATAATGGTACTTACGCGAATTGAGTGGTATCTGGAGCGCTACCAAATATACCTAGATGTAATGTCCGGGTTCCCGCGGGGACGTTCTTCTATTGATAGCATGATTGACCTGGTGTCATCAGTTCAACGTCAGGAGCATCTGAAGCGTTTGACCACGGCGTTGTTTCTGGATGTTGAAGGGGCGTATGATAACGTCACTCAAGCTATTTTGGACTCTGGAAGCTGCAGAACTTGGCGGTCGCATGTTCTGCTGGATACGCAGTGATCTATAAAACCGATCACTATTTATCACTGATCGCTGTTTATGCAGATCACTGAGGACAGACCAACATCTTCACATTACACTTCCCGTGGGGTCCCACAGGGTGTAGTACTCAGCCCAATGCTTTTCAATCTTGCGCTTGTCGGCCTTGTCGATGTACTACCACAGTCGGCGAGAGTCTCAGTCTGTGCAGACGATATTTTATCTGGGCATCAGGAGTTACGCGACCACAAGTTCTAGCAAGGCTTCAAAAGGCGGCAAGTATTCTTGCGGCGTACCTCCGCCTACAAGGCCTGGAGATTTCTATTGAAAAAAGTTCCGTTGTTGCCTTTACATGCAAGAGAATGTCCCATTACCCCGTACGCAAAAATCGGTCAACAATACCCTACGAAAGAAGCCATCGCTTCCTCGGAGTAATCATCGATCGTAATATAACATGGAGCCCCCATGTCTCGTACATGAAAAGCCGACTGACATCGATCGTTCACATTCTCTCCTTTCTCGGAGGGAAGTCGTGGGGAGCATCAGTGCAGTCGATGCTCCAGCTGTACACCGCATTATTCATGGTATTCCTTCGGTACAGTATCCCTGCACTAGGAAACTCGAGGAAAACGAACATACAGTGTCTGCAAAGTGTTCAGGCTCAAGCTCTACGGACGTGCCTAGGACTGCCAAAATGCGTGTCTACAGCCGCAACAGTACTCATCACTCAGGAGAATCCAGTGACTGCCTATGTGACAGTCGAAGCCTTGAGAGCGCATATTCGCCACCTCTCTCGGACTCCCGCACACCATCTTGCCGGTCTTCCTGCTAACCGGCCGAGTACATCGTTTGCGAAAATTATTGATGCCCATCACGACTTCCTAACAACCCAATTTACACCAGCCTCTAGACAGTCTTCTCCATTATGGAGTCTGCACCAACCTCCTGTGGATCTTTCCATACCGGGTGTCAAAAAGAAGGCTGATTTATCTACGACAGCACTAAAACAGACCACTCTAGAATATTTGCATGAGAAACACCGACACCGACTGCACGTATACATCGATGGCTCAGTGACCCCTTCCAGCTCCTCGGGCTCCGTATAGTCATCCCCGTAAGGACCATAGTTAAGAAAGTAAAAACATCACACCGGACTTCATCGACTGGAGCAGAACTTCCTGCTATTCGTGTCGCAATTGAGCATATCAGTGAAGAAAACCCCAGCAATGGTCTGTTTTCACTGATTCAAAGGCAGCCCTCCAAGCGTTACAATTTGCTCTTCGTCATGGGCCCCATGAACAACTTGTCGCCGAAATCCGAGGGCTCCACCACACACCCATCAACAAAGGGCACGATATTGTTTACCAATGGCTGCCAGGACACAGCGGCATCGCAGGCAACCACCGCGCAAACGAGGCCGCGCGAACTGCTCACCATGAGGGTGATTGTGTGTCCATCCCCATCTCGAGAGCCGACGCAGCGGGTAGGCTTAGACCACTGTCGCGGGTCATCACGCTTGCCGCGTGGAATTCAGGCCAATTCTCGCATTCGCGTTTAAAAACCTTAGAACCAGATCTGAACGTTCGGCTTCCATCCGGCCTGCCACGACGTGAAGCAACTTTGTTGTGTCGACTGTGGCTTGGTGTAGCTTTCACCAAGCACTGCTCCTTCTTAATAGGTATGGCTGACAGCCCTGCATGTGCCATCTGCGAGTGTGATGAGACTAAAGCCCACATTCTTTGTGAATTCCCTGCCTACAGCGCCGGAAGACAGTCTCTTTGCCGTGCACTGGAGCATCTAGACCTGCGCCTAGAACGAAGATTCTCGATCTAGAACGAAGATTCTCGGTTACTGGCCGCGGCGGTGAAGGCCTCCAAGGCTTTTTTGCACGATAGGCTGTAACTTTACTGAACGCTGTGACTTCGCATAGTGACTAATTTCCTGCAACTTTCTTTTCACCTTCATCTTTTTCTCCCCTCACCCCTTTCCCCCCGTGCAGGGTAGCAAAGTGGCTATTCGTCTGGTTAACCTACCTGCCTTTCCTCCTCCCCCTTTTAGGTGTGTTTGATGCTGCTCCGTTTGAAAGATACAGCTCAGAGGTAGTCACGGACGCGGACAACCACCTCCTCCCCCTCTGGGAAGCGCGTCACGGCCTTACGCGCCGCTGGAAGCGCCAGAAACACAAGAAGCTCAAAGCGCCCATTGCGGACCTCATCCGGCAGGCAGCAGAGCACGCGGCCCAACTCACTTTGACTCCAACTGGGTTGACCGCTGCAACACAGCGGCGAGGCAGATGTCGAGCCGCAACACGTGACGGCTCTTCCGAGCCCTCATCAACTCAACACATACCCGCATAGAAACGCAGAAGCAACTATACAAAGCCATGCACTCATTCCAAGGAAATACAACGCAGTTGGCACAGGCGCTCCGGGATCGCTACCTGTGCACAACTCAGGACGCCCGCAGATCGGCCTACTCCCACACAGGCAGGGAAAACTCGGAGTTGGACAAGCCTTTCCAGCTTCACGATCTGCGGGCCAGTCTGGCCAAAATGAATAGGGGCACCGCGCCGGGCAGGGACAAGGTCACCGTCAAACTTTTGGCGAACCTTCCTGATTCAGCATACCAACTAGTGCCTTCTAGATTGCACCAATGCGATCTGGACGGGGGAAACCCCCCTCCCCATTGACTGGAAGACGGCCCTTGCCACCTTCATCCCGAAGGCCGGGAAACCGATCGACATGGACAACCTCCGCCCCATCTCTCTCACCTCGTGTGTGGGCAAATTGATGGAGGCGACGGTGCGGGATCGGCTGCCCGAATACCTCGAACAACACAACACCCTCGTGGACACCATGTTCGAATTTTGCCCACACAGGACGTCCTGCTCCAACTCGACCGTGAAATCTTGAACCCCATCACACAACCCCAAAACGGCAAAATTGTCCTCGCGCTCGACCTGAAAGGAGCGTTCGACAACGTAACCCCCGAGGTCATACTCTCACACTTGAGTCAAACTCACTGCGGCACCAATACCTTCAATTACGTGAAACAGTTTCTCACGTACAGACTGTCCTACATCCGAAGACAGTACCAAGAGCATAGACATTTCCTGCTCGGCACGAGGGGAACTCCACAAGGCGCGGTGCTGTCCCCTCTACTATTCAACATAGCCATGATGCGCCTACCTGCCCTGCTGGGTGCGGTCGAAGGACTCCAGCACGCGCTGTACGCCGACATCACCCTCTGGGCTACGCAAGGACGCCTAGGGGACATGGAGACCAGCCTGCAAAGGGCCGCCAGCATAGTGGACTGGAATGCCCGAGACTGTGGTCATGCAATGCTCCCCGCAGAAATCGGAATTCGTGCATCTGCGCCCCTCACGCACATGCTCGACACAAATTCATCTCTCCTCGCAAAGCGGTCCCATTCACGAATCCAAGGAAATCAGAGTCCTCGGACTCTTCATACACAAAACAAGCGACGCTGCGACACAACACTCGCCAATTTCCGGCAGGTGGGGGACCAGGTGGGCCGCATGGTCCGCCGGGTTTCCAACAAGCGCGGGGGGTTACGATGCAAAGACGCCTTGCGGCTGGCGAACGCATTCGTGACCAGTCGAATCTTGTATTAAACTCCCTACCTCCACCTGCGGATACAGGAAGAGGATGCCCTTGAGGTCATCCTCCGCAAAATCATGAAACGAGCGCTGGACCTCCCGGTCTCTACCTCTACCAGCCACGTCATGGCACTGGGGATGGTGAACACTTTCAGGGAGCTTCGGGAGGCCCACCGCAACAACCAATACACTCGTCTCACAAAGACAGGGTCGGGTCGCTGCCTTCTAGCCCGTCTTCACATCCAGCACACCCGATTCACAGAGATGCCGCCTTCCCGTACACTGGAGACGCGCCCTCCACATGCGGCCTCTCCCCACCATGTCCAAAGAGAACCATAATGGCAGGCGCCTGGCGCGGGCGGAAGCCTTGCGCCGCCATTTTGGGAGCAAACCAGGAGTCTTCTACGTGGACGCTTCCAACCCGAACCCCAGGGGATGGTACACGGCCGCGGTCGTCCACGAAGGCGAAGCAGTAGACGGCCTTACTTTCAAGGCCCAGTCAGCAATTCACGCAGAGGTTGCCATCACCCTGGCAGCCTCCGACTCCTCCTCCAAATACATAATCACAGACTCGCGAGGGGCTTGTCGAAACGTCGAGCAAGGGTGGGCTACTCCGCTGGCTTATTGCATCTATCAAAACTAGCCGAGACTCGGATCCTGCGCACCGATCTCTCGTTTGGGCTCCAGGCCACCACGGCCTCCGCGGAAACGAAGCAGCTGACGCCGCCGCCCGCGCGCTCTCTCCGGGCATTTCCCACAGGACCCAACGCTGACCAGGACTCCGATTTCAATCCGGTTTACACTTTCAAGGAAATGTGCGATTATTACAAATCCACGCACCAAACTCTTTCCACCCCGTGCAAAGGGCTGGGGAAGGCCAACGAGCGGGTACTCCTGCGCCTGCTCACTAACACGATGCTGTGCCAGGCAACCCTAAAGCATCGTGTCGTCTAAAGCATTTCGATCCTCAATTCGACGGGCGGTGCTCACACTGTGGGGAGGTGTCTGACACCTACCACATGGTGTGGGCCTGCCAGCAGAACCCATCCCTACCCCCTATCCCAAACCCCACCCGAGAGGACTGGGAGGCGACCCTGTCCGTCTGCTGCACCCTCGAGGCCCAAAGGGCCTTAACGCAGCGCGCCCGGGCTGCGGCCACTGCCAATGGGGTGCCTGACTAGGCATCCCGCACCTTTCTCTATCAATAAATGTTTTCACCACCGCCACCGGCCACTGGCCCCGGTCGTTGGCGGTGAAGGCCTCCAGGGCACTTCTCCGCTTTTTGAAGACTTCTGGCCTGCACAATAGGCTGCGACTTTATTGAATGCTGTCACCTTACTAGTGACTAATTTCTTGCACCTGTCTTTTGTCCTTCATCTTTTTCTCCTCTCACCCCTTTCGCCCCGTGCAGGGTAGCAAACCGGCTATCCGCCTGGTTAAACTCCCTACCTTTCCTCCTACATTTCTTAAAGTTGCATGCCGGTGCATGCTTTGCGTCCAATCCTGGATGAAAGAGAAACGGCTTTGCGTTTCTTGAGGAGTGCATTTTTATTAGACATCAAATCAGCGAACGCCTTTTGGGACTGCTGGCATTTTTTTTTCTTTCAGGGGGGTGAAGTTCCTTAGCTTAACGTGATGATCAACTGTCGACACACATGAATTCGGTTTTCTCAGTAGGTATCCCATACGGTGCGCCTGTCGACTTTTTAATGTTGCTGGGCTTTCAGAGGTAGGCTCGACCAGTTCACTACTTTCCCAGCCCAAGCAGAAAATGCGGACTACCGGTGACAAGCAGGCCATCAGTCTTAGATGGGCAGCTGAACTAATCGGCAGCTGGAGCTTGGACAGACTGTGTTAAAACAGCAACAGAGATGTATAGCTGATAAAGGCTGCCAAGGAGAGTTGTGCCGGCATTAAGTGACGAGTTGTCGATCACTTTTTTGAGCCGCTATGTCATGCCAGAGTCCGTCGACCAACAGTGGCGATCCACAAATATTTGGGACATGGACTTGAAAGAAACTAATACAAATCATATAAATTATGCGCAAAAGGTAAGAAATTATTGGTTTTTAATGGGGGTTTAATGTCGCAAAGTTACTGAGGCTATGAGGGACGCCATAGTGAAGGTCTGCGGAAATTTTGACCACTTGGTGGTGGTAACATTCCGAGGACTCCGACCATAGAATCAACTTCGAAGAAACCCGCATCCTCGGAAACGAAACAAATTACCACAAAAGGCTCCTTCTGGAACCCTCGCACATTCAAACCACCCAAACAACATCAACCGCACAAAAGGAAACCTGCCCCCAGTATATGCCCAGGGGCTTCGCTCTTCAACTCGACAAAAAGTCGCCATTAACCGCCTCCCCGCAGTGCAACGTGACACAGCCTCAACCCCCCTCCCCCTCGCCTTTCGCATCACAGCTGTCCTTCCTTTGACCCCCTCCTCCCCTCCATACTTAATATACGCTAGCCACTGCCCCCAGTCACCGCTGATGACAGAGCCGAGTCGGCTTCGAAACGGGTTAAAATTAAAATTTTTGGTTGGAGATGTGGTTGATTATAACCCTGCATTAGACATGGGAAGAGTAGTTTAAGTAGTAGGCGGAGCCTTGAGTTTTTCATTTGTCATATTTCGACCTCGTTACGCCTTGATCACTGCAGCATTTGGCAAAGTCTCTGATGAAGCTGTGATTGTAACGAAATTTACGCAAACGTTCACTCAGAGGGATACAAGTTTTTGCGTGAGCCAATACTATTGTATGTACTAATGCAGTGAGGCTCTATGCATGGCACCAATGAAATTTATACAATTTGAGTGAACATTGCTGTAAGTTTTGCCACCTTTAATGCAAAAACAGGCACATCATGCCCTAAGATGTCAAACCACATGCAGATCCCACTGCAATAGCTAACAGCTTAGGTTCATGCCAATGGATCTCCTGGCTGCCTTTGACCAATTCACATGACCAGACTTATGAGCGCACCTTTATTAGGCAGATATGCAACACAAATTTATATCAAAGTTATAAACAAGTTCTAAAACAAAAAGTGTTTATTCTTAACTGCTAGTCTGTTTCTTGCCTCCAAAAGCAAGGCCATACTATTGGATGGCCGCCATGGAGGGTGTTCTAAACCGAAAAATGTTTACTCTTAACTGCTAGTCTGTTTCTTGCCTCCAAAAGCAAGGCTATACAATTGGATGGCCACCATGGAGGGGGTTTAAATAGCCCTAGCTGAGCATTCTGTTGCTTTTGCCATGGCAATGGCTTTCTGTGGAAGACACGATCTACAGTTAACTTCCCTAGAACAATTGACTTAGCAAAAGTGTTTAGAAAGCAGCACATCCTTAATACTGCCCCAACTGTAGATTCACAATCTACGTCCGCTGGTCAGTGTGGGTCCACTCTCCAGACCTCACTGCAATGCTTCTTTCATACTGCAAATGGTCACTTCACTAGCAACAAGTATAACTTGATTCCCACGACCAATGCAGCAAATGAAAAGGCCTATAACGTAGTGGAAAACTCGTACTGAAGACAAAAGAGGACACCAGTATCAGAATCACCATAAGAAGTATCTTCATATTTGTGCAACAGTACACAACTTGCATCTATCAGCAATCAACTTCAAATGTTCCCATGCTGTTTGCTTTAAAGCAACAGTGAATGCAGATGACATTTCATACTGTGAGATGCAGTATAGCACTCCTTCAAGTTTCACACAAAAGCATGCGTCTTGGATGAATTCAGTATAAAAGTATCATGGAAGAGCCAGACATCCATATCATGGCAAGAGGCTTGACACGGCAAGACTTGGTTCAGGAAGTGCAAACTGCAGTTCACCCAATACAAACAGGAACACAGGAGGAACTCCTACGAATGTGATGGTGACTTTGACAAGCAAACGTAACTTTAGTGTCTTACAGACGTTGCAAACACAATGACAAGAAAAAGTCTCAAAAATGAATAGACAGTGCACTTAATATAGGGCCACACACTACCTCAAGCAATATTACAAATTGAGTTAAATTGAGTTTTCTCGCCAAGTTTAAAAGGAGTGAAGTTCCTTGATTTTACAAAAAAACGATAAGATTCAGGCAAAAACCACAACAAAGCTATGCCTATTACCAAACAGCAGAGAAACACTGGACGGGCCGTGACATACAGCGGTATCAACACTTCACTAAAAGGTTACTTGTTTTTTCCAACAAGAACTTGCCTCCAGCTGGGCACTGAATAAAATGCTTCAATATGCTACAAGGCTATTCTAAACAAAAACATGACTAATATACTCATTACATACCTTTAGTGCAGAAATTTTTTGCTATGTGTATATATCAAGCCTAACAAATCAAAGTGGAAATACATCTAAAAGGCTGAAATTAAGCAACACAGCCTGGAAAAGCTAGACTAGAGCACAAAAAAAAATGATAAGGGACTAACAAATAGTAAAACTTGTTGCTTATTCTTACACAGGCTCTTATGCAGCAAGAACTTTTAGAATGTTTGTCTTCTACTAATTAGTAAAGGTGAGAAATCCATTCAATCCAATATAGGACATCAAAGAAATGAGAAAAAATACTAAAAGAATGTTGTAAATATTAAGCAAAACCAAAGCAAGAACAGATACAAAGCATGCCTATATAAGCAAAAATACATATGTATATAAATTCCATTTTGAAAAGTTACATTACGTTTAAAATGTACAAAAATGATACCACACTGATTAAATATCAGGTGTTAGGTGCAAGACTGCCACACAATATGTGTACATTACAGTATGTAAAGTGTGTGTGTGTCTGTATATATATAATATATATTTATATAAAAACACCAACAAAGGACAATGACAAAAAGAGCCAAACAAAGAAGTGATTAAGAGAGTTCAACAAAACTATAAACCCTGGCCTTGTAATTATAAAATCAACAAGTGATGCACTTTGTTGATTGCACAGCAATTGTCATCTCTGTACAATAGTGCCCTATAGGATGACAGGTAAGAGAGACCAACCAACAAGCATGACACTAAATGCTAATAATAGAAATTATAACAATGGAAAAGCAGCTTTTAGAAGAATGCCCATCCATGCAAGATATTTCAGTGATGGTATCACTCTATGCAAAGCACAAAATAAAAAACAAATTGGGAAGTTGCTGTGTAAACAAATGATCCAGGTTGTTCAACATATTTTTCACACTACAGCTCATAACTCAGGATGCAAAGCAGTAATGAAGACTAAAAGAACAGCAGAAAAAGACAATGAAAACAATAACAAAGCACCAAAAACATAACATTTGGGCACTCACTCAACTGTTCATGTGAACAACACAAATTCATTTGACATGGCAGCAACACTGGAGGATGCGAAGGCCTCTGTCCTCACAAATTCGTCATGTCACTTCTGTCAAGCATGCGCGCATGAATCTTGCCACATGGTTAGCTTTGATAGTGTTCACACAAATAACTTTAGCCTGCTTCCAAGGCATATGAACTCCAATGCTAACTGTAGCACTGTGGTAACTGCGGCCAAGTGGAACTACCCAATGGTCTCTCAGCTGGGGGTTGCATTCTTTTTCATACACTATTGGTCATGTTGGTTGTCAACCTGCACACATCATTTGTTCTTGAGATTTGCAGGAAGTCGCTTGGTGACACGGCCACAAAACAGTCCACCCACAAAGATGATGCCTAGTACACCCATGGCTACCACAACAAAATAGTTTCTTGATGGCGAGTTAGCAATCTGTTGCACTACATCTCGAATTGACTCCACGGGGGCCACCTGTAAGTGAGTAAGGAAAGAAAACCATAAATGTTGTTTACTGCTTCTTTTTGCCCTATCAAATTCTTTTGGATAGTGCGCAAGCAACTATAGACATGAAAGGGCTATGCACCTACCTGAGCAGCATACTCAAACATTTCCACTCTTTTCGAAAGCAATGTTCGACATTCTTCCGTCAAGGCAATTGTATCCGACTCCAGGCCCGTCAGGAGGCAAGAAAGCACTAACAAAAGAGATAAAAAGTTTGACACATCCAACACTGTCTGCAAAAATATCCAAGATGTTAGGAGGAAAAGATTAAATGTTTTATGCATGCTAAAGCTGCACCTGGGAGCACGCACATGCCGGAAGTTCTTTATCAGGTACCAAAGATTCAGTACACAGACAGCTGCAGCAGCCAGGAATTGAGCCTCTGTGCCAGTGCTCAATGGCACAAAATCAGAGCAACTGAGCTACTAAAGTTTGATTTGATGTGGTTTAACGCCCCAGAGCAACTCAGGCTATAAGGGATGGCGTAGCGGAGGGCTCCAGATAATTTCGACCACCTTGGTCTCTTTAACGTGCACTGACATCGTACAGCACACAGGCGTCTAGCATTTCGCCTCCATCGAAATGTGACCACCGTGGCCAGAATCGAACCTGCATTTTTCGGGTCAGCAACCATGCACCCTAACCACTGAGCTAGCGTGGCGTCCCGAGCTACTAAAGCTACTAAAGTGGGCGAGATTTTATTAGATTGTGGCTTGGGCAATATGCAAAGTACACAGTACAGTGTGAAAGATCAACAACAGCACATCACATTTTTTGAACAGACATAACAGCTCCTACTCAAAAAAAAACTTTCTTGGCATTGGATACAGTTCAAGTGGCATAAAGTACACAAATACAGTAAAATCCTGTTAATATGAACTCCAAGGGGTGTTCAATAGGTTCAAACCAAATGACTGTTTTAAAAAAAACTTTTTTTCGTTGTCCCCTTCAAAACTTAAGAACAGACATGCGACATACAATGTCTTCTGCATCACCTACTATGATGAAGGCTGCTCCAGTGTGTCCTTTTCATAGGTATCCTTAGAAATGAAGTCATTTCTCTCTTACTCTTCCCTTTCCATACCAACACCAACATCACTGTTTTCATCATATAGTTGACCAACACCATCCTCACAGTGAACCTCCGATGGGAAAAAGTCAAAGGCATTAACCATAGCCTGCTTTTCTGCATGGCTGGATTTCAGCCTTGTAGACATCTTTGTCACCCTGACACGGATGCATGTTGAAAGTGTGCTCTCCTGTAAAATATGTTTAGGTTTTAGGTTTAGGTTTTATTGGGTTTAATGTCTCAAAGCGACTAGGACTATGAGGGACGCCACAATGGTGGGCTCCGGACAATTTCGACCACATGGGGTTCTTTAACGTGCACTGACATCGCACAGCACATGGGTCTCTAGCTGTACATTATGTTTCTTCACAATCTCATGTCTACTGCCCTCAAGTTCTTGAGTGCTAAAGCTAGAGACTTTTTGTGGACAGACATTGCAACATTCAGAGACTGAGACTGTTCAGGGCAAATCAGATGCAGTTGCAAGGCTAACAGCCAGAAGCAAAGGAAGGCCACACAGTAGAAGAATTACAAGCATCCTTTCCACACACAAATGCTCCGCCACACAGTATGGCAAGCCAGGTGAGCAGTAAATTATCAACCTTTTCGTGGCTTCAGATTCTGGTATAGCACACGCTCCAGAAGTAGCTTCAGCAAGGAGTTACCCTCGAGCCACCCATTGCCCGGCAAGGAAAGAGACCACCAGCATAAGCCAGGAAACTAATTGTGGCACCGTGCAATTACAGTTACTGGGGGCATGTGTGAACAGATAGCTAAGTTCCCACATGAAGCTCTCTACATTCGAACAAAATGGTGAGAGTAAATGCAAAACATTCAAATTAACCCTTTGTATGACACACTGGTATGGCATGTGTACCACTTTCTCACCATGCTTTTCTTGTACATAAACTAGAAACGGTACACCCAACAACCAATTTTTTACAGCATGAACCGTTATACAGAGCCCACCTCGGGTAGTCATGTGAATAAGTGCGTCCAAGGCCACCGACTGAAGTGGCCAGGCAAGAAAGATGAGAAAGGGTGACGGGAGAAAGATGGGAAGGAGTTGGGGGACAAAATGGAGGGATGCTGTTGCTGACAGAGAGACTGAAAAATTAGATAAACGCAGCGATGTTGACTGCCGATTGCATTCGGCGAGTGAGCAAATTACGCGAAATATTTGTGAAAACGCCCTTAAAAACTCTACAAAGGTCATAATGCACAATATATACTGCATTACTGCCGCATATACGCTGACCCCCTAACTTGCACCCCTCGATGGCCAAAAAAAAAGCTGACTCCATATATAAGACGCATATCCCTCCCGCCCCACCCCACATTATGTAGTTCCCTATGGGATGGCATGACGGCGCATGCACAGCTCTAAGCACTAAACGCGCAACGATACAATTACGAAGCCAGCTGTATATAACAAGCGATAAAACGGTGCCCTCGCAGTAGCCCAGCTGACTAGCGGCAAACCGAACAGCAAACGGTTCAGTAGTTTCGGATTCTGGCGCGTGTGCAACTGTTCCTCCAGGAAAGCGACTGCCAGAGGGAGCGAGCTGGGTAAACGGCGCACAGTTCCTCCCCTCGCCACTTGCTCCTTTCATAGACACACATGGCAACAGGGCCGCGTCGATCTTCTCAAGCCTGCCTTGCGCACACCTGTGTGCATGCTGGTGGTCTGACACAGCAGGGAGAGCAAAATATGCAATTTTTTTTTTCAACAATTTAGGTAAAAAGTTGGGGTGTGCAAATTACACAAGTAAATATGATAGATGTGAAAGTTTTCGAGCATAACACAGTAGCACCTCGTTAATTCGAAGCCATTGAGACCGCAGAAAATAATCAAATTAACCAACCATACCAAAAATGAACCCGGATAAATAAATAACAGCCGATTTAGCTTACTTGGCAAAATGCGAAGTATGTGCGCTAGCGTGTCGCGTCTCAATTCACTTGCGGTTCGAGGCTAGCATTCTAAGGTCAAGCTTCAGGCAAAGATCAGTGAAATCGGTGATTGGGAACCTTAGTAGTCGCGCACTATAAAATTTGTGGACAGCTTAATGCACTTTAAGAGGGCACTGCGATAGCAATGTGTTCTGGATCCACTGACAACAGATGAAAATTGATGATGCACAAAAAAAAATAGTCCATGGTATGGTTTGTGGTCCGCTGAAACGCCCACCAGCAGAAGAGAAGGCGTGCTTTACTGCAACGCAACAAGAGATGATGGTTTCAATGTTCTGTGCTCTCGGCGCTTCATCAAGGCAGCGTCTAGTGGAGGCACTGGCATCCGAGCACTTCGCACCATAGCAGCGTCAGTGCGTGCCTTGCGACGCAACCATTCTTGTTGCGCGCCTGCACGCCTGCAATGGACTGACTGCGTGCCACACCGGCCTATGCCATTACTTTGTGTGGTGTGCCGCGGTTAGTGGGTTAGGTTACCAGCATCTCTGATAACTTTAGGTAATCGCAAAATTTTTGCAATGAAGGCAGCGTACTCCTTGAAGCGAAAATTTTTGCATGCGTCCCATTTTTTTCTTTTTGCTATGTTCAGTTAATTCGAAGACGTGCGCAATATTTTTTGCAGTCCCAATGATTTCAAATTACCGAGGTTTTACTGTACTAAAAATAATAGGGCACTGTCCAAGTCTCTCACACCAAGTCAGACCAGCTAACCAAGACTGCCACCTTAGCGCACTACTTATGTTATTTGAAGTATGCTAAGCCTTGCCAAGACACCATCACTTAGGTTCCCAGCCCATTTTCAGCAACAAATTCATTAATGAAAAGATCCTTAAATGAAGAAGGTCATACATGTTATAGGCTGGCTCATTTGTACGTCACAGCCAAATTTCAAGTGTTACAGCAGCACAGCAGAGCACTGCATAACTAAGAAAAAAAAAAGAACTTCCTAAGCTGAAGCGCAAATGGAGAAGCAGGGACTCACAGTGCCCCTGGCCTGGTGTGAGGTCATGGCAGAAATGCTTGATGTCATGCAGGCAGGCCTTGTACAAAATTGGGTCAGCTTGGACATCAGCTTTGCCTTCATGTATGAGACGAGCAACTTCCTGTAACCAAGTAAAACAGTGGTAGTACAGTAGGCTCCCTTTCAGACAATACTCCTGTCACACAAGCAGGCAGTTTCAAAGCCCAGTGCCACAAGGCAGTTTGCAATGGCTATTGAACTTGATGGGGCAATGACTCAATTGAACTTCACTAACCGACATTGGAATCTCAAGGGCCATTGAGAACAGCCTCTCACTCATCATACATTAAAAAAAAAACAGGACATAAATGCTTGAAATAAATAAAACTACCATTTACTTACAAAATTTTAGACTACATATTAACCAGTTCATAAACTAATTATTATTTTGTAGTCAAAATGACACCTCTGCAGACTGTCTGGTGGTCAGATGTAAACAATCGAACGCTGTTCTTGTTGCACGGCATGGCACTGCGTTTCGCTCATTTTTACCTCTAGTGTGTTAAATGGCAACCAAGACCAAGAAGCGCCCCACAAGTGCTGAAACAATAGTAGCTATGAATGCATTAATGGAGTCCTACCATAAAATAGAATTATTAGCTATGAACATGAGAAAACAGTCACCAATCCCTGGCAGCTTAGCCAGCGAAAAATAAATGCTTCTGAAAAGAAGGAAGGTTGCATCATTGCCCATTGTGGCGAACTAGTATGTAGTATTTTGATAGCTTCTTACAAACTATCAATTAAAAATAACAATTACTCCAATATTAGGCTCATTCTATTCTGCTTCACTTAATATTTTCCCTAAATGTTGCTAACCATAGCGCCATCTGTCAGATCACATGCTCATTGATCAAAGATCATTGAAATCCATCGTACGGTAGTGGTGCATCTGGATGGCCCTCAAAAATTTCGATGACCACTGACTCAATGAGCACTGAGATCAAAAAACCTCTTTAATGAAAACAATGAATGAAATGGCCTTGCAGCAAGATAATTGCAATAAAAGCTTTGCACCATGAATGAAGGGCAATGAGGTGATGGTATAAAATAAAGCACGCGTGATCCCAATCCCAAAGAGCACTGGGCAAGATTTTTATAGTGCGAAAGTAATTTCGATGGGTAAACCCCAAGCAAGATCTTGCGATGTAATTAAGCTTGTGGTGTTCGCGGTTGTGTGCCAAGTGAAATTATTTTTTATTTATTTTATTTATTTACAGAAGACTGCTGGCTTTATTGCAAAGCCTTAAGCAGGAGTGGGTGTAAAATACACTTTGACAAAAAGAAAACCTCCCTGAGGTACACGCAACTCAGCACACAATACCGAAAAAATGAACGACGAAAAGAAACAACATTATACAATATTAGACGACGCCTGGCGTCAAAATGAGCACTGGGAAAAAAAAAAAAGGAAATGTTGAATGCTGCAAAATTGTTACGAATTCCTAAGCGACTCCGTAAATGACTCCACAGTAGAAGCCTCTACAATATTCGCTTTGAGGACATTCCATTCCCGTACAGTACGGGGGAAGAAAGAATTCTTGTATGTTTCAGTGCGGCATGAGTATTCCTTCACTTTTAAAGAATGGTAGGATCGTGTCGAACGACCCGGCACGAGCTCAATGTACTTGCTGCTGTTAATTCCTAATTTGTTGTGAACAATCATGAACATGTATTTAAGCCTCTCGCGGTATCTCCTGAGCTGCAAAGAATCCAAATTTGCTTTCTCAAGTAGCATGGTAGGGGACGTCTGCCAGCTGTATGAATTATAAATAAATCGCACTGACTTTCTTTGAATATTTTCGAGTGTTTTAATGTTTTCTTTAGTATAAGGGTCCCACACAACAGAGGCGTATTCTAAAACAGGTCGGATAAAAGTTTTGTAAGCTAGTAACCTAATTTCCTGCGTAGAGTACCGGAGAGATCTTCTTAAAAAGCCAAGTTTTTTCATAGCTTTATTTTTAATATTAGAAATGTGTTTGTTCCACCGTAGGTCAGAGCTAATCGTTAATCCCAAGTACTTGTAGCTGTCCACGGTAGACAGGGGATGGTTATTAATAGTATAGGCAAAACCTAATGGCCGCTTCTTCCGCGTAATAGACATTGAAACTGTTTTTTTAGTATTAATACTCATCTGCCACGTTGAGCACCAATCATGAATTTTAGCCAAGGCGTCATTAAGAAGAAGCTGGTCAGCAGGAGTTCGTATTTCATGATATAATACACAATCGTCGGCAAACAGCTTGATTTTGACAGGAATTTCTTTAACAATGTCATTTATAAAAATTAAAAAGAACAATGGCCCAAGTACTGAGCCTTGTGGGATACCGGAGCTTACCAAAGCTGGGCTCGAACATGCATTGCCGATTGATATGGACTGATATCGAGACGATAGATATGCTTGTACCCACGCCAACAGTAGATCGTTTTTAAAGATAGTATTTAGCTTTAGCAAGAACTTTCTGTGTGAGACGCGGTCAAATGCTTTTTCGAAATCTAAAAAAATGACATCAATTTGACACTGGTTATCAATGGCTGCGGCAAAATCCTGCATCGTCTCTAGAAGTTGGGTCACTGTAGAGAAGCCTTTGCGAAAACCGTGTTGCCGGTCGTCAATTACGTGATTGGTTTCCAGGAAGGCTGATATATGCCCAAAAAGTATATGTTCAAGTATTTTTCAAGAAGTACACAGTAAAGATATTGGCCTATATGAGCTAAGTAGAGAGGAATTTTCAGTTTTGGGAATAGGAATAATTTTTCCGTGCTTCCAGTCCTCCGGGAGCTCGGCGTTTAACAGAGACTTCTTAAATATGAGCGTTAAGTACTGGGAACACCATTCGGCATATCTCACAAGAAAATAAAGAGAAAAATAAAAATAAATCAAATCAATATCCGTGACTGGGATTCAAACCCACGGCAGCACGAATAGATCAGCTTCGCAGGCCAGTGCACGAGAGCACTAGGTTATCGCTATACAGTAAAAGCTCGTTAATTCGAACTTCACGGGACCGGGAAAAAAGTTCGAATTATCCGATGTTCGAATTATCGAATGGCCTCGAAAAAACTGACAAGAACCATTTGCATTACGGTATATGTACCGTATGTAGGGCGACCCACATGGAGCGAACTTGCGCTGCGGATTTTGAGCGGCGCGGCGGAACGCCGAAAACGCGCGGCTGCCGCCAGACCGTTGCCGCAAGGATTTAGAAACAGCGCGATTCCATATGCTCAGTAAAATGCTGAAAAGAACAGCTGTGCATTTACAATTAAGCTATTATTTATTCCATGACGACAAAGACAACAGTGTATTCTTTGTGACCCCTTTTCTGAAACAAAATAGTTACCCTGTTTGAACCTCTCGCGCTTC
Source organism: Amblyomma americanum (assembly GCF_052857255.1). Taxonomy (NCBI): domain Eukaryota; kingdom Metazoa; phylum Arthropoda; class Arachnida; order Ixodida; family Ixodidae; genus Amblyomma; species Amblyomma americanum. The sequence continues at coordinate 154,427,793 of NC_135497.1, read as the reverse complement.
CTGACGCCAACCGATGCGTAGTGGCTAAGCCTAGCAGCTTTCAAAATCCAGAAGCATTCTGAAAATCTGGCATGTTTCATCGCTAAAATTTTGTGCAACAACAAGTTCATGGTGAAGCGAGAGGCTGCTTCGGCAGGCGCGGCCATGTTGTAGAAGCGGGCGGAAGTCAGATGCTGTCGCGACCAGATTGGTTCACACTGAAAGCCCATGTTGGCCGCTTCCGGCCAGCGGCTGACTGCCGGGCTACAGTGTTCTAGAAGGTTCTAGAACACTGTAGCCGGGCAATGCTAAAAGCCGACGTCATGATCGCGACTGACCGCGTGCTTCCGTTGGCGACTGTTGGGTGGAAGGACAGACGACACTCACAAAGAAAGAAAAAGGTTTTCGCACATAATTTGTAGTGCCCGTCCGAAGTCATAGCCGTTAATGGGCGTTGGCTGGGACCACGCTGACAGTATTTATCCGTGTTCCTGAATTAATAGGGCCTGAATTAACGAGTATTCAGCTGCGAGTTTCGGAGGCTGCGCGGAAATGAGGGTACGTAGCCGCCCCCGCGGCCACCAACCCGTACCCTCCGGCGTCACCGGCCGCCGCGCCGGTGATGACGCTATTTAGGATTTACCCACTCTTCCATAGCTTTATCTGGTTCCATCTTCTGCCCATTTAGGACGTGTGCAGCCTCTAACTATGCAGAGGTGTTATTTTTTGTTTTTTGGCCATGTGCTGTGTGCCAAGCCGCTCAAGCGCGACAGCGCATAGCTCAAATTATCCGTAGCGGAACCGACTCTCTTTCGAATTAAAGGGATTTTTTATGCACAGATCACTATGGAGCTTGGCCGGACCAAGTAGTGCAGTTCGAATCATCTGAAAATTCGAATTATCGAGGTTTGAATTAACGAGCTTTCACTGTACCTGAACACGCCTCGTGTTAAACTGCAACACACCCTTGCTCTGTGCATTGCGCAACGTCTTATTCATCAACTAATACTACTATCAAACTAATATTAGCGCTTAGAGCTATGTGGCAGTAGTGACAGAGAGATGAGCGCTGCATGCGTTGGAGTGGACAACGTAGTGGCAAAAACACGGCTCTGGAAACGCGGCACTAGAGCAGAGGCCACCGGCGTACATTGGGTAAATGGCATTGACAATGAAAAAGTTGAAGACGTGCATAACTGGAGCACTGGGTCAGTGGACACCTCAATTACACTTTCAGGTATGCGGCAGTGGCGCCCACCTGCAAAAAAACTGTATTTGCACAATGCTTCGTGCTTAGCAACACTAAACCGCCAGCCATTTTTAAAAGCGTTAGCTCTTACTCATCACGTTTCTCGATTTCTTGGGTTCTGCTACCACCTCCCTTCGGCGTGAAATTTTCCCAAGTCCAAGGAATTCGAAATGGAGGCCCCCATAGTAAATCGATATAGCAACCCTATTGGTGACGTCATTAGCATATCAAATTGGTGATTGGTGACATCACTGATTTATCCAATTGGTGATTGATTGGCGACATCGCTTAAAAATCCAAGATGTCAAATTCGTATTTCCATTGGTGTACCTCACTTTAATCTCATTCATATCAATTCTAGTAAACCAAACAGCTAATGATCGTTAATTCGTCTTCCAGACGGTGGCGGCATTTTTTTTTTTCACCTCCTTTTTCATCCTCTTCGCAGTGCCCTTTTTTTTTTCTATTTGGTCCTCCCCTATGTCAAAGTGCTCAGAGCGTGTTGCTGGTTAGGCCCACAGTACTGGCTTGGAGACCACGATTGACTTTTTCCTTCTTTTTTTTTCTCCTCTTACTTCACTCCTTCTGCAACATGGCTGCTATCTGTTTTACGGGCAGGTGAACCCAGCACCTAAGTGCCTTTTTGTTCATTAGTAGCAATGCACAGCAGGTGACGCACCAATGCCAAGATTTGGCCATGTCAGGTCCATGCACAGTGTGCAGAGTTCATGCTACCTGCAGTACTTGCCTCAGGCAGACGTGAAAATGCGTGGTGTGACACTGCGACAGTTGCAAAATGGGCTATTTAACCTTCAAGTCTATAAGCCAGTGCAACCAGCACCTCCGTGCAGCAGGTGACGTGACAACACAGAGATCTGGCCATATCAAATCTCTGTGCAGCACATGCATCACCCATCACTGCTGCCTGAGGCAGGCGCAAAGATATGGTAACTTTATTATTTTCTTCTTCCTTCCTAGCCTCTAGAGCAGAGGAATCAAACATGCGGCCCACTGCCCTTAAGAATTTCTGCTTTTCTTAGAAAAGACCCGTGCCAGTAACACCTTGGTTTTAATCTCCAAGAGCATCACATCTCTTTACTGCTGTTAACTCTCTGACAAAGGCTGTTTGCTCCCCGTGTTTTTCTTGCAAGTAAGCAGCTGGGCATGCTTAATGGCAAATTTAGTGGTAGTAATCTCCAAACTTCACACTATTCCCCTGCTTTGTGTCAGCATTAAAATTTTTCTACGCCCGAGGCAGCTGAAGAAACGAAGCTACCACAGGCAGCGTGAAGGGTAAGCTACCTTCTTGCGTTTTTCCTTATTCTCTCCTTTCTGTGCACTGGCCCACACAAGACAAAAGCTTTGCCAATGCATGTAGTGAGATGAGGTTGAGACCCTGCCCTAGAGTGTCGCATGAACACTCCACGAGTAACACTGCGTGGGGTCATTGTGGTTCACGGCTACTGAGATAGTTCATCTTAAGGATGCTAGGCTGAAGAGTCAACTTTTAAACTGTTGCGCCAATTGTGATAAAATTTTCAGAGATGGTGTACCTTCTTCTCACTAAACTATGTTCAAAATTTCAGCTCTCTAGCTCAAGTTAAAAAAAAAAAGTCATAGCTGTCATACTGAGCAATCAGGTACGTCAGCTTAGGAAAACTATCGTTTCAAAAATATGGTTTATGGGGGTTTAACGTCCTAAAGCGACTCTGGCTATGAGGGATGCCGTAGTGAAGGCCTCCGGAAAGTTCGACCTCCTGGGGTTCTTTAACGTGCACTGACATCGCACGGTACACGGGCCTCTAGAATTCCGCCTCCACAGAAATTCGAGCACCGCAGCCGGGTTTGAATCCGCGTCTTTCAGACCAGCAGCCGAGCGGCATAACCACTCAGCCACCACGGCGGCTCATTTAAAAAATAATGAGGATATACTAATTGTGTGTGATTATATATATTCTAGATGGTTCATAGTGCAGGATAAGGTCAGTCGCATGTTTTTTTATAGCATTTGTGCAAAAATGTCATCACCCTAAAAACAAAGTTCAATTTTTTGTCGTCATTATATGTCAGACATCACAAAATATTGTGTGTTGGAAAATATTTAGCGATGTAAACAGTACCTTATCTTGTTCCTGAGAAAATTTGTCAAGAAACCACCTTGAAAGCAGTTTCTGGCGATGCAGCTTGGAAATGATAGTTTTCCTAACGGTTTTGTTTTCCCAAAAAGTGCAAACTGAAAAAAATGAGTTCAGATATTTCCAAACATGCTATTTTATTTTGGGGTAAAAAAAATTAATCAAAGTGCCCTGCTCCATAGGTCGGGCCCTCCTCTTCAACACGACGGTGGTCTGTGGCAATTGCTTCAAGCCTTCTTTCTTTTTTTAATCTTTAGAGCTGTGCATCGCCCTTGCTTTCACTCGTGAAATACATTGATCGGTTGCTTGCTCGACGTGCTTTGTCGCCTGGACTCCATGTTCTAGTTCCAGCTTGTCAAACACTTTCCTGATGCCACGTGCACCCTCACTAAATTCTAGTACTAAATTCTAGTACAGCCAAGGCTGCTGCAGTCTCCCCGATTTTTAGTGACACAAATTAGGTCTTCAGATGACGAACCATCATCGGAGCTTGAAGGGTTCATGTCGGTCGCCGGCAGCAGGCTTGGGCCTGGCGAACGCACAAGCCTCATGCTCACTTGCTGGCGGTCACCCAGTGCTGTGTACGCCTGTCTTTCCTGGTGCGTCTTTGCTTCCCTAAGCTTCTTCGTGTCGAAGCCTTCATTGCGGGCATCTTCCAGTCACACTACCGGCCACTCACTGATCGCAATAAACTCGCAGAAGAAATAAAAGGTAAAAAATAGCAAGCGTCTAACACAACCAAAGCGGGATACATTCCGAATGGCGCAAAAACAACGTTGGGCTGTCACGTGGTATATTTCTGCCATTTCGAGCTCCTGCTTTGGTTTGCCAGCCACTCTGCAGTTGCCGCGGCGGCCAGAAATATATTCCTTTCTTTTTAGTTTTTCTTTAGTGGCCTTGCGTATTCTCAATAGAAGGTCTTCCGTGACTAAAAAGCGCGAAAAATAAACTTTCGACCGTGGGCATTCACTTCTTTGCCCACACTGCGGCCGCGTCTTGAGAAGAGCGTTCATAGATGCCTTCGACAACAAATGCACACCACCGCCTCGTAAAAAGAGTATTCTTTTTTTTCCACTGCTCAGATAACAACCAAACTTGGTGAGAATATTCTTCATTAAGACAGCAATCCATAACAACTCAAACTTAACACACTTTTTTCCAAAAATCTGTATTTCAGCCCCACATCCCTCTTAGCCAAAAAATGCATGAAGTGGTTCATATTATATATTTTTTTGCACTTAGTATATGAACGATCAACCAAATGTTCTCACACTGCTCATTATATTTGAAAATTCGTATTAACTGCACATGATGAAATGAAGAGAAAAATGTTCTGTCAGAAATTGTAGAGCACATACCTTTTTGCACTCTGGGCTTTTGATCTCGCGGTTTTGAAAACGTGACTTTAAGCATTCTTCTATATCACGGTCATCTTTGCAGGAATTCTGGATCTGAAAGTCATGTGATAAGTTATTGGATTCAGATGTGATGAGTGATTTCCAAGCCATCAACAGAATTCACAGAGCTGGGTGACTACGAAGTGAATAGGAGCCTTTAGGGCACTTGAAGCAGAAAGCTCAGCTAGATGGTGTTAGCAGTGAGGACATAATAACTAGCAAGTAAGAACAGGGACACAGAGCAAGAGAAATAAGATACCACAAATGCTAGCACACCTCACCGGCTTGCGCTAGAGAACACTCTGGACCTTGACCAGGGCCGGATGCTGCCACCACCACTCCACAGCTATCTCCTTTCCGGCAGCCCTCTATAAATGTGGCCACAGTAGTCATCCGGGCAACCTCCACATTGTGGCGACCGCGGACTACACGAACGCCCTCGCAACCGGCACAATGCATCATGGTGACCCGCCAAGCCGCACCTTTAGAAGTTCTTTAGCAGCGTTCCTGGATGACAGGCTGGCAGGACCCAGGTTTTGACCCGCCGCTTCCAACGTTCCGGCTACAGGACGTTGGCGGGTGGTTCGCTCAGTTCGAGGCTGCGCTGTACCTGAACGGCATCACCATCCAGCCGTTCAAACACGCAGACCTCTGCAATATCCTCCCGCCCGACCTGCTGAGCTGACTCGCCTGCCCTGGCTAAGACTGCTGGCCATGCGATGAACTGCGCGCAGCCGTCTCTACGGGCTCCGGCATCTGCTACGTCCCGCTGCCACTCTACGATGCTGCAAACCCGCTTTTGCTGCCACCAGCATCTGGCCCCGTACCAGCCTCACTCTTGCCCATGCACCTTCATCCAAACACTGCCCACCTCGGCAGCCCCTGGCCGCCTCCCCGCCTCTCCTGCCCAGCGTCTCCGGCCCGGCCATCCCTCTCCATGCCACACCAGGTTAGGCTCAGCACAAGCTTTGCCACATGTCCTGCTCCCACAACTGCCCACTTTGCTTCTTTGGACCTACCTTCTTGCATTTCTTCGCGTCAGGCCACAACCACGTCGCACGATGCCCCTGCTACGCCTCATCACAATACTTCCCACCACATCACCCTTCACTGATGCTGCTGCCACCACCTACAGACGACAAGGAATGCTCTGCAGCAGGATGCGTGTTGCTGTTTTCGGCATCCCCATCTGCCTCGTCATAACAGCCAGCAGCCCAACAGGGCTCTGCAGCGATGTCGAAGCCGCAGCCAGATGATGCTAAAGAGGTCTCAGCAAAGCCCAAGCCTGCCAGCCATGCCCTCAGCCCCTCCAAAGGTCTGCAACACACTAAAAGTCACACGACGCAGGATCAGAAGGCCAACCCGGTTACAGTAGTATCAAGCGTGGCGATTGTCACATGTCCTATTTTGCCTGAAAAGGACCCTGAACCATTGCCAGCGCCTGTCCTCAAGCCAAACCAGGCCACTGATGTGCGCCCTTCTTGCTCCCCATCGGTGTTAGAATCATCAAAGAATCCTGACACCACTGGCTCGACCGCCACCAAATGCAAGTTCGACGGGAGCCCACTGCACACAACCTACTGTCCACAGCACATTCCAGTTACACCCATGCTGCAGCTTCGCCAGCCACCATCTAGCAAGATGGCTCGGCTGACCAGGCCTGTGGACGTGCCCCCCGTTGCTGCACCGGTGCCGTGGCTCTCTCCGATTGACGATACATCGCTGTCGTCCTCCTTCATGAACGGCTTGGCGCCAGAGGCAACGGCGCCACTAGTGCGGCTGCCCATTGCGTTCAGGCCACTCAGTCCACGGCTGGCTGTGAGCGTGTCCCAGCAGCCACATGCAGTTCACCACAGCCACACCCCACCTCGAACCTCGCTGCGCCTCCCGCGGCCGCCCGCCTGGATATTGGGCAGCTCGGCCCGGCATCTGTTGCACAAATCTCGCGACCTGCAACACACCTAGTTCCCTCTGCTGTACTGTCCATCTTGCGCCAGCCGTTATTTGCTGCACCAGAACCGCCGGCAGTGGGTCCACTTAGTAGGCTGACCAACATCCCTCACCTGCCACTATGCGTCCTTCGACGCCCACCGAAAGCTCGGCCACAATGCCACAGCCAGAGTCGCCTGCCTGAGCCTCGCCTTCGGACCCCGGATGCCCTGCATTATTCTTCACACACCGGTTTCATGTACCGACTAATCGTCTAGGGGCAGCCCTGTAGCGACCCGCGCGGCCGGCAGTGGTGAAATGCCGAAGAGGACGAAGGGTCGCTGGCACGCGCTAGAGAACACTCGAGACCTTGGCCAGGGCCGGACGCTGCCGCCACCGTCCCACAGCTACCATCTCCGCTCTGGCAGCCCTCAATTAATGTGGCCGCGGTCGTCATCTAGGCAAACTCCACACTGGCATTGTAGTGAGGAGAAAAAAATTATCGAATAATTCTGGTTAAAATCAGAGAAAGGCACATTTTCATTACAATCAAAAGATAAACTGCTTATAACTCACCATAAATATTTTTTCAAAAGGCTATAATTGTAGTCATTCCCTTTTGGACAAACTACAAGTGGATTTTGTCACAATTTTGGCAATTCAGTTTGTTGTCTACTTTTTGTTTCTTTTCTTTTTCTTGTTTTAACAACATCAACTCTATGACTACTTACTGCTACTACCCTGCGACCAATGCTTGTGGCACATACTGACAGCACACCATACTTAAATGGCCTTGCCTTTAAAAGCAAAGGCTTCTGAGAGCTCTCCTGACACAGAATTCTTTCGAAATTGAATGCTCCTCAGCTCACTGAAGTGAAAACTGATTTGATAACTGTTCTATGGCATGGCTTTAACCCAATCAGTTCAAAGGACTTTTGAACGGCTGCATGACACAAGTATTAAACAGCAGCACTTGCACATTAAATAGTACACAGGAACCACCTTGCCATCATCATTCAGCAGAACACAAATGCTTAAGAAAAAAAAACACTAAGAAGGCTTACTTCATCAGTTCTAGCAAGTTCACAAGAGAGTGGCAAAAGACTACACCCTTTCTGTTACAATATCGGCAGTTAGTGACAAGCTGCATAAATTCATCGGTGATGTGAATCTCTAATTTGTGGACTCTGATGCTTCTTCCAGCATTAGCAAAATCAGCTTTCCATCCTTTTAAAGATCTCCACAACTTTACTTGACCTACCCCACTACTTGTAAACCTCCTTTTTAAGACTAGTGCACAAATAGCCTGCCTGTGCCTTGAATATGGGTTGACAAATCTGCCGAAGTATTTTCTGAACAATGTCAAGGCTTATATACACCTTATGAGAATACAGCTAGCTTATCTCGGACATGATTGATCTTGACTGCACTTTGCAGAAGCCAGTAAATGTCAAACTGAAGAGAGCTGGTGATGGAAATCAGCGACGATAAGCAGAACTGTTTGTTAATGCAGGCCAATGCTCTAACACCTTGATTTACAGAAGTCAAAGGGGTTCACATATACACACCTCAGAAGCACAGGCCCTTGCCAGGACAGGATCTAGCTGATAATCAAGAGCTGCATCTCGTACAATGCCCGTCACTACAGGTTCACACGTCTTCGTCAGCTGATGACGAACAAACTGGGCCTTGAGGCACTGGATTACCTGAGACCATGACAAAATGCGCATTCATGTTATAGAGCCAATGCATATTCCACAGAATTTACAAGAGCACCTTACAGCACAAGTAAAATGAAGCATTACAGCATCCAGACGCCAAGCAGTGTGATCTGCACTTAGTGCTTTCACAGTAAAAATGCACGTGACTAAAAAATGTTTATCTTTAGTACATAACTTTTTTTGACTCAAGCTCCTACAATGTGATTTCAGTACACATACAGACAAAGAAAGAAGTAAATGGAACACATTCTGCTGCTTCAACTCTACTGATGCTTGACCTGGCAAAAATTAAGAGCCATGCAATGTATATACAAGACAATATAGATGAGACTATGAGCAACCACACATCTTACTGGGCAATTTCCTCTAAGAAGCATTTAAGAGTGTTAGAACCTCTTAGCATACTCCATTTATTTCTGTCCATGCTTTACCCCAATCTGCTCGCTGCTGTTTAAAGCACTTACAATGCCATCATTCACCACAGGACCCAAGTTCTTCAATATCACAGTACATACAACGTCTTCCATTAACTTCAAGGATAATAAAATGTATAATGCCATTATGAGAAACACTTTCTGAGCGTCACACAGAGTATTGGTACACACTGTGGTCTGAAATACACACAGAAAACAAGGAGCAACACACAAGTGGTACCATTTCAATACACCATGAACAATAATGAAATATGCACAGTGTAATTTGTATTGAAAGGATCACTTCAAATTGAGGCTGACTAAGGTTTATTTAATCAATACTTCCTTAACGCTAAAGAGAAGATTGCAATACGCACAAAGAGCACAGACTGCTGGCTCCAAAAGTTTGCAAGATGCCAGAGCAATGAAAAGTGCAGTACAGAGAAAGCATCCTGGAATCGTCAACTGTATATAGTGTCAGCCACATATACAGGGTGTTTTTTCAACTGTTTACAGATTTTTAAAAAGAAGGCGCTGATAGTATCGTGAATGCCGCCTTCATGGAATGTATATTTGGCTCGGCGGACACAAGATAAGAAAATAGCGGTCTAGGTTAATGAAATAATTAGCCAAATTCCGTTAATTTATTTTTTTAACTCTTCACTTTATGCTGCATTTTGCAATTGTGATTTTGGAGACTGTTATGATTGAAAGCAAATACAATTTGCAGCATGTCCCTAAGCGCAACAGGTATTGAGATATTCGCAATTGAATTTTCAACCCTTTCTGATCTGATTCGGAAACTGAACGCTCAGAGTGCGCCGAAAAATCCGCCACGATACTACATAAGAGACTGAAGAAATGATTACGACAACTGATGGCATCAAGGCTATAGCTGCGACTGCGGCAGGCAGGCGCTCGAAAAGAGCGCATAGCCACTGCTTCCGTGAGCGGTACCCGCTCTTTTTCGTCATTGGCATTGATCTTGGAGGCATGTTTCCTGCCATCAGCGGCTTCGAAAAAGCAGCATGGTGATAATGCGCAAAATTTCCCTTTCGACTCTGGCTTGGCCAAGAAAAGAATGGTGTGCAAGTTATTTGCTTGTGCTTTATTATTTTTCATCCAAGGTAATTTCAGAATACGTGAACTGACGACTTTTACCACGTCGTATCTCGGTGGCTAGGTTTTATGCATCAGTAATGCTCAAAGTGCTTGCCTTCAACCGCCATGCATGCCATGAATATCTCTTTCATGGGCTGCAGAACTCGTTTCAAAACCAGCGGGGGTATATTCACATATGCCTTGATGATTCTTTGTTTGAAGTCTGCCACGTCTTCGGGTTAAGTTGCGTAGACTTCGTTCTTGACGTAACCCCAAAGAAAGAAGTCTGTAGGCTTAACGCCTCGGGAGCGAAGGAACAAGACCACTGCTGTGAACCGACACCCGAACAGAACTGCGAGCCGTGGCTGCATGAGCCACGGCCAGGTGCTGCCTTTCTTTTCTTCGCCGGGTGGCGTACGCTATTCGGGTTCCTGGCGCCACCCAAGAGAGGGCGCTACAAGCCTAATGGAGTTAGGTCGGGTGACCTAGGTGCCTATCCACTGACAGGAGAAATTGCTGTCGAGCCAATCCCTTGCACGTGACGAGAAGTGCACAGGCGCCCCGTCGTGCTGAAACCACAATGGGATGTCGACCACTTAGAATGCTCGCTGTGTATGGCTTTGCTGTTAGATTTTCTTCCAGAAAGTAAGTCCCCACTACTCGATTTGAGTAAATGCCACACCAGGCATTCACTGACCACCGGATTTGGTGGTGGTGTTCCCGGAGCCAGTGTGGGTTCTGATCAGACCAGCAGTGGGCGTTATGCACATTGACTTCCCCATTACGGCAAAAGTGGGCCTCGTCCGTCCACAGAACTTTCCTAAAAAGGTCTGAGTCTTCGTCACAATTGATCAACGCCCAGTTGCTGAATTCATACCGCTTTTTATAATCGTCTTCACTGAGCTCCTGATGCAGCAATATGTGGTAAGGATAAAAACTATGCTCCTTGAGCACTCTCCAGGTTGAATAGCAGGAGGATCCAACAGCCTCGACGATTTGATGGATGCTGGCTTCAAGGTATGCACGAATAACTCCCTTTGCCTTCCTTGAATGAAGCACTGATCCTGTGGTCCGGAACAGTTTGTGCATTTTAGCGAACATTGTATGTGACGGAACCGGGCGGCCAAGATTCTCGAAGGCATTGAGTCTTGAGGCAAGGCGAGTGCTGCCATTCATTTTTACACAGGCGACAACCATCTGCACCTTCTCAATCAACGAGTATCGCGGTTGCAGCTCCCCTGCCATACCAACGAGCATTCAGAGTTCATATGTATAGTATTTCAGCAGCCTTGTTCATTCTGTTAACAGAATAGACAGCCGGCAGCAGACCAGCGGAGATTCCAGTGAAAAATAATGCACAAGCAAACAACTTGCACACCGTTCCTTTCTTGGCCAAGCCAGGGTGGAAAGGGAAATTTTGCGCATTATCACCGTGCTGCTTTTTCGAAGCCACTGATGGCAGGAAACATGCCTCCAAGTTCAATGCCAATGACGAAAAAGAGCGCATGCTGCTCACGGAGGCAGTGACTATGCGCACTTCTCGAGCGCCTGCCTGCCGCAGTCGGAGCTAGCCTCAGTGCTATGGCTGTGGTAGAAGGGCTGTGGTAGAAGGAACCAAGAAAACATAGCATTCATTATTCTAGCCTCTCAAGCCATCTACAATGACAGCCATAAAACAAACCTTTCCCTGGAGCTCTGTGCTCTCCGCTGCCTTGTCAAGAACAAGGGCAGAGCAAAACTTGGCAATGTCCATGCGGCAAGCATGCTGCAACTGAGCATTGAGCCTGTAGTCCGTGTTCTGTTCCACCAAGCGACGTTGCACCATGTTGCGACAGCGGACGTCCATTGTTGGTTCTTTTCGATGGTCTGCTAGGCAACGAAGAGCACGGCTTGGTTCGACCTAAAAAAATGGTGCAGGTGCATTATATTTTAGAAACTTGTGTCCACTGAAACACACCAGGTGTAGTAAGCAAAAACAAAACTGAAGCAGCTCTTTTTTGTCAAGGCAGGTAACAATTTTAGAGCAATTAAAATTTTGTATGTGTGTGCGCTTGCACATTCCGAACTATAATTTGCACATGAAGAATTAAGCAGGAGACACATGTGCGGACACTTGGCCGGCCACCGCACAGGTTGCCGCCAGCGAACTGCCACCCCAATGCAAGCAGGGATACACGGAGCGGCAAGCACCAGTGCGCCGCTTCACTCAAGCTCTACCAACAGCTGGGATCACCTTGCCATCACGCAGCAGTGTTTTAGCACCGCTTAGCTCGGTGTACTTCAAGTCCACACCAGAAAAGGCAAAACAGCCGTGCTATCAGAAAGAACACCTGCTATATTCATGACCGCGGGGGCACTGGGCGACGAACTGCGATGCTTTCTGGCTTCCCTGATCGTCGCTAAGCCTAGCCGGTTTCACATTGATGTCGTAGTGAACGGTGCATCAAAACTGGCCAGTGCTGTAATAAAGGTACTACTCTCATCACTGCTTTACTGTGAGCCTTATCTCATAATAAAATAACAACATGCTTGATTTCCACGATGCCTTCAGCAGCAGCAAAGCAGCTATGGGAGGAAATTTCCTTGTATCGTCGTTATCACTTCTATCAGCAACTTGCTATTGGTCAACGATCCCCAAAAAGGATCAATTTTTGACATTCCTCTACCCCAGGGCCTGTTATGAACGTGAAGAAACAATACTAGTGCATTTTTCTGACGCCAGTGGTGGCCAGCATCCAGACTGGCAGGCCGGCAAAAGAAGCGCACTCTTATGTAATCATGACACTGGCACACACTGTGCTCATACAGGCTGCTGCTGCCCACTAGTAGAGTGCACCACATGTGGCGCGGCCAGTCATATCTATTCGGTTTGATGCATGCAGCAAGCAGCAGTTTGCCAGTGCAATATAGTTGAACCAGTCTCGCATGCGGTGTGCCGATGTGAATTCACAGTGCTCTCCGAACATATGTGCTCACTTTGACACTGTCCTGGAAAGTAAATTAACCTGCCATGATGGCTCGATGGCTACAGGGTTCAGCTGCTGAGCACGAGGTTGCGTGTCTGAATCCCTATCACCACAGCCACACTTCAATGATGTCAAAATGTAAAAGAGGCTGCCCACGTGCTGTGCAAAGTCAGTGCACATTAAAAAACCCCAGGTGTTCAGTTTTACACAGAGCCCTCCACTACGATGCGTCTCATTACCAATGTCCGGTTTCAGGACATAGAACTTCGAATACCAGATGACACCACCCTTCACCCACACTCCTTCCTGCCATCTTTCACAGCGCGGATCAGCTGTGCACCCAGAGATAGCCTCTAAAAACGCACCACTACCAATCTGCCTTTTTCACAAGGCAGCTCTGCACATTGCACCTCTTCTCCTCTGGCTCCACTGGTTGATAAGAAAACCGCCAGCTCCTACTGCACGTGCACAGTTCTTGTTAGTAGCAGGCGCATGCGACAGATGGTGGCAGCTGTCAAGCACTCACACGCCACTTCGCAAGCATAGCTGGCTCCTCATGGAACCAGATTGCACCTGTGTTTGTTTTCAACCAATAGCAGACGAATTTTCGCCCTCCCCAGAGGGCGCCGCAACTTGTGAAAAAGGCGGATTGCATTAATGCTGAAAACAGCTCTGCAACAACATGAGGTAGAGTAAGTCTACACCATAAAGCCATGTTAGTGCCAATGGCAACAATCAAATCATGCAATTTATTCACCACCACTCTAATACTAGTACTATGATCCTTAAAACACTACAACAGCACTATTTTACACACTACTACAAATACAGGTCCCTCCAATATGAAAGGAAGCAAAGTTTGAACATTCAATTAATGACTGCTCCATAATAATGTATGACAAGCATGCTTTTTCCAGTTTTCTAACTAGTTTTCAGCTCTGCGTACAATATCCAAAAAATATTTTCAACTTTAGTAGAAAAATACCCTCAAAATTTGCCTCCTTGTGCGAATCGGTTGCTTCCTGTCATATTGGAGGGAAATGAACACAATTTTTGCTACACTGAAGTTTATTCCGAATTCCCTATCACCTGACCATAAAATGAAATGCAACATACTGACCCCACAGCTAACTATTTCTGAAACAGGGATCCGCTTTAATAAAACCTACAAAATCTTGCACAGTTCAACTGGACTTGAGAATTTATTCCGCGATTTTAGAAACTGCAGTGTTCCAGTTTGTTTAGCACCATGCAGTGGTGAAGTCAATATGCACTTTTATTGCAGGCGCTCTCATTCTGTGCAGGTTGGCACAAAGCAATTGCATCGTGCATGCGTGAATGTGTGCAACGCGAACTTGAGTGGTAGTTACGGTTCAAGGAACTCTTCTAAGCCAAGTTCCCTTATCCTTAATATGTGACGAGGAAGCAGTGAAATGACCACAAGGCACAAAGCTATGCTGCGACCATGAACAAATAGAAATGGCACTGCTATAAAAAGTGAGGACTGCACACCATATACACAATGCTCCCTCGTCCTTACTTTTTCAAAGCCAGTATCTATAATAACGGGAACTTAGCTGCACTTGATCTTAACAAAGTTACTAAGTGTAAACAACTATGTACCAGCAAAGACCGACTGTCGGCTTAAAAGGACAATAACCAGGGTCATAAAAGAACAGCGCAAAACCGGCATTCAACAAAGAAACACTGGACAGGGCAGGTGCTGACTTAAGTAGCACTGCTATTTCTCTCCACAGATGGCTTCGGCATTTTTATGTGCTTCCCATGTGGTTTGCTGCTTCCTTTTCAGGTTGAAGAAGTTGACTGTCACAGACCAAGCCAAAATAAAAATGAGGTTTCGGAACCTGTGCCAAGTTCCTTGTTCACAATGAGGCTAACAGGACAAGCAGTCGAAATTTAAAAGTGCAGCACATGACGTAATGATTGCATGTAAATGGGCAGCATCATCCCTTCCTTCTGCTTCATGGTATCAGGCGTTTGGATGAATGACGACTCAAGCAAAATAAATACATGTTGTCAAATTTCGCTCTTTTGATAAAACTGAAGCGTTGTTCCAGTCGATATCATGCATGTGCTCGTGTGCGTGCGCATACTCGGCAATTGCACAAGAAGCCAGTTTGTGATTTTGACATTGTGTTGATGATCTGATTCTTCTAATGAATTTTCCTGTTTCACCGATGTAGGTTTGGTTGCAATCAGTGCAGAGAATTCAAGAGACAACACCAGGTTATTGACAGGGTGTTCTTGACTTTCACCAGCATACTCCGAAGTTTACTGGATGGTACGTGTCCAATGCGGAGGTCATATTCCACTACAATATGAGACAAAGCTTCGCTTGCACTACATCCATACGGAATGCCAGCAGTGGCGGTAAAAACCTTGTGACTGGCACTCCTCAGTTGCAGGATCCATCTGTGACTGTTATACTTATTATTAAACTAATACAAGACCAGACAAACTTTAGTTGAACCCTTGACTATTTCCTCTTCAAGTGCTTTCAACAAAGACACTTGGTTCGGACTTCCTCGCACCATAAAATAATTCAAGCTCATGTATCGGAAGACGTCAGGCAACGAACGGCACAAGCTTGAGGTCACGAGTGCACACGTGCAAGTGTGATGTCATCGTATGCCGGCACACAGAAAATGCCAACCCATAATCAGAAGTGGCTCAATTTAGTTACAACTCTTATGTATATGAACCAACTTTATAAGCTAAAGTTCGAATTAATGTTGTTCTACTGTACAAGCAAACCGGACACTAGTATGTTGACGGCACTGTTACAGCAACCAAGAATCAGGTCCTTAGAATCGAGCTATCAGCTGAAGTGTGTCCTAAACCTTTCTCACGGTCTCACATTGAATTTATGAGACACGTGACAGTGCTGCGCAGAAGCTCAATAAATATAGCAGGACTCAAATTTAACACAAATTGAGCCTCTTAACAGCAATTTTATTTTTAAAGTGCATTCACCATGCTCATGTCATACAGTGTGGTACAGCACTGCTGAACCAGATGTGCAAAACATGAACACACTGAGCACTAACAATAGAAGGCAAAGGCCTGTAAAGCAAAATGGGACAGGGTTAGATTCCATTGGTCATCTTTCTCATTACACATTGTAACATAAGGAACCATGCCTGTGAACAATAAGCGGTAGTCAGCCTCTTTGCATTCGCCACAACTCTTGGCTGCTGGAATAGTATTTTGGCGCAGCCTTGGCACAACTTCATCAAAAACCAGCAATTTGTAGCAGGCACGACGTACAGCCATGGAAACACCAGTCAAAAAGAATAACTTCAAAAAGCTGCATAATATACAACATAAAATAACACCACCAAGAGCAAAACTGATCTGCAAAAGAAGCACTGTTCCTCGCTGCCTGAGAAAAGTGAAGTACTACTTGAAACCATTCCACAGAAATTGAATGGAGACTATTTATAGCATGGTGGTCACCTGAAATGACTACATTAAATCTTCTAGGCTTCAATGAGTTCATTTGCTTTTTTTTACTGAACCTTTTGTGAGCTTCTTAACCTTCGGTCACACTGCTGTTACAAACCTTAAAATCATTACATTCTTACGAAACGACATTTACTTTGTCTCTTTGTAGTATTTATTTTATAAAACCGTTTTTTCTTGCATGAGAAAACTTCTGCACCAAAAGAAATTTATGGTCACACTAAAAAATACTGCAGATCCTCACTAATCCCAGAAAGGCTAATTGTCATACCTCTGGGCAAAATAGACGCAAGGCTGGCTTGCATGCCAGCGTGAGGCTGTAGTCCAAGCCTACACTTTCTGCTTCCAAACGTTCCCGCTGGAACACAGCAATGTGGCACTCTCGTGTTAGCTTATTCTTATGGTCCTTCAAGCACTCCAGCATCTGAAAATAATAATAATAAATAAATAAAGAGAGGCCATGTCCTAATGTAAATGTCGGCCACCATTCCAAGTTTTCATAAAACTTACTCCAGTGGTCACCTACGCCCAAAATGCATTTATAAAAAAAACTCTTAAAGGTTACAGTTTGGTCAGGCTGGCAAATATCCATATTAGTATGCACAGAAAGGTGTGCAGCAAAGGAAGTGAGGAAAAGGTAGAGGGACAAGCACCAACCCCTAAATGTCCTTCATATTCAAAAAAAGTACGCTGTTCATATAAACAGAACCATGTTTATGAACAATCCACAGTAAAAGCCTTGGTAATTCGGAATAAGTTAATTTGAAACCCCAGTTAATTCAACGATTACCTATGGTCCTGAAATTTCTAAAAGCAACTTGTGCTAAATAATTTGAGCAGCCAGAGTTCCTGCTTGTATAATTTATCAAGTATGGTTGCAACTTCTGAGGCACCTAACATGGCGAAAAACACCGCAATGGCTCTGCTCTGCTGTGAATCTTAGAGACAATGAGGATGACTGAATCCAATTATTGCTCTCAGCAAAATGTTATTCTCTGGCTCTTTCTGGACATTTTAACTTTTTTATAACAGTAAAAAACCCCTTTATGACCTAGAAAATTAAGTTTAAAATTTTCCCACCGGTCAATTCAAACTTCTGACGTCCACGCTGAGTGGGACCGGTTTCCACCGTATTGAAGTAAATAGGATCCATAAAAAAAAATTCGGTACCAACGCATGCAATTTACTTGCAAAACTAGATGGTGATGGTGAAACCTGTACTTCATTTTTTGGTCTTTTCTAGCTTTGGTGTTTTGGCCTTTTCTAGCCATTTCCAGTTAGCACAGTTTCTTTGTTGTCAGAATGCTGTAGTCTGTCGATACACAAAATAACACATGGGAAATTGTTCGTTAACAGTTACTTTGGGTAATTATGCACCTTCTTTGCCTCTTTCTTTGTTTTTCACTGGTAGTTGCAGTGCAGGAGCTCATACACACATTCTTCTTTTCTTCTTCGTCCTGCCGTGAGAGCATCTAGCAAGCCATGCAGTTCTGTTACAGAGAATGCTGATGTACAGTCTTTGCCAAAAGTATACAGCCCAAGGGGTCCGCTTCTGAGCCCTGCAGCATGGCTCCTCTTGCATACTCAGAGACCCTAATCTCACGAAGGCGGGAGGAACCTAAATCCTCAACCCTCCCAAGCTTAGCGCTGTCAAATGTGCTTATGCGCCCCACTACATGGCTTGGAATCAGACCCCTTGGGCTGTATATTTTTGACAAAGACTGTACAACACAAACTCTGCATCTAAAGACTGGAAAGGGTGCCTTATGAGGAAAGTAAGATGCCAATGGGTGCCAATGGGTTTGAAAGAGCAGCACTACAGACAGCAACTGCTCTAGAATACACCATGTGCCATTACACAGATGACAACAAGGCTTCTGAAAAGCAGCAATGAGCTCTGCCAATCCTTCGAACATCAATGGAGGCAAAGATGCTATGCAGCCAATGCCAGTGTAACCGAAATTTATGTGCATGGCTTTAATGGTGAACACCACAAGCCCACTTGTACTCCTGCTGTTGCAACAGTCAATGAATAATTAAACATGGACCACAACATTGCTGAGAGCAATTGTAGCAACTCCAAGGTGCTCCACCGTTGGTTAAGTACCATATTTACACGACTGCAAATAGACTTAAATGTAAGTCGACCCCCTCATATCACGTGTCAGGAAAAAAAAAAAAAGGGCATGCCAGTGGGCATATTCCAAAATGAAAATGTATTAGTCACTGGACTACTCGTTCAAACTTGCGTCACTGTCCCCACTAGTGCAGCAGTCGCCATTGCTGCTGCGGTCCCACAGCATGTCGTCCTAATGCCGGCATTTAGCAAAATCCTCCATTTCGTTGAAAATTTTGCCTCACTGCAGCTGCCACACCTGCATCAGCTGTTCTGAAACGTCGAACTTGTGGCCCAGCATACAGTCAGTTTCTTCAGCGTAAAGAATGGCAGCCATCTTGAATGTAACCATGAACGAACGCCAAACGCTTACCAGCCCTGGAGCAAAAATGGCAACTGACTAAGCACTACATTAAAAACTGGTAAAACGTGTCTGGCAGTCAAAAGCCAAAGGGAAACTATGTGTAAACGGCGTCGGCTCTTCCATCAGTTGCCAACAGCCCCCGGAAGCGCTGCCATTTCCAGACGCAGTGCTGCCGTGATTGGAACAGCGGCCCTTCCATCATCTATCGACACTCCCATGAGCGCCGAGTGCACACTTAGAAGTAAAAAGAAAAAAATCCTTCCGAACAAGCGCACAGAATAGCCGAATGCTATTGGGTAGAGCCGTAGAGCAAACATAAAATTGCAACCACGCTGTAATAGCCCTGATATCTAGTTTGCCTCGCCTTTATTTATATTGCCATGCTTTTGATTCTGAAATTTAAAAAAAAATATATAGGTTGATTTACAATCGTGTAAATACGATAAAAAAAAATGACTCTCTCTGCTGCGAATAACATAACATGGGATATCACTCATTAACAACTACTATGGGTGATTATGTAGCACAAAAATAAAGCTGATGTGATTAAGCAACAAGAGGTCTCTTCGATTTGGCTGCAGTCGCTGCACTAGTGCACCACTTAAAAGCAACAGCTGCGCAACAACGCAATCGCAATTAAGAGAGGAGCAGTTGGAGGCACCACACACAGGTCTCACACCCTACAGATACATCAGGACTGTATGTAGGTTGGCTTCCCATATTTCCAATGCCATTTTTGCAAAAAGTTATCACAGCTTCAATGAGTGTGACAAAGCTTCAATGCATTCTCCCTTTTTTTTAAGTAATGGCCTTGTCTGTGCAAAAAATAAGTGATTTTTAAAATGCCTATTGTGCCATTCAATCGTTGTTTGCCAGAAGTATTCAAAATATTCACTATACATTTATTTAAAGAAAATTACAACAGTCGATCCCGGATATATCGAACCCGAATATAATCGAATTATTGCCTATATCAAACAGTTGTAAAATCTCCTTTGGAATCCCATGCAAAAGTATTGCATATTTATTTGCGTTTACCAAACCTCTCTGCACCCCATATTTGATATATCGAACTCCGTGCCACGCCACGCCCCCGCAAGTGCGCTTCTCCCAATATGCCCCACCCTGGAAGTGGGCTTCTGCCATCGCTCACACCCCTGCAAATGGGCTTCTAATGAAGTCACGATCTTCCCGAAATCGCACCTCGAGTGCGGCGCTGGCCTTGGACACTTCTGTGTGGAGCTGCACAAGTAAGAGTCACGTGATGAGAACTTTGTGGGGCGTGAACGGAAATGGGAATGGCCATAGGGGCATGCAAGGGGCTGGGAAGAGGGAAACCGTGCTGGCCGCAGGCCCGCAAGCACCCGATTTATGCATGCTGGTTGGCCGACTCCGCTGGCGTAGCCAAAACAAGCGACATCAGCTAGCTGTACCAACGTTTCGGTCATTTTGGCTGTCACTATTGTCGGTGCTGCTTCGGCATGTGACTGGTGTGGTACGGTGCAGTGGTCGTTCTTTTCGCTTTGTTCGCGAGGCCAATACTTGCTTGTGACTTGTGCGGTGCGGTGAGTTTTTCTTTTCGCTTTGGTCGTGTGTTCATGAGCCATGAACACGAAAGAACGCAAGAATTTGGACTTGGCAACAAAGACAGACAACATTCGACGGGTGGAGGCCGGCGAGAAAAAGTCACTGGTCACCGATGCGTTCAGAATTCTTCGTAACACGCTGAGTACTATCCTGAAGAATAAAGCCGAATAAATCCAGTCGCCTTGGAGTGTGTCGTATGTGTGCTCCGACCTACGACAAGGTCAAGAAACTTTTGTACGCCCAGTTTTTAGAGACGTGCCAGAAACATCCCTGTCGACGGCCTGGTGCTCATGGAGAAAGCGAAATGGTTTGCTGTAGCCTACGGAGAAGAGAGCTTCACTGTTGGTACTGGTTGGCAGTAGCGTTTTAAGAGTTGCTACAGCATTGTCGGAAAGACCCTCTCGGGTGAAAGCAAAGCAACCAGTAGCATTGACACTGAGAAGTAGCTGTCCGAAGAGCGGCCAGAGATTTGAGACAGCTTTTCGTAGTCGCAAATATTGAACACAGATGAGACAGCATTGCTTTGGCAAACACTGCCAAATAAGACAACACACCTGAAGGGCAGTGCATGCCATGGTAGAAAGAACAGCAAAGTGCGCGCCTCAATCTTTCTCGCTGCAAATATGGATGGGTCATGCAAAATGCAGCCACTGGTTATTGGCAAAAGCAGGTCACCACGCTGTTTCAAAAACAAGAAAGGCCTCCCGGTTTGATACACATCTAATAAGAAAACTTGGATGACACGCAATCTTTTCGCAGAGTGGCTCCTAACGTGGGATGCCAAATTGGAGAAGTCAGGCCGCAAGGTTTGTTTTCTCGACAACTGTTCTGCCCATCATGTCGTCTGCGAGTTGAAGCAGATCACCATCAAATTTCTGCCACCAAATACAACGACGAAGCTTCAACCTCTCGATCAGGACACAGTGAAAGCGTTTAAGGTGGTTACAGACGGCGACTGGTGCAAAGGCTCCCAATCAACCTTCGGTTGAGAATCAAACTCAAGGTGGACCTCCTCAGAGCCATACAGATGCTGGCTGGTGCCTGGAATGACGTGAAGCAAAGCATAATCGTGAACTGCTTCCGCAAAGCAGGGTTTGTGGTGGCTTCAGATAACAAGTGTCTAGACACAGAAGGCGATGGTGTTGGATGTCTGAAGAGAGAGTTTCATGAGCTCTCGGCGTCCGCAGGTGCTGTCTCAGACGGCGAAACAGCACAAGATTTTGTCAGTGCTGACAACAACATGCAGCTGTTGTGTGGATCGTGCTATGCTGAGATTGTGGCTGACATCATAGATACCGAGGAAGCGACCCGAGCAGTGGCGAAGATTCAGGTGAAGAGATCCAGCCGCCATGCACTGTGGCTGAAGTTGCATCCGCATTCAGCATCATTCGTCACCGTTGTGGCGCAATGGAAGGCACTGGACTTTCTCATTTGGATAACATCAACAAGCTTGAGGACAGCTTAATGAACTTTATGGAGCTGTGCTTTCGTTTTCTGTGGACTTTAGAGGAGCAAACGGTAAGCTCCCACTTGTCACGATCCCGGGGAAACTGTCCAAGATGTGCGCAATTTTCAAATAAGCATCTAATAGGCGTATTTTATATTTCAAATTATCGATATATCGAACTTTTTCGCGACCCCTTCAAGTTCGATATATCCAGGATCTACTGTATTCACTTTGAATTCACTTCGAAAAAAGAAATCACCATTCGCACATGCCTAGTAATAAGTAAACAGGGGGCAGACAATGGGCACTTTTATCTAACAACAGGCACTTTTATCTACTCGTCCTTTTCTAAGTAAATAAATAGATTGATTGATTGATTGATTGATTGATTGATTGATTGATTGATTGATTGATTGATTGATTGATTGATTGATTGATTGATTGATTGATTGATTGATTGATTGATTGATTGATTGATTGATTGATTGATTGATTGATTGTACAGTACGACTCCAGCCATGACGGTCTACATGGTTGTGTGCGAGATCATGCCGTGAGCATGCAGGCTGAATGAAAAATAAGCGATTTGGCTTCACAGTGGTGATCTGGTAGATTGAGCAACAAGCTGCACATAAGCTGATATTAATGCAACAATTTTTAGGAGGTGAGTAACAATCTTGTGACAAGTATGGTAACTGTTCTACTTCCAAAGAAGCTATGTGGTGACAGTGCAATGAGTAAGAGTGTGGAAAAACTGTTAGCAACGTCCAACCAAAATACTGCATGTTTTTAGCAACTTACCGCGCCTTCTCCAGGGTGAACATTGCTACACAAAGTGCGCTGGTCTACGGCACAAGCAGCATCCAGTTTTGGATCTAATTTGATATTTTCTTCCTGCAAGTATACAAGGCACAAAAATTACACAATTTAAATTCCAGAACTACACATACATACATCACAAAGCTTACTACCAACTTCATCATACTATATTCAACCAGCACTAAAAAAGAAAAAGAAGAGCTAACCCCTTTGAAACCTGCCAGGACATCACATGATGCGTTCGTGCCCCATAGAACCTGGAGAGTTAGTAACTTCCAAGCATATGCAGGAGTACTTTCCTCAGGTTATCCACAAGCATAAAAAAAAAGAAAAATTAAAATGCCACAAAAGTACACAAGCAAATCAGATTTACAAAGAAATGCAAAGGCATTTGCCACGATTACACCTCTGCCCTCATAGTTGGCCAAAGAATCTTCCAATACTTCAGAAGCCAGACAGCATAGCATGAACTGACCCTCTGGAAAAGTTCCACTCGCAGTTGTAGTCTGCAACGGTGAAGAGACCGAGGAACCTTCTCATCTGTAACATCGTCCAGCACCAACTTGCTGAGGCAGCTTACCACGTCAGCTCTGCATATAATGCAACAATGAAAACCTGTTATTTTTTTTTTTCAGAACACACAATAGTACAACACTCACACAGACAAAAAAACTGCACAAAGAGAATAATGTGCTTGTAACATGAATAACATTTCCAGGAAAAACATTTAAGTTCATAAGAATCTCTCTCTCTGGTGGCACATGACAAATGTTTACAGGTGTTTTCAAATTATTTAACTAAAACTAAGAAAGTTTCACACAATAAGACAGGTGCACAGGAGGCTACATAGCACTTATATGTTACATAACCCTACTTGCATTCAATCAACTTGGGCAGGGCATATATGTAGCAAAACAGATAACCAATGACCTCTCAAGGTAATTGAGTGGATTCCACAGGAATAAAATGCAGCAAGGGACAGCAGAGAGAGCCAGATAGAGAGAAGAGATAAGGAAATCTGTGAGGATAGGGTGTTTGCGGCTGGCACAGGTCATGACTAACTGGAAAACATTGAGAGAGGCCTTTGCACTGCAGCATAAGTAACCAGGCTACTACTGATGCTGCTGCTGGTGATGAAGAAGCTCAGGGTGAAACTAAGGGTAAGCTTCCAGCGGACACATTACACAGTGCCCTGAACACTCAATGTTTAAGTCATTCAGCAAGCAATCACAAAATATGCATTATGCAGTGGCTGATATCAGGAAACTCACAGCACTCACTCATAAATCATGTTACTTGGTTCACAGGCATGAAAATGACGTGTTTCAATGGTACAAGTAAATGCTACTGAAAAGAAGAATGCAAGTATTTAGAGAGAAGCATATTTATTACACGTGCTGCTGAGAAACCCTCTTATGGTACACGATTAGCTAGCCTCAAATGAAGAGCATACTTTGCTATCTTAATAGTGTGGATGCTCAATAAACTTTTTGTAGCCCAGAATTTTATTTTAATACAGTACCCAACCGATTTTTCGGACTCCAGTAATTCAGACTTGCAATATTTCGGACTCAGCTGAGGGATCGTCGCGCACCTCATAGGAACGTGTACATTTTCACGACCGATATTTCGGACTTTGTGGGGTCTAAATTTTCACAACCGATATTTCGGACTTTGTGGGGTCTAAAAGTTAGATATTTCAGACTAAAACAGATGTCGATCGTGGAGATCGTTTTTCAATCGAAAGTACATTATTTCGACATAGTATAGACGCGCGGGCATCACTGTCACAACCAAGTCGTTCTCCGCCGCCGTGAAAGGTGCCATCTTGGATTTAGACGGAATCAGCAGGCAGCGGGTGCTGACGAAGTGAATCGGACGGAATGGCTTGGCTATTTCTTCTCCATCATTGCCATGCGACGAGATAATGGGACACTTTCCATTGCCATCGAGATGGCCTACAAAGAGCGCGCAGTCACATTGAAAACAGTACAACGGGATAGCGCGACAGTGGGACAGCTGCAGCTGCAGCGGTACAGCTACAGCGTCCGCCACGGCACGGACAATGCCACCTGCGGTGCAAGGCAGCAAACGCGATATGGGGAGAAGTGCATTCGGAGGCGCTGGCTTCCACTCGAGTCTTCCCGTGGGTTACCTCTCGGTTTTCACGAGCATCGTTGCCCCATGCAAAATGACTGTTCTTGTTAGCATGGCGGGTGCATTCGTTCGCAGCATGACTTGCGGCCGTTGTTACACAGTATGGTATCGTGACATGAGAGGGTGCGGAAATGACGAAAGCATGACTATGGCTTACATACAGTCTAATATTATCGCTTGTAGGCGGAACATGGGGAGCGGCAATTTTCACGAATTTGAAAGCCGGTTTTTTGCAGAATAATCTTTTTAAGGGGAGATGCGAGTGAAAAAAACCGCGATTTTTTTTCGAAAAAGTAGATTTTGTGTTTTCTTGTGTTTTGTATTCCCCCAAGCCTCTTCTTTTATCTATAAAAAAAATCAACGCTGATAATCAATGGGAAGTTAGTAAAAAATGCAATTAAAGCACTCACAGTGGCTTGGCTCGTGAAAGAGCGAATTTGACCGAATTTCGGGAACACCGCATTTCGCTCCACGGCGTCCCCCGCTCTTGAATTTTCGCGGGGAAGTAGGCCCAACCCTCTTCTACACGAAGCCACTTTGGCAGCGGCGCATTCTTGATAAAAATACTTAAAAAAAGATAGTTTCCCACCTGAGTCGAGCGTCGCGACTGGCCATTTTATTTAAATCACGTGGCATGATCGGAGCCCTTCCATTGGCTACGTGCATTCTAACACACGGTCGGACGCAGACGCTCTTGCTTCGTTCTGCCGCCACCGAGACATGAACCAACGCTTCTGCCCGGGTTTTTCTCCTTTCTCCGCTATAGATGTGACCGAGAAACGAGATTTTCGTTCACGCAAGTTCTGACGAGGCATCAGTGTAAAGGAAGACGCTCCAAGCGCAAGCGGAGAGCTCCAGTGACGGGAAGTTCGTCTGCTTCTAGGCCTAACTGCAATGACGGCGATGCACCCGATCTGGATCCTTCAAGCTTCTTGCAGAGCATCGATGACTTCGTCAGTGCGTCTGAGCGAAAGATAAAGATGTTCGACGAACAAAACAAGCGTGAAAACGAGCGCGGAAGCACAGTTACCAGTGAAATCGGCATGATGCATGACCTCATCAGCGGAGCGGCATGCCCCGCCTGTGGACGATGTGATCTCTCTGTCAGAGAATCGGCCGCAAAACGGAAAGGACTCGAATCATTTTTGGAACCCTACTGCCGAAATGACGCGTGTCCGACAACTGTTGTTTCATCAACATACTCTTCGAGCTGCGTATCTCGATCATGCAACGGCAGCGATGAGGCATCCGCCCGCGGCAGTGCACAGGATACCTTCGCCGTGAACAAGAAGTCCGTGGTCGCTGTGCGCGCGATCGGCGTCACACATGAACAGGTTTTGCGGTTTTGTGCGATTATGGGTTTTGCGAAACCGGCGCACCACAATGCTTTTACTGATATTGGCAAAAAACTGTATGCTGCCGCCGCGAAAGCTTGCAGGCCCACCGACGCAATGCGCGGGCATCGCGCAACGTTGCGGGTCCGTCGCTGCAACGTAACGAAGGCCCGTCTGGAGGAGTCGGCTCGCAGGGACTGTGAGGGGCCGATGTATGGGGCTGGTGCCTTCTAGCTTTGTGCCCTCTTCTGAGACATCCTTGCTGGCATTCTGTGCAAATTTCATTAGTATGTATTGACGGACTAGTACAGTAGTAAACATGTTTTTTAACTTTCAAACGCATTTTTCTCTGTTCCTCATTTTGTCCCATTTCTAGAGTTTGTGCACTAAACTTTGAGCACTTTTTGGAGTCCAATCACAATGAAAATTGGCATGGTTATGCTTTAGCATGTCCTGAATTCAAAGAAACTACTTTCAGAGCTTTTTCCAAACATATTCAGTAAAATAATTTCATAAGTTTCTTGGCTGGGAATGGCAAAACTGAAACTTCACATTCAAAATTTTTTTCTAGAAGAGAGCAGTAATGGAACACTATATTTCTATGCTTTATTGAATTCTACTGTTCATTGGGAACAATATGAGCTAATTTTTAGTGTTCTGTTTTGCTTCCTGTAATTGCCGAAGTGTGCACAAACATGCATTGTTTGTAGCATTGTGTGGTGTGCAAGAAATGAACTAAATGAGCTATCAACAAACTAAGAGCAGATTTGAATAAATGGTGCGAGTTTCATTGAACTGTGACAAAAATTAAAGAGAAAGTTTTTACGAGTAGCATCTCCCCTTAAGTTCATAGATTTTTCGGACTGCTGGATTATTCAGACCATTCTCCAGGTCCCGCCGAGTCTGAAAAATCAGTCGGCGACTGTATTTCACTAAGCTAATAAAGTTGCAAAAAAAGCTTCTGTTAGAACAGACCTTTTAATTCTGAAATATTGAGCACTTGCGTGCCACACTGCCTGTCACTGCTACAAATTCCAAAGGACACTCTTTTGCCACGTAACACTGGGCAGCTACAGAGAGACTCATCTTTGGTACTAGGCGCGAAAACACACAGAACACAAGGAAGGGAACGGGACAAAGCGCCTTCCTTGTGTTGTGTGTGTGTTCGCGCTAGTACCAAAGATGAATTGTGACCAACTCGCCCAAGAAGGAGTTCTTTTGAGATTCGATGAGGCAAGGTACACATGGTGAAAATAAAACTACATTTCCTCGCACGATTACAGTGCAATTTCTGCCTCATCAAGCTGCATGACAGCACACATATAGAAGCAGGGACAATAAAAGAATCACATTACAGGCCCTAAATGCAATGACTATGTAGCAGAATACACTGAAGGAGCTTACCCAGACTTCGAGTTTCCACAGTATGTCTGAGCATCCTTCCCGGCAGGCTTCTTTAAAGGCATAACTGAACTTGTTAGTCCTTCAGTGAAATCTACAGTGCACGTGCATAAAAGAGAGGCGAGATATACAAGCAAGAACTATATATAACGCTAGCCTATGTGCACATTTGCATGAAGGCCTAAGCAGAGAGGCCGACCCACCAGCTGGAAGTGCTCAAGAGCAGCCCGGCAGCGCTGTCCTCTTTCATGCGAAAGTCATTCTTGTGTTGAACAAGGCAACCCAAGAGGTCTCCCTGGTCAACATCTTTGGAAAGCAAGTCCTGCAAACACAGATGAAACTTCTTGGCTCTGGAACTTGACTACTTACCACTGGAATCGGAGACAAAGGCACTTTCAAACAATATAGATTGCCAAAAACTTAAAAATCTACTACAAGAGTGAGAATGTGTAGTTAGCATTTGGAACACTGCAGGAATTAGGGGAGTGCAATTTAAACTAAAACAAATGTGCAAATAGTTCCAAACAGCAAAAAAAAAAAAAATAAAGAAAGTACAGTTAAACCTGGATGTAACGAACCTCCATATAGCAAATTCCTCAATATAATGAAGTTGCTCGATTCCCCAACACTGCCCCCACTGAAGCACGTTGTATTTGAGACCTCCATGTATCGAAGGTATCGCAGCGTTGACCTTGATAGTACAATAATGAACTGGCTACACCATCTATCTGTTAGCTTGTGCTGAGTTACTCAAAATTTGGTACAACCACGCGAAAGTTTCGTGATGATAAAGCACGAACTGACATGATAAGAATGTCTACGATCGCAACGAGCAAGTGCGGTTGGCACAACGCGCCGTGCTCCAGCGCCGTCAGCGCATCTCCGGCGCTTTCTCTTTCGGAACATCATACCATGTGGCATTACAACAGTTCATGCTCAACAGCAGCGAAAAATAATAGGGCATAGCAAAAAAAAAATAAACAACACAAGCAATGCACGGCCATCACCGCTGTACACTTGCACGCGATTCCGGCCCCGACAGCGAGCGGAGACCGCGGAGAGTGCCTGCGACGCAAGGTGAGGAGTCCATTTCCTCGGGCAACAGCGATGGGAAGGCCGAGAGAGGGAACATGCAGGTAGAAGCACATGCCTCCGCGATTGGTCTACGGCAGTGGTACAGCCGCGTGTGTTCTCTCACTCGGCCACGGCGCCCCCCACCTCCCCCACTCGTAGCGACGTTGCGCGAGCCGCGGCGGAGGTGGCGGCAGCTACTGCTTCAGTCATGCTATCAGCGCGATTGCGAAATGTTTCTCCGTGTTTATGACACCGAGTAACACAGTTTTCTTTAAGCATATTCAAGGTGATTTTACCTACATTTATTTCTTATTTTGCAGTGTCATTTCGACTCTTCTCGCGAAAACCTGCATGTATCGAAAAATCACGGACTTTTATAAATTTCGTTATAAGCAGGTTTAACTGCATATAAAATCCAATTTAAAAATTAAAATTTACTAAGTGGGCCTTTGCCCACTAGTTATTTACCTCTAAGGTGGTGTGTGCCCAACTATGATAACTACTTTTCTACATCACTGTGAAAAGTTACACCTAGCCACTAATAACAATGGCCAACTTTGGTGGTCAACCAGAACTTGATGTTAAATGATGCTCAGTCCACGCACTTGCATTAATTTTCTGTACCCCTAGTGTTGGCATTTATTAGTACTTGTTGACTCGTTCTTAGCACAGCGTTGTTTTTCTTCTCTCAGTTTACTTTTACTGCAATCTTTTTCATGAACAGTTTCTGAGTGCTTGTTTGTGACGACACAGTTTTAGTGTTTTTATGTTTTGCTCAATACAATTAGACAATTTTATTGCATGGTTTATTAATAAGGTCAAATGGAGGAAAGTGTTTTTTGTGTATAAAGAAATAAGCTTTACTGGGAAACAAGTGTTCTGCCCTGCCATTCTTCAATAGTCCTGCATCACTATTCCTGTCCAGATCACTGCATTTCAATATTACTAAACTTGTAAACAAAATGTTTAGTTTACAGAAAATGCAATGCTCTACTGATGATAGAGTTCTCCTCACAACAGTACTTTGGAGAGCATGTCAGTGTCTGCCCCCCTGCCGCCCTTCTACCTGTTACTCCAGATAATAAAATTGCAATACCTGAATGTGAATGCTAATCAAGCCATGGCCCAAGCAATCTTGTTCTCATATCTTATTCTAACATTCAGTGCTAACCCCAGTCTCCTCAGAAAGAAAAAAAAAAATGCATCACAACAGCATAAATATGGTATTGGTTCAACAAAGCAATACTGTGTCTTGCACTCTTACGCTGCATAGGTCTTTGAGTACAGCCTGGCAGCTGTGGTAGAGAGGGTAGTTCAACTCCAGATGCTCGGCTTCCTCTTCTGTGTAGTTAGCCACTGCTGAACGACACTCCGGCTCAGCTTCTCCAGATTGTCTTGCAGGCACTGCATCTCCTAGTATAGGCACAAAGTCACAAGGCACCATTTCTCACTACTTACTAGTCAACAGTACAACTGCATCTTATGCCTTCATTTACCAACCTGACTCTCCTTGTTCTGAGCCACGACAGAAGAAAAACTTTTAATTTGACATGCTGCATTAAGCCCTTTAATAACAGGATTGTCAAATCACAAATGCACGTCTTTCCCAGTCTTTGAGATATTGTCAATACAAACACGATACTTGGTTTATTAAAACATACTGAGCATACCGCTAAATTGCGCACAGCATGGGGTACACTCCACAAGCAAGTTCATTTTACAGCAGTGAACCTTCTAACTGAACTTGTGCATCCGGACAAAGAACACAGCATTAAAACATATAGAAAAGGCGAGGCCACGACAGCACCCCTCCTGTCCTCATCTTTTCTAAGTGTTGATTGTGCAACATTCCCAGTTAATCACTGTTCCAGCCTTGCTAAAGGCTACAGACATGCCTTTACAGGTTTTGCTAATTTCTGTTCAGCTACCTGAATTTATTTCTCTACCTTGCAGAACAAATAGAAAGTATTCTGTAAAAAGCCTTATGTTGGAAAGAAGTTCCCAGCTTGCACAATTGAAAACTAAACATTTTGACAGATTTGCTAGTCTGGCTGGGTTTGAAGACTTATAGTAAACTGCACATCTCCAACCAAAAACTAATTTTAACCCAACGTTTGGAAGCCCACCCAGCTCTTTCATCAGGGGTGACTGAGGGCAGTAGCTAGGCGTCTTTAAGTATGGAGGGGAGGAGGGGGGTCAAAGGAAGGAAAGCTGTGATGAAAGGAATGAAAGGCGTGGGGGGAAGGGGGGGGGGGGTTAAGGCTGTTAGTCACATTGTGCACTGTGGGAGGCAGTCATGACCATCCATACTTAAAGACGCTAGCTACTGCCCTCAGTCACCCCTGATGATTGACCGCCTCCCCACAGCCTCCCCACATTGGGTTAAAATTTAGGCTTTTGGTTGGAGATGTTCAGTTGATTATAAGCTTGCACAATGTGAATAAAAAACCTCAACAAGAATATTTATGCACACCAATTAAAAAGGGATAAGCCAATGTAATCATTCAAAGCAAAACCAATTTTAACACATCACTGCCCTTGTCACTGCCTATAAATCAAATGATTTTTTTCAATCACACTTCATTGGCAATGGTTGTCGAGAAAATAGGGAAAGCACTTTTAAAAGATTATACACGATCAACAAAGCAATAGTTGAAGATGAACTGAACAATTTATTTTCAGCACGATCGGCAATGACAAGCTAGAGGGCAGAATGCAGTCGAACACATGCCTAAAAAAAAAAACAGGTTTGCTGATTTTGTACAATGATAATACAGTCGAATCTCACTTCAACGAAATCCACGGGACGCGTGAAAAATTTCGTTAAAGTGGAAGCTTCATTGTCGCGAAATCGGGCCAGAACATTTGACAGTTAGGGCCGGACAATTCAAGAACATTTATTTTACAAAACGTCAATTTTGGTCTTTTGCCGCTTCGAAATGGGCTTCGTGGCAATTTCCTTGGCACTCTGAAAATCTCGGAATGTGTAATAAACGCACCTGCTACATTTGCTATCAAAAGTAATTTTTCCGCACACGTTTTAAAAGCGCCCTTCCTTTCGTCGTGTGAGAACCCGTACTTAGACCACACTGCCTGGACGCATTTCGGTGTAGCCTACACGCATGTGCGCCCCTGTCACTGCACATGGGGTAGCGGTCACATGGACCTCGAAACTAATCCTTTAGACGACGCACCAGAAATGCAGTTGCTTCGATTCTTCGAAGACATTTTATGTTTTGCGACGCGCAGAACGAACATACCGACGGAGTGTCGGTCTGTTGAAACATCCGCCAAGAACCACCAACACTCGCAGTGGCTGTATTCGGTCAGAGCCAGAGTGCACCAAACGGGGGGGGAGAAAAAAAGAAAGAAACATTGTCACGATGCTCGCCTGCGGTGAAAAAGCGAGACTAGAGTGCACCCTAGCCGACGTCAGGCTTCTTGCAACAACGTGCCTCCCAACGGCGCGCCGAGCAACAGCGGATCGTTGCACGTCACTTGCTCAGTGTCGCTAAGCTTAACGCCTAATGTTCTCCGCAAAGAAGCCTCGAAAAAAGCGCTCTGCAACTAGCCACCAGTTATCGTATAACGTTTAACATTTTCATTGATTTCCGTTGACACGATTACTTCGCAGTGAAATAAACACTGTAGAACTCATTTCCGTTATGCCTTCGTCAGCAAAGCGAGCGAGAAAGCCACCGTGCACCAATGACCGCTGTTCGCAAGCGCGGAGTCCGGGCCGTCGGCAAAACCATCACAGGTAGTCGTGTGCCGCATCGCATCTTTATGCGCACATGACTGCACATTAATTTCGATTCTCCAGGGAATGTCAGCTGCACTGTTGAAAGTGTTAACTGTCTTCGGCAGCCATTTTTGGTGAAACCTAACGAGATATGGGCACATGTGGGCGCACAAAAAAAAAAAATCGGCCGCTTACTCGGAAAAATTTTGTTGAAGCGGAACCTCGCCCCGAAAATTCTTCTTTGTGGTAAAAAATAATTGCATTGCCTAGTATGGTATGTTGACAAGGAATTGCAAATACTTCACTGTGGCAGAAATTTCGCTATCGTGGCATTCGTTGTAGTGGGGTTTGACTAAGCCCAGAAAGGAAACTAGCTGTTTGTTCTTTACAACAGCAATAGATGTAAATAACTGAAACACTACAAAAGTTAATTACAGCTGGTAGTAAAGTTTACAACAAAGTTCTTGATTGTATTTTTAAGGGCTCAAAACACCTGGAGCTAAAAGCCCAGGGGCAAAAAGATAAGTTTTGTGTCCAATTATCCTGTTAGCCAAAAACCTCTCCATTTTCAGCATCTGAAGTTCATTATACTGTAAGACACAATGGCACCACAGTTTCAGGTGCTTTGAATGTTAGCAGCAGATTACCTCTCCACGTCCAAGGTGATCGCTGCACATCCTAGCCAGATCAGACATGCAGGGCTCTTCAATTTCAGGATGTAGATCAATGGAGACTGCTCGCTGTCGCATCACCCTCCGAATTTCATACAAACACTGCTTTGACAGCTGGGGTAAGGGGTAAGGGAGAACAAGCAAGCCATTCTTGTCAGTAACTTGGGTAGACTAATGCACTGTATGTATTTACACTGTATGTATTTACACAGATTCAAAAGTGATATTTTTGTATTACCATTAATTGATACAAAGAATTAGAATTACTAGGTTTTTACATGCTAGGCTGCATTGCTGGCTAGAAGACATGCCATGCCAAAATGGTGGCTCAGATTAATCACTCATCTGAGGTTCTTTAGCGTGCACTGAAATCTTGGTATTCATCTGTTTATGCACTTCCCCATCTTAGAAAAGCAGCCGCCACAGCCAAGATTGAAACCCCAAATTTGTGCTCAGCAGCCAAATGTGAAACACATGAATAAAATTAAAACAAATGATGAGAGAAAAATAAACATAGAACCATGCAGAACCGAAATGAAAGGCTTTTCAGCTTTAATGTGAATTAGCCTAGAAATAGAGATGTTTCATGCAGCTGGCCTTACTCGGACGCTGTCGTCAGGGTGGTATGCGTAACGGTAGAGACAAGGAAGTACTATTGGGCCTCTTTCTGGGTCCATGCGGGTGGGGTCATCATACCACTCCTTTTTGGCTTTACAATATGCCACGGCATCTGCCCTGCATTCCTTGTACAAGACAGGGTCCAGCCTGCATAAAAGGAACATGAATGAATCAATTTCCTTATAGTTGGAGAGAAACAAGAATGCAGTGCAAAAGGTCTAAAAGCCGTAATTCTCCCCTCATTAAAAGCACACATTAAAAATATCCTCAGCACACTCTTCTTTTCATTAAAAAGGTCATTTCCAAACATAGCATTTAGAACCCAGACTGACTCTCATTGCTGGGTAAGCTCACTTTAAAGAATAACTGGCACAATCGTTAATTCAGGGTTGTTAGAATCAGCATTCATTACACCAATATGCTTATAAATTCAAAGCTGTCTTTTACATAAACTTGGTACTACACTCAGGCACAACTTATGACTCCACTGAAGCAGGGCTAAACTTGTTTATTGCCCACTCCAACCTAACAGCTACAGCGTGGAGCATCAAACCAGCTAAACTGCTACTTTTAAACATTGGCTCATTTTACACAGGATGTACTGCACTGCCAATGCAACCATTCGGACTCTGGGTGAATTATCCCATCAACACTGTAACCAGGTAGAAATAAAAACAGGAAAACCTTCAATTCCTGAAAATAGCTGGGCACGTTAAGACTATCTGAAAACGAAACCACCATATATTTTGGTCTATAAGTCACACCTGCATATATAATTCCCATCCCTTGCAAATGGCAGTTATGTGAAAAATAAATCTCGGTATACAAGACGTATTACCTGTTCACTCAGTAAGCACTATCAAAATACACAGATGATAACTTCGTCAAAAAGCACGGCGAAAAAACACGCTTGCGGCAACAGCCTTGCACAGATGATTATCACGCTCTGGTCAACGTACCTTCTTCCCCCAGTCTGCTTTTTTTTTTGTTGCCTTCACCAACGTAAGCACTCATGCGGCTTTCTGCCCCCCCCCCCCCCCCCCCCCCCGAAAAAAAAAAAAAAAATTTCACCCACATCAAATGGACTCCCTGCTGCCTGGTTCCCATTCTCCAGAGCACAGTCAATGGCATGCAACATGAATTTTGCATTGCAACTCCTTCCCCTCACAGGTGGTGTTATGTTGAACAAGAACAACACTATGTGCATGAAGCCAGATGGATGTGATGCCGAAATCGAAACTTTCGAGACATGACCGCACCAGCTGGAATGAATACGGAGGAGGTGCATGCTTCATGCTGCCACTGCATTCAGTACAGTGGAGAGATAATGCGATTCTATCAGTAAGATAAAGAAGTCGATTTTTTTTTCTCCTTTACTCATCAATTTTGTTTTCAAACAAAGTTACTGGGCATGGCAAGAGATGTCACGCAGTGGAGTGTCATTTTTCACCACATACAAATGACACCTGTTGCACAAGACATGCTGAAAAAAATTCAGAAAAAACTATACATAGCAAAATACAGCAAGTCTAACACATTGTATTCCTCAAGTACACAGCTGAAGTATAAACACTGCTAAACTCCCTCTTGGTGCCTCTAGACAATAGTAAACACATAAAAAACAGACATAGCTGTGAATTGAGCATAAAAAAGATACAACGTACTTGAAGTCACGTGCCACAAAGTACTGAATCTGCAGTAAAGCTTCCTTGCAGGTGTCCTTCATGGCAATATTGCTCACTTGATCCATCAGGCATGAGAGCATTCTGAAAAGTGATTTTCAAATACTATGCACGCAGAACTTGCACTGCTTTCCGAACACTCAGGTAGAAAACAATACGAGACAAGTTTTCACCCTAAAATACCACATGAAATGCCAATCCTTCTTTCCATTTGCGTGCGACTTCGAAAAAAAAAATTCACAGTCTGACTGAATGTTCTGACTGAATGCAGGATGTGAATTAACAAGTGCTAGAATGAGGTTTCAATATGGTTTCAATACTTTCTTTAAAAATTTACTTCAGTTCATGCTTTTAGAGAGCTTTCCTTGCCTTTTGCCTTAGCGTAACTTCAAACATGTTTATTCAAACGTTAATACTATCGTTCATCCACACCAGTAAGGACTAGGGATTGCAAAATACCATATATACTCGTGCATAAGCCTTACTTTTTTTCATTAAATTTTTTCAGGTGCGGGTTATACACGAATCAGGCCTATAGCTACACATTAACACACTGTGGTGACACTGCAACTACTGTGTCAGATAATTAAAAAGCTGGCAAACAGATGCGAACATTTTATTTCACCATTCATCACCGCTTTCGCGCTAATAGTCGTCAGACGCTCTCAGCTCATCGGCACTCTCACTGCTATCAGACGAGCTCGCCTCATTGGAGTGCTCCCAAAGCTGGTCGTCCTCTGTGCTGTCCATGCCGTTTGACAGCCCTGTGACTCTAAAACTCTTTGAGATGGTGCCCGCTGACAACGAAGACCACGTGTGCAGAATCCAAGTGTACACATGCTGGAGGGACGCTGTCTTCAGCCGCCCTGCTGGAGATGTTCCGTGGTTGCCCGCGGCCATCCATCGGTGTAGCACCGCCAAAGTTCCGTCTTGGATGGCCAGTTAACGCAAACATCGAGCAGCTGCAGCACGCTTGTCTGGCCACCAGAAATTATGACCAAGTCCGTTCGGCAGTCTGCCAGCTGAGTCTTCACTCGCTGTGTTAAGTGCCCTCCAAAACTGCCGAGGTTTTGCAGCATAGCAGGCCTCCTGTTCGGTTCTGCCACACTGTTTTCAGCCAATCTATGGCCAATTCATCGGACATCCAATCTTATTCTTGCACCCGGACTACGATACCCTGGGGAAACTTCTCTCGTGGCAGAGTCTTTCTCTTAAAGACAAAGTAGGGTGGAAGCTTCCTTCCATCAGCGGTGATGCAAAGCATCACTGTGTACGTTTGCGTTCGGCACCAGTAGTGTGCATAGAGACACTTTATGCCCCTTTGGCTTCCACCGTGCAATTTTCAGAGGCATCAAACCAGACAGGGGTCTGATCAGCATTGCCTATTTGCGAGAGGTCGTACTCATGCTCCCTCCAAGGTGTTTTCCAAGTGATGAAACCACATTATTTGCAAGTCATGAAACTTCATTATTTGGTCCTCGTATTCGGCTGGGAGCTTCTGGCACATCATTCTACGGCAGATGCAGAGTTGATGCTATTTCATAAAACGTTGAAGCCACCCTCGACTGGCTTTGAAGTACGCAGTCAAATGTTCATGTGCTGTGCGACAGCGATTGCTTCGTGCAGATCATTTCCATAGACACCGCAAAGCCATTGCTCCTATTAGTGCAAACATACTCGACGAGGTCATGTTCAAGTTTTGGGAACTTGCACCGTTTTCCACGGAAAGCCTTCCAGGTGTGGGTAGTATCAGCAAGGTCTTGCATTTGCATACACCAGCAGTGAACACACTTTTCATTGACGTTAAACTTGTGACCAGTCTCCCGTTTACAGTGTTCCTCAGCGTATTTTGCCACTTGAAGATTGAAGCCTGCAGTGTAGGACTGTCTGCACTTGCCCATTGCTTTTTGTTCGTGTTCAAAAGCACGCAGCCTGCCACATGATGGCGCACACAACACAACAAATTTTGCAAGTAGTCCACACACTTTCGAATGAAGTACAGGATAACAAAGACTAAATGGCGCTGGGCAAGGCAATGTGAAAACGGGAAACAGAAAGCCGCGGAAACGTCGTGTTGCACAACAATGATGATAATGAATGTGGTGAGAGAAATACTCACTGGCACCATCTTGAAGCACTTTGTGGGACTAGGCACATTTTAGTTAGTTTTTTTTTTTTCACATTTTTGCGGCCGAAAATGGGGGGTGCGGGCTATACACGAGGGCAACTTATACACGAGTATATACGGTATTTAGAACCTTGCCAACAGCCATAAAAACCACGACGGCCCCAAAAGTTTTGCTGTGTGCAAATTAACATAAAAAGGAGGCAGCTTAGACGACAAACAAAAAATGGAAAAGCAACATGATTCACCACATATACCAAAATTTAAGAATGCTCTCTTTAAGGGGCCCAAACCTCCCTCAAGCACATGAGCCAAAAGTTCCACAGTCCTCTGTGGTGTGGAGCACTCAAAAGGAGCACAGAAGTAAGCTCTCCTTCCTTCCTTACAGTTCCTCTATTGCAGTGCCATGATGTAATGCTGCAGCCGACATTGAGTCATCAATGCCTATACTCAACTACACAACTGCTGGTGCCTCCCCTCGAGATAATGGTGATAGCAGGGGTGTCAAGGGCAATCAGCCTTTTTCACAAGATGTGGCGCCCTCTGGGGAGTGGCAAAAATTCGTCTGCTACTGGGTGAAAACAGATGCAGGCACAATCTGCTACCAGATAGAAACAAGCGCAGGTGGGAGACGCTACCCGGTTCCATGAGGAGCCGACTGCCACTGTGAAGTGGCATGTGAGTGCTTGACAGCTGCCACCATCTGTCGCATGCACTTGTAACTAACATAACTTGCGCATAAGCAGTAGGAGCTGGTGGTTTTCTTTTCAACCAGTGCAGCTGGGAGAGAGGAGGCGCGCATGCCCAGAGTGGCCTTGTGAAAAAGACGGATAACACGTGCCATGATAAGCAGTGCAATGTCCCTAGAAGCACAAGTCAAAGGTAAATGAAAAAAAGAATCCAAGTTGAAGGAAAAGGCAAGAGCTAAATAGTGTACATTTCATTTCACCACTTGCACTTTGTGTTTAGAAAAAAATCTTCCGGGATGGCATTGCTCATAAGATGACATACAGGCTACAGTGTGTCTCATGATCAAGAATGGAGTAGCTTAGGCCCCTTTAATAATGTTCTCCAGTTTTACATAGGTGTAGCTCGGCCATCTCAAGGGCACCATCATGATAAAGCCAGTTTTAAGTATTGTGGTGCTTGGTGCTCAATGCCAATACTTAGGCCCTTACATAAGCTTTGGATGAAGTTATGTCCTAGCACAGTTTTTTCCTGAGTATTTGCATGGAATGAGAATAATTAAGAGAGGGGTGCCACACAAAACTGGTTGCTTATTACCTGCCCCGACCAGGCTTGACATCCTGGCACAGATGTGACGCAGTTGACTGGCAGGCTTCTTGAAGAACAGGATCCACACGCCAATCTTCCCCAGCAGCAGAAACCTTCAGCACATGCTCAACCTGGCTCCACAGATGTGATGACCAAAAAGAATAGGTTCACTTGTGCATCAAGTCAGTGTATGGTAAACAGAAGGAATATTCACACAATTTACAAACCCTGCTTTCACACTCTCAGCATGCATCAAATGGCAAAATCTCAAGATAGCAAACACACAGGTTCACCTTCCGTTAGGCAATATAAAATCCTCAATGCTTTCCTTCGCTCTGTTCTCAACATGCTTCAGTAAACAAACGTGCTACCTGATAATGATTACTGATAATTTCTACCGTAAAAGATGACTGAGCTGCACACTTGCACTTAAAAAGTATTGCTGCTCCAAATTATTCCTTGTACATGTACAGGGTGTGTCAAAAGTTCCTAGCCTGTAGGGTTTGACTTTCAGAAGTATATTCTCGTACTTAAAAATACCTATAGCCGCCGCGGTGGCTGAGTGGTTATGGCGCTCGGCTGCTGGCCCGAAAGACGTGCGTTCGATCCCGGCCGCGGCGGTCGAATTTCGATGGAGGCGAAATTCTAGAGGCCCGTGTACTGTGCGATGTCAGTGCACGTTAAAGAACCCCAGATGGTCGAAATTCCCGGAGTCCTTCACTACGGCGTCTCTCATAGCCTCAGTCGCTTTGGGATGTTAAACCCTCATAAACCATTAACTTAAAAATACCTATAAAGGTATCAAGGGTTTTGCAGGTGAGAATGATACTGCTCCTGCACCCTATGGACATTTTGAGGTTCGAGGGTGTCATAAATGCCCCCCTGCACAGCTCAAAAGCAGATCCAATGGCCTCAAAACTTCTGATGCACCCTGTACCTAGTGATCTGCAACACAGCAGCAACACAAACAAACACTGCAAAAATGTATGCAAGAAAGTAGAGCTTTGGCTGAAGCTTGTTTCCAGCAATTAAATGAAGCAACAGAACTTTTTTTTTTTTTTCAGTTCTGGTGCAAGATAGCAGAATTCCCGCCATACAGTACAACATCTGTTCTGAACTTTTTTATCACCATTTAGCACATGTAAGCGTGTCACTTCTCATTTACTGAGATGCTTAAGCATTCTACAACAGACAACCTGAATGCAAAACAAGCTGCTGACCTGTCGACGGCACTGGTCTGAGAGTCGTTGGCTGCCCTGAACTGAAGGTCGAGCATGTCTCATTAGACAGTGTAGAGTTTTGCCATTGGGCTCTAGGCGTCGCCGGCAGAAAGCTGCAATATCCTGCTCACACGAGGAGGCCAGGTCTGGAGTAAGTTGGAAGTTCTCCATAAGGAAGCGGCGGTGCTCCAGCATCTCCTGCTGGCATTCAGCTCCCACTGGATAGTCTGCAACAACCAAGCATTAGGTGGTCATAACATGGAATTACACTGTGATAATGTAACACGAGCAACAAGAAAGTATTCAAATCAGATATATGCTAGATACGAGTAGCACAATTTAGAGAACTAACATACCACACTGCAAGGTTATGACAAACTTAAACATTCATATTTCGTGGCAATAGCGCAAACAGGACAAGGGACCAAGACGAGTAGACACACACAGCGCTGACTCGTCTTGGTCCCTTGTCCTGTTTGCGCTATTGCCACGAAATATGAACCAACAAGCCCGAATTTCCACGTTGCTTAAACATTCATTTTTTGCTCACGCTAACCAAAATTACCTCCCTGACATATTAGAAACCAGGTTACAAATAGTAGTACCAAATAAGCTACAATGCTTGCAAAGAAGTCAGGCCAAAGGCAGACTTTCAGCCTAGCCTACATGGTATTATTTACCACAATGTGTGCCTATTGCAGAACCTAGGGGCACAAAACTTGTGCCCTAGTCATGCTCTTTAATGGAGGCCATATGCCAGACTACTTACATACAAATATTTCAGTGCGCACTAATGAGCCATGAAAATCAAAATTAATCAAGCACCCTATAATATCGGATTCCCAAGTCCAGTGCAGATTTGGCATGTAAAAAAAAAATGCTTAATCGATCATGCTTACACTAACCTTTGTGTATTGCATTTTCAAGGCAGAGGAGGATCTGGGCCAAGCGAAACTCTCGGCGAGTTGAGGTCTTTTCACGGCAACGGTATATACGGATGTCTTGTAGGCACGCTCCACTAAGACCCTGGCTCACCCGGAAGTCCTGCATTGTCAGCTGCTCCCTCTGGGCCAACTTCTCCCGACACTGCACATGACCAACATGACAGTGACATTCACGAAAAGGTGCTTGGTGGTTTGGTGAACTCTTGATTGATTTGATTGGACAACTCAGTGAACCATATGTCCCAATGTGAAGTCACCAACACCACTCATCTTCAAAGCAGCAGTTATTACATGCTTGCTGCACACAGTTGTAAGACACATCTGAAACTGTCAAATGCTCCATAAGGTGAATGGCTAGCAATCCAAAGTGCTGTCCCTGCCCTACCTTTTCTTTTTACATACACGGTGCACTAATATGCCAGTGAACAACTACTGTTGGTGCCATTTTTCTGAATTCTCAGTTGCAAGGTCTGAATGAACTGGAGCATGTGTAAACACTTATACAGTAGACTCGTCATAATTCAAACTCGGATAATTCATACTTTCGGTTAATTTAAACAAATTTTAAAATTTTGGTTGGCTGGCTATATTTCCGATACATTTTAAAGTTGCTTAATTCGTACCGTTTTTCTCTTAAATTCGGTTCATTCAAACTTTTTGTCTTGCTCCAACGCTCCCGGCAAACGAAAGGACAGCCACCGAGGTCTCATGCGTCAGGTTTTCAGTGAGCTGGAAATTCAGCCCCTC
Source organism: Amblyomma americanum (assembly GCF_052857255.1). Lineage (NCBI taxonomy): Eukaryota > Metazoa > Arthropoda > Arachnida > Ixodida > Ixodidae > Amblyomma > Amblyomma americanum. The sequence continues at coordinate 154,386,097 of NC_135497.1, read as the reverse complement.
CAACTGGTTAACTCAGAAGCCGGCCAGAGAGAAACCGTGTCGATCAGAGTCACTCTGTCACCGCATGGTTTTGTCTTCTGGACGTGCGTCAGCGAGCCAAGCCCAGCTGCGAGCCAATTCGTACGCTAATTGACATGTCGCTGCTCTTTTTATTTCTTTTTAGAAAAAGATGTCACGCTGTTCCGGCGCAAATGTGCATTCACTCTGCTTCCGTCCATGTGGTCCTGTGTGTCGATAATGTGTGCCCATCATAGGCTGCTCATTGTGTGGTGAAGCCTCCTTACATAGGCACCACCGCTTGTGAGGAGGCTCCACCAATACTACACCACACCTGTGAAGAGGGCTGCGGAAGCCCTTACTATTTTAGAGCAGTTCTGCTTTGATATTCCCAACAGTTTGCATGCAGTACACCATGATGGAATTAAAAAAAATCATCACTGCCACACAGTTTCACTTAAAAGCAGCCGACTATTGCCATTTTTTTTTCAATTAAATTTGCTGCGATGCAAAACAGTTTCTGAAAGTTACTTTTCTTTTCCAGCGATTCTTCTATTCGACATTTGGATAATCGGGACCTTTTTTTCTGTAACTTTAGGCCTCAATGCGGTAACAAACACATCACTGCCTCTACACCATATTTTACGTTATGCTAAAGCTTTTAGCTACATTTGCAGAGAAAAATAGATCCAAAATAATTTCTGTGTGCTTAAGTTTTTTGATTTAGGGGGTTTAACGTCTCAAAGCGACTCAGGCTATGAGGGACACCGTAGTGAAGGGCTCCGTAAATTTCAACCACCTGGGGTATTTTACGGGGGCAGTGAAGAGCTCCGTAAATTTCCACCACCTGGGGTATTTTAATCTGCAATGACATCGCACAGCACACGGGCCTCTAGAATTTCGCCTCCATCAAAATTCCACCACCGTGGCCGGGATCGAACTCAAGTCTTTTGGGTCAGCAGCCGAGCGCCATAACCACTAAGCCACCACGGTGCCTTGTATGCATGAGTACCCGCAAAGCAAATCGCATTTGGTTTTCGATTAAGGTGCACTTCTGATAATTCAAACAAATACAGTAGAATCTCGGTGATACGAACATGGTTGATACGTATTTCGTGATGATATACGAATTCGTAAATTTCCCCGACTGGAGTGCATTGTGCACAAGGTGCGGAATTGCGGATGCTCCGAACTCTCTCCCAAGCCACATTGGATGATACAAACACGCGAGCCACGGTAGCACCCTAGAGCACTAAGCGCTGCCCACACATCGCCAATGTTGTGATCACTAATCGTGTAGTATGCACCGCGAGCAGTGAGCGGCAGTGCGCGGCCCTCACATCGCCGAGATCGTGATCGCTAATCGTGCGGTACGCACTGCGAGCAGTGAGCGGCAGTGTGCGACGCTCACATCGCCGAAATCACTATCGATAATCGCTCGGTACACACTGCGAGCAGTGAGCGGCGGTGCGTGGCCCTAACATCGCTGAAATCGCAATCGCTAATCGTTCGGTTTGCACCGCGAATAGCATGGCCGCACGGCCGTGAATAAATCCCGTCAGCCATAAATAGATCTGCGTGAATGCATTTTCTGTGCTTCTGCATATGAATTTTGTTCACTTGGATGACACAGAATTTCAGATATGAATTTTTTCGTGACCCCGTGAGATTCGTATCACTGACGTTCTACAGTATCTCTGTTCTCTTGAAGCCTGAATTAACAAGAGTCTACTGTATGCTCAAGTTTCTCCCTGTAGTTGCCTTTTACTTCCTCAGTTCAAAAAATACAACAGGGCTGCATTGTACACGTACTCAAGAATTGTACCTGCCTTCATATTAGCCACCAGTCACAAGGCACAAGAACAAAAAAGCAACGTAGTACAAGTACTTTGGTGTACTGAATAAGCTTAACATGGAACCTACCACTGCAGCTACCAATCATATCAAATACTCAGTTTTCCCTGCCACACAGCAAGCGAAACTGCAACTTGCATTTGAGGAATTTGTAAGATGACTGACTTGGGATTTTAAGTCATTTGCTGTATATTAACAGCACTTCATATATCCAAGCCTGGCACAACACAAGAGCCAGTGTCCACTTGACAACAGATTTTCGTTTGCCTTCGGTTCTCATGGCAAATGCAAGACTCACTCACCTGTTCACTCATTTCCCTGCTCGAACGATGGCGCAGAAGGCAACGATAGATTCGGCCTTCACCTGAGGCAACATGTGGGCACAAGCGATCTCTATCTTCCTGACATGCAAAAAAGAGCGGCCGATCCAGATGAAAGTCCTCCCCTTGGAGGCGGGCCAAATGCAGTAACTCGCGACGACAGTTGTCTTTAAGCTGGTTAATTACACGTGACAGGCACTCAAGTGTTGCTCCCTGTGAGTGGCGCTCCTGCAAATGAAAGCAAAGAAACAAAATAAATAAAAAAGACATCAATGAAAGGGCATAGTGCCTATGCAGAGAAAAATGCACTAAGCTTGATGGTGATGCTACATCCTAATCGCTGACATGTCAGCAAAGCCTTTTTTTTCTGGTAGAGGTGGACAGAAAAAAAAAGGCTATGTGACATGTCAGATTGGACATAACAGTAGAACATTCTTCTCTGCATAGTTTTATAGTTATATCAGATTTAGTTTTTCAGTTTCTCTGCTCAACGCTCTTCACCTCTCAGCACGAAGCTTCTATCAAAGGAACGCAGCAAGATGAAAAATTGAGCAAGCTGGAATGTGATGTGAGTGCGATGTGCATGATACAAAAAAAGAACACATGAATAAGTCCTAGTCCGCGCCTTTATATTTTAGTGTTTGGCTGTTCTGGGCTGTTTTCTCTTTGAAATATGGTGGAAATACCGTATAAACGCGTGTAAGGGCAACACTTTTTTTTCCACAATCGAGGGCCAATTTTCGGGGTGCGGCCCATACACGCAATGTGCAATTTTTTTTCTTTTTAAGTAAAAACACACCAATAGGAATTAGTGGCACTTATTCTACGTTCAATCGTCACTAACAGAGTGTCCCGACTCCAAGCTGGTGCTATGCTCTGGTGCGTGCTCATCCCTCAAGAAGTCGTACAGCATGTCCGTTGTCAAAGCATAGCCGTTGTTCCGCACTTCCATCACATAACGGAGCAGCTTTTCTTCCAGTTCGGGAAGCTTGCATGGCTTGCCTCAGAAAGCGCGCTTTTTGCAGCTTGTGTTACTCAATGCATCCTTTTGGTTGCACCATCGCCAGACGCTATTCTCGGCCCTGTCGAATTTCCTGCCCGCCGCACGCTCGCCGTGTTCCACCGCAAGCTCCCAGCCATGTAGTTATTGAGGTGCTGCCCATCGTGCAAAACTTAAAACGCTCGGCGCCAATGCCGATATGGATAATCCACGACGATGACGATGACCCGCGGCCTCGGGCGCTATTTGTGGGCGGCACCTGGAAGCTCCTGTGCATATGCGTGGCCTCCGCGATCAAGCAAATCGTTGCTCGCAGCCGGAGCGGATCGTGGAGGCCACGGCGCATGCACGGCTATTCCCGCATGGCCACGGCTATTCCCGCATGGGTCATGGAAAGTTTGGGTGCGGCCCTTACAGGGATCTTTTTTTTTTAATATTTCCTTCGAGAAAACAATGTGTGGCCCGTACATGAGTGCGGCCCTCACAGGCGTTTGTACAGTATCTTAAAACCTGACAGGGTAGACTGGCCATGTAAAAAATACAGCACTGAGTCATTACAGCATTACTTTTGTCAGCAACCTCAATACTACCAGTACTATAGTGGTTTGGCACGCAGTACACGAATGCAAGTTGGAGCTGATATGCCAAATGTGTACTCCTAAAAGAAAGTATAATTTCTTGTAACCTCTCCAGGGTACAATGTGTGCAACCTATGTGTCCACTGCAAGCCAGTACTGCATGCAAGCACTATGATAAAATGTGCATGGGCCAAGGAAAAGCACATCAGCACGTCTCAACCCACTTTTCGATGCTTCTGCAATGGTACGAATACACGCCAGTTCCACAAGTTCAGTCAAACGCCTCTACTACGAAATGACCAGTTGAACAAAGAAGTCAGCTAGCCCTGGCCAGTTGCCTATTCTAATAATGTGTTTTGGATGCCACTACAACAGAGACTATTACAACAAATTTGCCTATTTAATGAAATGTTCACGCATTCCAGACCATGTACTCGTGATGTTATAATGAACACGCATGCAAGACATAATAGTTCCTTCGGTAATGAGTTCATGCCAGCAAAGCGCGACTATTCAAGTGCCACGAGGTGCCGCAGTGTCACAAAGTAAAAGCAGCCCACGCTGACATCATCCCCAAAAATATCACTCTTCTCCATGTGCCAAGCGAAGGCCACATCCTGCAATCAGGGTTGTGGTGAAAAGCACCATCTGGCACCACAGCGAGCAGGCCATGTGCGAGCATGCGCATTGCAAATTCCTCCTAATTTCATTGCTCGCCAGAACAGAACATGCATATCCAGTCGTCGCGGTTCTCTTTTCGCATCATGCGCTTTAGCCGCATGGAGGTTGCATACCGACAGACTGCGACTGGCGTTCGGTTTGAATGGGATTTGCGGCGATGCCTAATCCTAAGTAGTTGTCTCTGGCACACCAAAGACACATGGAGAGGACACAAACATGTGGAAATTACAGGAAGCAACAGCAACAACACAGCTGGTGAAGAGCGTGCAAGGGCCACACAGCAGCCCTTCGCCTAAATCTCGCATGCAAACAGCGGGGATGAGCTGGTCATAGATCTGAGAGTGGTAATGACCAGTGAAGTCGCAGAAACATTTGACACTCTGCAATTGTTTCTTGTATCACTACAAGACCTTCTGACACCGTACGCCGTTGGGCTTGAAAACATTAGGTTAGTGGTATTTGCATATTCTGTGAGGCGCACCGTAAAAAAAAAAATTACTGGCTTCTTCCAATAATTATATGGTGTACCCTCCGGCAATAAACCTTCGTTTCCGTCAAAATTACCTCACAATGAAGCGATGTTGCGGTCCCACCCCTTTCGTTTTATGCCATGAGCCAAGCACCGGCTACGCCACCTGTCATTGCTTTTGCGAAGCACCAATCCCACGACTTTGGGCTCAGTAGCCATGTCCAGGGGTTTTTGAGCAGGTGCACAATGCTTGAATGCATTTCGGGGACTCTATCCACGCTTAGACCGGTTGAACGGGGCGTGCCGCATGCTCTGTTTACACTAGCGATGTCGGTGGTGAAACGCCAAAGCTACCAAGCCACCACCAAGGCGGGTAATTTTCGCAGGCTTGTTAGCCCACTCACAAAACAATGTTAGTCCCTAAGTCTATAACAAAAAGAGCGAGATCTCTAGCTATAGAACTTTGTTAATGAGAAGAAATCGATAATCAAGAGCCCAGCCAACATGCGGATCAAATTTCTCACCATGTAGTCCAGTGCTCCCAAATCACAGCTGCTGACAGGTGTCAGGCGAAAATCAGCCACTCGGTATATTGCTGCTTTTTTTTCAACCAAGAAGTACCGAGTGACAAAGGCTCGAGCCTACATTACCCCGACAATGTCACTCGTAGTGCTGTAGTTAGGAGTTCGAAAAGTTACCATCTAAAACTGTATATTTCGAAGTGCAACGTCTAATTACCATGATTTTTTTTTCAATACTGTGTCTTATTGCTAGTGTGGCAATGAAATTAAAACAAACGCCAATAACTGGCCGGGTAACAGTGGTGCCATAGAATTTTATCAAGCATCAGATAGTTTTCTCAAAACTCTTGAGGAACTGCGCCGAAAGGTTCGGTTTCTGCATTAGTGTGGTAATTTACTGGCACGCATTCAATTGCTATCAGCAAGCGTAACATGCGGGTATGCATAATCGGCGCTCCGTGGCGCATGGCTGCTGGGCTATAAGAAGGACAAGTATCCGACAGGGGCTTGTAGCATGTAGCATATAAGTGCTGTTGGGAGTTTGAAAACAAGTAACTGAAGTCAACTGTATTTCGTAGTCGGGCGTCATTGGTCTTGCCACAAGCACTTAATGCACACGCGCATTGGGCTCGCCATACTGCAGCGGCGTCAAAGATGCACCCACTCTCGCTGAGCTCTGATCCATCTCTACCTCTTATCTTTGCATTTATAAAAATATCCTTCACTAGAAAACACAAAAAGGAAAACCTCAGCCCCATAACTCGAGTCACTGTCGTCATGACAAGCCGGCAACGTGGTCGGCAAACTCGTACCAGAAGAGGGAGCGCGGCCAGCGAACCCCCTCACTGTTTTCAGAACCGACCACAAGGGGGATATCAGTGGCGCCTATACAGGCAGCGCTCATGGCTTATAGAAGCATTTGACTACAGATAACAGAGGGCAAACCGGTTTCTTATGTTGAGAGAGACAACTGCTCACTGACGGCAATGGGTGTGGGATGTGGTGGTTCAGTCTCTCTTGTCTTACAAAGACCAAGCTGACTGCTTCGATTAGTCCTTGGCAACGTGGCTCTCAGCTAGTACAAAACAGCTGCCAACAAAGTAAGCCTCCTTTCGTAATTTTGTTTGCAACGAGAATATTTCGCTACCTTACGCCCGTGTTTTTAACATTAAGATGATGAACATCACTAACACACTAACCCACTTTGCTGTTATCCAATTCCACACAAAAACCACTGCAGCTGAGACTAGTAGCTCCAAAGGTTAGGAACATGGGGTAGCGATCAAGATATGATAATACATAGATGGCTTGAAAGCTGGGCCACATACAGTATGCCCCATGATGCAAGTTCCACACTCAATTAGTCACTTTAATTACTTTATGTGCACACTGTTCAATCATGTGCTCAACCACCAAAACACACTTTGTTCCTCCACAGTGAAGGTATTGTAATTCCTATTAAGTGCTCTGGCTACACAAATAAGTAAGCCATGCATAGCACATGACACAGCTGCCGCAGATTTCGAAGTGCCTGAATAAAAATCAGTGAACTGGCACCTCTCTTAGCGATATTGAATGTGCTATGCAATTAATAAATGTTGATGTTTCCCTTTCTAATTTTTCTTAAAGTGAGGTGAGAGGTTGCAGTTTTCAAATCTCGTGGTGCATAAACAAATACTACTAGTTTCACATACATTTCCAGCACATTTGTTAAAATGGAGATTTAGTGTTCCATGTGAATATCATGTTTTTTTAATGTTATAATCAGTGTATGTATGTATGAGTGTATAAGCATGTACAAGTGCATTTATGAGTATTTTTGTAGCATTCTATGCATATGAGTGTACATAATGAGAATTTTTTCCATTGTATAAAGGCTGTTCATTTATTTGTCACGAGGAGGCACTCTGATTTTTATCTTTTTTTTTCTGTACGCAGTGTTTCTAGCTTGACTGCCCAGGACGCTCACAAGCCAACTTTGATTACGTAAGTGGGCTGGAAATGACTAAAATACTGATGAATAAAGCATTATTATTATTATTATTATTATTATTATTATTATTATTATTATTATTATTATTATTATTATTAAAATATATGAAGTTCTTTCTGCAACTATATTTACGACAAGAGAGTGTGGCTCGAATAGCAATGGCCACTTACAGTACAGCTAAACAGTGGCCATGTCATGCGTGAGGTTTGCTTAAAGGGACTATGCAATAAATTAATTGAGATTACGTAAAGCAGACGAGAGATAGGCATTTGATCACTCGTCACCCCAGTGCAAGAATTTTTGAGCTAGCATCAATAACAACGAAGATATAGACGATTAAAAATTGCGCTCCTCCTCTCCCCCCTCAACTCGTACACGAGGAGCACCAGAAAAAAATAAAGAGAACAGCTCTGGGACTGGGCCCCGCCTTTGAATACGTCATCAGATGACGTTCGCTTTGCAACTTCCGGCTGTCGCTCCTAGCCCCCCAGCAGCAGCGTCGGCGGCGTGGCGGCATCTCTCCGGTCTCTTCTCCTTCCTGGATTGCAGCGCGCGTCGGCTTTCTTTGCTTGTCATCTGTGGTAATTAGCAGTAATAAACCCGGACCTCGAGGTGTGACTGCTCGCTTTTACGGCCGCGATGGGCATCGAGCCCTATGCGTGCGCACGAAGAGCCGTGCGAGTGGCTCTGGATCTCCGGACAGAAGGAGGCGGCAGAGGAAAATTGAAACCATATGCGCGAAGGCAATGCCCTGGCTCGCTTGCCAGACAGGGTCACGCGGCGGCACGAGCAGACGATTTTCACGGCTACCGGAAGTGTGCCCGTGACGTCGTGGCTGCCGTGGCTCCAGCGAATGAGACCGTGTGGTGGCCTGGCGATGTCATGGTACAGTGACGTCTTTGTTCCATGATTTTAGTTCCAAAATCGGTCACTACGAGTACACCAATCGGCCCGCGAATTTTGAAAAACACGGTTTTTAAAAGTTCATAATAAATTGCCGGCTCATTTCCGAAGACTCATACTTTGTGTGAATGCTTCCTAGCATCATTTCTAAGCATTGAAAACATTTACAAGTGACTTTTTATTCGTTGCATAGTCCCTTTAAGAGCACGAGAACAGCACACTTGTCGAAGAAGTCACACTCACTCATAGCCTCTACTCCACTGCTGTGAACAAGTTGTGGCATGGTTTATAGGCAAGCTGCAGAATACAAATTAAATATGGCAGAAAACAAAGTAAATCTCCATATTCCAGCAGATAAAAGAGAGTTCATGCTTACATCAGAGCTCTTTGGTATTCGACCACAAGTGAAGCGATCAATGTCCGGGCCACAGGCATCCGTGAATTTGTATACAAGCCGGTAATCTGAAAACACCACTGACTGCATGCGCTCTAAGAAGGTGTGGCATTCTGGTTCTGTTGCATTCTCACTGTGATCCATGAGGCAGGCCAAAAGCTTCCCCTTTTCTCCTGGTACGCACTGAGGAAACTGCCCGGAGAAAAATGGAGAAAATTTGCAGATAAATATACTTATGCCAAAACACAACCAGAGAGAAGCACCTTGATACTTATGACCACAACTCAAATAACATAGGAAAATGTGATCATAAGCATACACCATATCTGGGATGATAGCACAATAAATGTGAAGCATCCTAACCATGGTAAAAGAATCACAGCAATAAATTATTCATCATTACAAGGGGCGCCATTACAGTTGGGTAGCACCCTATATAAGTATGCCAATAAGCTGAAAACAAGGCAGGTGTCGCACCATTTCCATCAGTCGTGGGCAGAACTTTGATGCTGCGTCATTAAAACGGTTGTCTTGAGTAATATCACGGCGATATTTCCAGAGCAACTGAAATAAAATACGAAAATAAATTTAGTAATTAGACTAACACAAGACCATTATTCAAGCATATCAAAGCTATAAGCTTAGTCAATGGAAAAATGTAAACAGCAGATTCACATCAGCAACTAAGGCAGCCAAAATACTAGCAACAAAACATGTGCAGATCTGAAAACCATTTCCAATGCTGCTCCTAAGCACATGCACGGATAAAATGTGTATTTCTACCCCAAACAGAGAAACTCTTTATACACATGGGCAGAATTATACTATACAACAGAGCCAGATACAGCATACCTTAATAATGACTACCTCTGGCCACTTTAAAAACATATCTGCAGAGATGATGCCTGCCTTTATAGAGCAAAAATGTAATTACACCTCTCAGTCCTACAAGAAACTTGTGAGCAAAGGCTTTGCTATCAAATGTATCAAATGCCCAATGATAAAGAGAGATCAGGCAACAAAATGCCTGCACACTTCATTCCTCATGGTATCAGGAAATAAAAATCAAGTCTGCAGTGGATGTGGATAATACTTGGCTTAGACACAAGGGCCCTACAAGGAAAGTAAGCCATTCTTAATCCCTGGTATGCCGTGATTCTCCCTCTAGATTCATTGATATCTGATGGAGCCCCTTTCACCAGAGCTGCACAGCCCTCAGCCAATTTCCAAACACAATGAAAAGTTGGAAAAAAAAAAAACTACCATCGAAATAAGCAAAAAATACCCTGAATTCTACACACTGGTTTGTCTGTGCTAGTTAGTATCATGTGCCAAAAATGGATAACAAATAATAGCAACCATGGGCAGAACACGTACTGTCGGGGACAAAAGTCTCCAGGACACGTCATTAGGAACCGAAGCTGGGTAAAAAACTTTTGCAGATTTTTATACTACAAGCAAGGTTTACAGACAAAGGCTAAACTCAAATGCAGCTTATAAGCTGGGTTTCAATAAGCACAAGTGTTTCCATGAGGTGTGTTCCATCAAGGAGAAGAAAAAAATGGGAGGTAAGGGGCTTCTGAAAGGCAAGAGCTGCAAGGGCCCCAGAAACATATTCAAGGGCCCCACGGGCTCAAAGGGCCACTGACATAGATGCAAAGAGAAAAATAGAACTAAGCACTGCTGAGGCAAAGACAAGTTTCACAAAACTGACCAAAAAAATACACGTCAACTGTTTTTTATGGCTGAGTGGGACCGAGAGTACAATCCCATGTCACGTCAGACTGGTGCAGCAAGTTGTGTGTGTCAACAAGTAGTCAGTCAAACTTGTGTACACTAAAGAAATACTAGCAATAAACTTCAGAAGCATAATGCATCAAGTGCAAAGAATACAAAAACAACTCGGAAACAAAATTATGCGGCAGGATAACGTGACACATGAGAGGAACAAGAGAACTTACATGATGGCAGGCCTCGGAGAGCCCTTCATCTTCTTTCCTCTGTTAGAGAATCCCCAAAAGAAATGTACAGTTAAGAATGTTATAGATGGAAAACAGGAGAGATACAGACTGAGGCCATGTGAACGACCTTCCAAAGCACCCCTTACATCCACAATGCTCAAAGTGTCAACAAAAAGACAAAACTAAACTAGGGGCTTTATACAGAAAAGGCCAACCAAGAAACAGAACATCATTTGATACAAATTAAATGCATCGAAGGTGTTTTTGTCCACTCAAAAAAAAAGCAATACTTATCACCAAATTTACTACAAGAGAAGTGCTAGGAGTATTAAATTCATTACCCAATGCACAAGCGAGCGAAATTCGCAGCACTTGAAGTTGGCACGGCTACAGAACAGGCCGCCATAAAATAATACAGTAAACATATGTGCCATTGGGAAAACAGGAAAACATGAAGATTTAATGGGAATTACTGTTTATCTTCATACTTTGTATTTAAATACTTTTGTTCCAGGTTTTATATTTTTCAAAATTAGAAAGAGGGGCGAGGGGTAAAAATCAGTGTTATCTTTTAACTGAAAAACACAGGAATTAGGTTTTGCGCTGTTCCACTGTTACAGGTTCCTTGGGGTTATTTTAACATTTAGAGAAAATGAACCATACGGATTCATTTTGCTTCAGGGCATAAAATATTTAAATTCTTAAATTCTACACAGAAACTATGCAATTTAGGTGACAGCAAGGAAAAACTGACTAGCACACACATATGCTTTTTTTTATTTCATAACCTTTCTTTACTTTCCTTATTACTAGCAGTCATAGCATTTAACTCTTGACCTGCTAAACCACTTCATGTATACTGAGAAAACGTGAATAGTGAAATACACAACTACTTAACAGCACCATCAGATAACAAGGGGTAATGCATGACAGTGATGTAAAACCTGTATTCTGAGGTCTCACTTTTGATGTGAATGGTTCAATCTCATTTGCAGTGAAGCCTTACGTTGAGTGACTAAAAACAGGTTAAAATTGGGTGACAAGTGACAAAGAATAAACTTTGAAGTCCTTTCGGAAACAGGGTTACGATAGCTGCTGGTTTCTAAAGCAGTACCTCAGTTCAGCTCTGCGCACTGACAAAATACAATTTGGAAAGGTACTTTGTGGATAGAAATTGGGTTTGGTGCAACATTGACAGGACTTGCTCAGGGTGCAGAAATCAGTAGAAACTGAGTGTTGTTACCTGAAAACAAATGGCCCTATTAATATTTCCTTGAAGAAAGCTAGTTAAAAAACCAGAGATGAGAAAACAACAAACAAAAGGTCTATTATTCACTAGCATTCATATTCAATATTCTTGTGCCAAAAATGAAAGCACAGTTCTGCAACTTGAAAATAAAAAAATTACTATTTTCACTATTGCTTAAGGTTATTCTTGAATGATGGAGGTTACTTATCTTGAATGATGGACAAAATCTTACAATATACTTGAAAAGGTGTCTTCAACAATATTCTAGGACTAGGGTTTTTATGTATAGAAATTTATGCAATTTAATAATACTTGACACCTGAATAAAAAAAAAAGTTGACACTTGTTTACACTTATAAGCTGTCCACTTGGCAGCTAGCTAGCAACTTGTTTTGTAGTCATTTCAACTAGTATATTAAAACTAACTGTCTATCCTGAGGCCGACATATTTCAAATGTTTTTCACGTCACTAACAGGCATAACATATAAAATGAAGACACCAAATCACATTTCATCGGCAAACCCTTTCAACTTTACTGCACAGGGTTTATGTGCACAAAATGTTAACATGCCTTTTCTATCACAGTTAATTATGCCACATTGTTGCAATACTAGTATAATTCTGTTTTTTCTATTAAAAAAAAAGAAAGCTGCAACAAAAAATATTTGGGGTACAGATTGTACTCGTAGATGTCATCTGCCATACAAATACTGACCTACCTTCTCTCATTTAAAAGGGAGCAAAATCACACAATAATGAATGGAATGCTATCGTACATGGTAAAGTGAAAACAATTCTGTATCCCTCCTCTTGAGCTTCAGTGCTCTAAGCTGATTTTGCTTGCCCAATTTGATCGGATCCTGTCACTGAGCAGGTGAGCTCCACCGCCAAACTACCTGCTTAACATCCAACTCGATCCCTGAATTATAGCAAGAAGATATCAATGCTATCTCTCATCAACTATTTTAGATAACGACAAAATCCTTAGCCTTCTTTATTTGTTTATGTGATCAATGCTTCGAGGCTTTCTTTTGCATGTACCTATAGCATGCCCAATGTACTGCCTAAAGACCTTTGCACTGAGAGATCCCTGGGTGTCGCCTTTCTGCTTGTTGGGTTGTTGTGTGCACTTGGCACTAGCACGGTGGAAGTGGCAGCTAAGCCAATTTGCAACAGCCCAGAGAGGAGGCGTTTCAACATCCTCCTTGCCCTAGAAAGGTTCTATAGACAAGCGTCATGTTTATAAACAAAGGTGGTTCTGTGGTCGGCAGCAAAGCGGGGCGTAGGAAAAATGCAGCACGCCTACACTGCGCTAAGCGACACAGCCTTCGAAACAAACTGGCGTATGCGAATATTTCAAAGCGTGCGTGTCGCTTGTGGTTAGAAACACTTTTGTTGATGCTCGGAGAGTAGTTCTGCATTTTTTCAGCCTGTTCACCAGACGGAATTAGTAGGCGGAGTGCTGCATCGGGTGTTTCTCCGCTCCTAGTTGGCAACAAGTAACAGCACAGCGCTACGGCGGGTGAAAGCACGATATATGGGGAGGAACTAACCATCCACAGTTCTCAACTTATGGGCCGATAAAGCATATCCGATTGCTAGTGTAAGATAGGGCAACGTGATGCACGATGCGAATCAGCTTACTCACACGACGAACCTTGTAATGTGCTTCCTATTTTCACCAAGCCGTTTCACTCCGGAGACCTTGGAAATTAATGAACACTATAGCTGCTCTGAATAAGGCAAATGCGATCCAAGAGCTCCACGAGTACATGCATAGACGTTTTCCTCAAGTTCCAAACGAAATTTATATTCACTATGCTCAGCTATAAAATTTGGTTCTTCTTTTAGAATTTATTCATGTGTGCTCATTCTGCTTGGTCTGAGTGGCTTTCGACGCGGAATTTGCTGTATTCGCCAGGTTCTGATCGGCCTACAATGTGAAAATTCAAATAATTTGGGAAATAACACTGAGCAGCTTTGTCAAGACCCTAGCGTCGTTGGACCGGTGTTTAAAGGACACACTTGTTGAAATTCGCGAAAAAAAAAAAAGTTGTGTATGCTATTACCAGAGTACGGTGCTTCCTCAAGCGCAGCACGGCGTGAATGCTGAAGGCGACTGGCGGCAGCTTTTTGTCTTTTTTTTTGCGCGGAGTGATGTTCAGGACGTTGTCCGGGTGATAAGCATTTGAAAATGGCCCCCTGCATTCAACTTACAATCCCAAGCACACGGAATATCGTGCCTAAACTTCCGCTGCGAGCACGACAGATTGAGAACGAGTTGCAGGCGTTTATTGATTTTTGCACTGTTCATCACACGACCGAACAGCAACGATGCGAAGTCAGAGGCATGAACCAACTTATCAGGTTTGAATGCAGAAACGCAATGTAATAACCCAAGGGCGAAAGGAGCTCGGCATAATAACCCACGAGCTCGGTGGTAATAATTAGCCATGAAGCCGATCCATCGCCGAACTTGTCTTGCTCCTCGGCCCGTGCCCATCGCTTTTGCGCCTGACTGCAATAAACTCGTGGAAACTTATGCCGCTTCCTTTCTTCTGCATTGCAGCTCAACCAACCGCACCACAATTTGTCGGCACGCCGTGAATTGTGCCCAAAAACACGCAAGCATGGCCACCCAATGTGGAAGGTCCCGCTTTTTGCTGACACAACAAAAGTCACTGCTGACACCAGCGCCGCCGCATCTCTGACTTCACGGCCTGACGCTTGACTGTAGGACACACCTGAAAGCCGCCTGGTGGTTGTTTTGGAAAGCATGCTTGGGACAGCAGTTGCCACCATTCATTCGTCCCTACAAGGATGGCTGACATTCACGGCAGCAATTTTAAGTTTTTTCCAGTCTCTGCCTATTTCTTACGCTCCATAATGAAGTAAGCAAGGTGTGCCCTTGTGAAAAGTGCGCATGATCGTGATGCTGCAGCCATCAAGGAGAACCCGATCTAATATGTGCCATATGCCCCCTGCAGACAAGCGGAAAATAGTCAGCTACAACGTGAAGCCTAGCTCCACTGAGTTTGCTTCAAAGATTGATTGTTCACTTCAGCAGTTATCTTTAGTCACTTTTTTGTTTTCATATCACCTGTGCATGGCAAGAGCCTTTCATGTATGCATAATGCCATACCTCACGCCAATGCAAACTGTTATGCCACCTGCCTCAGCGTTGCGCAGGGATCCCTCCCTAATATACTGCTTCATAAGTAGAATTCACTGAACTTATCTTTTAGAATGCACACTTTTGCTAGAAGATCATGACAGAATCAGCTACTTCGGCATACAACAAGGTGCATTTGTACACACTGTGCCGCACGTACGGTCATAAATGAATAAAATGCAGAATATATTGACTATGAAGCTGCCATATTATTATGGCTGCCTCATAGTCAATATATTCCATGCTGGATAAAGCGTAATTGCTTTGGTAAATGGCCATATATATATATAGTAAAAATACTCTCAACAAGCCTCACGCAGTGCTAAATGCAGGTATCGCCGTTTGGAGCACCGCATTCCATTTGCTGACCCTGTATCCCACACCAATACAGCGTGCTTTTTTACTTTGCACACAAAAACTTTGAAAAGTGCCTTGAAAAGGGCCAGAAAAAAATGACTGGTGGTTTAGCATTGCTAAGCACAAAATATTGTGCGGAAGCAGTTTTTTGCAGGTGGACACCACTGCCACATACCTGAAACGTGATTGAGGTGCTGTGCAAGACTGCGCATGATTCTTTAATGTTAATGTCAAAGACTTTAAATTCTCTCCAAACCACACATCGACCATCTACCTCTCTGCTTCCACGCTGCCATTTTCAAATGCCAGAAAATTTATTCCTTGTCTTTCAAATATTCCCTTACACCCAAGAGAAATGAAATGGTGACTCACACATGCTGCTACCATCGGCCAATAAGCACGAGTTTATTGCAATATTTTAGAGAAGTGCAATTCTACCTAGGCTGCCCACAGAAGTCCTCCATAACACCGCCATACTGGAATACTTGAGGGACCCTCTCTAGGCAGCGAAAATCGCCAATACAGAAGTGTGGCTTATTCCATAATGATTTCAAGGTAAAGGGCTGTTTATAAAAGGCTGCGACTTATATAAGGTTAGCTTATAGACAGAAAATACATATATCATAATTATGGTACCAACGTGGCATTATCCTATTCCAGCTTGCAAAATGGGGTACTGGAATTATTCTATTCTTCTAACTCCCCAGAGCACCGAATGGAGGCTAATTCCAATTCCTGAAATGATGAAAGTCCCATAAATTTATTCAAATATGGCACACAGGTCCAAACTGTGGAATGACGAAAAGTGACTACTTTTTGTTAAAATTGTATGACCCTTAGGTGTATTAATTATTCAAATGTGATGAGTGCACAAATGATTAGGGAAAATTAATATGTCACATTTACTTTCTTCTGGCATAAGATGAAGCAAGCTTCATCTGTATAAATGCAATGTCGCAAGCGAAAGCCTGGAAGCCATGAGAGTGCCATCCAAAATGCATGGCAGTGCATTTTGACACACCATTTGTAAGGTGCATGATGAATACTTAGCCACAATGCTTAAACAGAGCAGCGAGCATCGTTTGTCTGGCATACTGCATTACTCACTGTGTAAGCACACACGACGTGCCACAATGGATATGGAAGCGACACCATGCATCTACCCCACTGAGCACATGTGCACTGAATCAAAGTGAGCAAAACAGCAAATTAGAAAGGTATGCACACAGGTTACACAGATCTAGGTCCCATAGCCACAATGTCAGACAGTGCTGCAATGAATATTGGCTACCACTCTCATGGTAATAGAACTTCAGCTAGCAACAGTACCGATGCCTGTACACAATACTTATTTCACCTCTCGCACTAATTATACACAACCCCCAACAGCCCTAAGTATAATTTCACTGAGAAATTTTTTGCAACCTATCTTTTTATTTGCTGCAAAGGGTTACATCAGCAAAAACCTTTGTGAACAGCATGATTAGTTTACCTGTGTCCAAACTTATATCTTTTATCCAACTATCTCGCCATTCGGAAATGTAGAAAAACGCAGGCGTTCTCACTGAGGGGTAAAGAAAACAGTCTGATCTGTAATGTAGACTGTATGGGCAAATTTTCTTTGAAGCTGAATATCTTCATACGGTAGTCTTTTTATTGTTAGCTTCCGCATAACTTCTTTAAAAATAACTACAGTAGGATACAACTTAAAAAAACAGCAGTTGTTAACCTTGGGCCACGGTCTGCAGCGTGCTGTACCGCTACGCTTGCCAGTCACAAAAGTAAACGAAATCAGCTTTTTAACGTTTGACTTTATTAAACAAGCCACGTATCAGAAGTTTAGAGCTCATAACTTTTTTTCTGCTGATTAGTTTCTTGTTTAGGTGACAAGAGAAGTTTTAACAACGGACTACTTTTTTGTCGTGGAGGAATTTTGTGTGCCGGTCCTTAAAGTGGGCGGAGCTTCACTGCAGACTTAAGTTGTATCCGACTATAATGGTCTAAACATTTAGCACATGCTCCGGTTCCCTAAACATCTTTTTAATTTGTAAATGTAGAAACCAGGCAAATAAGAACCAAGAACCAGAAATTTTATGCATTTCGTATTTTTTCATGCACCTTCATGTTGAGCTGCACCCCAGTAACCCCACAAAACTACTTACAAGCACTTGTGTTCGGTATACATGATTCCATGTAGGATGTACAAAATTCGCTTTAAAAATTTTTGTTATGATGAAGCACACAGCTGGCTTGGGAGAGCAGACTGTATTCTATTTCTAGCATTTCTGTTTTTTTAGCTCATTCACGAGTTAAATCCATAACCAAACTTTTCTTGGTGACCAGTGCCTTCATGACTACATATGAGCAATTGCTGGAAAAAAGCATGCTATGCAGTTATGCAACTTAAGAGATGAATGTGTCACAGCTGTCTACAACAGTGCATAGTGCTTGGCCCACCAGGTATCCATGCGAAAACCTTGAATGCATGCCTCGAGGCTTATGACATAGCACAGAGAAAATAAAATAGCTCTTTACCATACTGAATCCCTTTTATTGAATTTTTTGCATGATACTGCTGAGTTCAAGATCCATGCTACTTTAGCACAAGCTTAATACAAAATAAAATGCATTCCAGTGTTCAGTGAATGCCTGTTGAGAAAAGAGCCCATTTCACTCCCATTACGTTAAAAGCAAAACAGGCCCAGGCCATTTCATTCCCATTCATAATTCTACTGCTGAAGCTGCAACCACCATGCCGTACCAACATCATTTGGGGCAGACAAGAAAGAATGATGCTGAAACCACTCCGACCCTAACGTAACAACTCCACAAACCTACTGAAAATTAAAAAAGTCAGTCCAAATAATGCATGCAAAAAATTGTTGCATAGCTACTATGCCCCATTCTTTGCAGATGAATATACTAGCATTATTATGTGTTTGTGCTTTAAATAAGCCATCAGCTAGCTCCAACTTTCCACTACATTACTGTACTGTAGGAATAAGCCTACGTTTGTTGAACTCACTGACACAAAAGAACAGCAGTCCAAAGTTCAACAAATGGCAGGCATGGTCCGAGTTCATTATGTAACTGCACAATTTCGACAAGCATAGTTCAACCTAACCTACACCTTAAATGATGCCCAAAATTATTCCTTACGGGCACCCATTACAAGAAGAAAAACAAACTAGGCGCAGGACACAGCAAACAGCCAGTATTTGGATTTAGTGGGGACTACTTTATAATCATTGAGTACGGTCATTTGAGCAGGGCATGAGAATTGAGTATGGACTCAGACATGGGGTTCACCAGCTATATCATTAAAGAAAATAACGTCGCCGTGATATCTATGAAGAGCCATTTGTGATTTTTAAACACATTCACTTTCCCTTAATTGTTCTGATATGGCAGGAAAAAAAAAAAAACGCAGCCGCCGCGGTCGGGTTCGAACCCGACCGCGGCGGCTGCGTTTTTATGGAGGAAATACGCTAAGGCGCCCGTGTGCTGTGCGATGTCAGTGCACGTTAAAGATCCCCAGGTGGTCGAAATAATTCCGGAGCCCTCCACTACGGCACCTCTTCTTCCTTTCTTCTTTCACTCCCTCCTTTATCCCTTCCCTTACGGCGCGGTTCAGGTGTCCAACGATATATGAGACAGATACTGCGCCATTTCCTTTCCCCAAAAACCAATTATTATTATTATTATTAGTCAGTACACGCACTACGCCGCAACACTTTAAATAACAAAGGGTAACTCTCATAGCCGTTATGGGCGTTTCTCTTTAGGTCAGTCAATATGTCAAAACTTACAAAGCGTACGCAATGTGCAATCGTACACTGCAGAGCAAATACGGAGCCTATTCACGAGCCTATTCACGAGTGACACGGGTTGAATAACACCGTACCAGTCGCGGAATATGCTTGCACGCAGCAGTACCGCTGCCGTGCTTTTCTGTGGGTAGCCACGCAACATTTACCGCACAAAAAACACTGTGAAACACTTCGACAGCTCAAGGTGCAAGAGGGCGGGTTACGTCACGCTCCTCAAACAGTTCAAGTGGCAGCGTCTAGGATCAAAACCACTTACATGGGCGTTCTGAACGCATTCCAAGACATTAAAATTGTTCGTCAATTGGCTGGGAGAGCACAGAAGCTTCAGTTCACTAGCGCACGTAGGATCATCAGCAAGCTTCACAATTGTTGGCGGCTCAACACGCCTTACTTTGCTGTCGGCATTGCCAGCCACGTTATTGTCCTGACTATTTCGCGCCGCAGCGGCGTTTAAGCAATACGCAAAAGGCGCTTGCTGAAGCAGAACAAAGGCAAATAAAACTGCGGACAGACAACACCACGACGAGTTCCACCGCCAGCACGACATGGTACAACGCGGCGTCACCGAACCACGATCGTCCCTAGACGCCATGATAGTTGTTGACAGACGTATTCATACCGCCGCCGCAGCCTGCTTCAGACGCAACCCGCAAGCGGCGCACGCGAACGTGCGAACCACCAGGCGTGGCGCTACGCGCGAGCGGCTTGAGCGGCTGGGTACCTTGCGCAGCGCGCGCGCTTCAAAGCCCTCTAGCGCAAGCTAAAATTTAAGACAGAACTGCAGCGCAAGAACCGCTTCACATTAGGAAGACACACAGTGAGACGAACGCTGCACTCGCAACTGGTTTATTGCAATAAGGCATGCTAAATATAAGAGCTGCGTCGCACATGTGGTCTGTACATCACAATTGAAGCAGCGCTTATGTAGTTATTTCCGCTTTACTTGCTTGATATGATGAAAGCATTTTTTAATTGGACCTAAAATTGGTGGTCAGTCTCTGAGCTTCCAGAACTTGAAACAGGACTAACGGTGCTAGCGCACGAGAACTCATGGTTAACCCCAAGCGAAACCGTCCGCGATTATTTTTGCTTGCAAGATCTACGCCTTAATCAAACGCCGAGTGTCAGTTACCTACCATGTCTGCTAGAAATTTGGTTCATAAAATCAGGCGCGCGATTACGCGGTCGCAGGTCTTACCAGGGACAGAAATAAACCAAGAGATGTTGATGTTATTTGGAGAGCAGCACAACTTTTTCTTTTTTAGCACATAGTACAATGCAAGGCGGATTGAGCGATAATTCAGACAACGGTGGTTAAGGTGCTGCTTTATTTTCATGGTAAGACTACGCCACCAAATTGCGGCACCGCTTTCATACACCGCAGTTCCAGAGAAAATAGAATATACAAAGAAGTTACCACTGTACTCAACTACTCACAGCGTGAATAAAAAAAAAATCCACACCAACGCCGCCAACAGGCTCTGATTTTACAGCGGAATTTCGCGAAAGCATTTTTTGCGCTGCAGCCAATTCTGTGAAACCTCACTGAGCTGAAATTTGACATCGTTCCGGCAAAGAAGGCCTAGAACTTGGTAATTCAACATTGTTATTAGGTATAATTTCTACGTGTTTTACTCTACACTCTGATCATCCGACATACTTGGGGCTGATAATGAAAATGTTGACGGCGGTGCCATGGTTCCCGTTGGAATGGCAGCCACCCGCACGGTCCGGCCAGTGGCCCCTTGTTATCGCACTATATATATATTCAGTGTGTTTCACCGTATACTTTACACAGTTAAAAAAAAGGTTTTGAGTTAGAAGAGCGCTTTTTTCGGCGGTGTAGTACATCACGGAGACGGAGAAGGTGTGCTGCACCCGCGTTTCCGGTTCGCCTCGTGTACCTCCAGAGCGCAGAAACTACGTCTTCCCCGGGATCTTCACCCTAAGAAGTAACGCTTTAAAATGAGAATTCATAAACGGCGGCACAGGCAAAAGCATTAGCCCAGAGTACGGTTTGGGCCACCACCCTCGCCCTGACCTCAACATGTCTTTCCTCCCTCACCCTCGTTCTCACGTATTTTCATCCGCCCATCCTGCCTCACCCTCACCTCACAGTGTGAAATCCTCATGAGATGAGGGTGAGGACGCCCTCATGAGGGTTTGCCCTTGTGAGGATGCCTATCTCTGTTTACCATAGGCGATCGCGGCTGAAGGGGCCACCTTCTGTCACTGAAAAGCCATGCGTTGCAGAAGAATGTCTGAACTGCTGTCTATATTTGTTGAAGACCATTGGGCAAATAAAGCAGCTTTGATATTACCCCTTTACAGTGGAATCCGATGCGCAACCAAACTTGTGGCTGAATGTTCCTTCTGTCGCATTGGTCGCGTCCCATTTCTCGGGAAAGAGCAAAAACGCCGCTGGACGTTTCTCTGCGGTAACCGCAACGCAGTGGCATCCTGCCGCCGCGCACGGTCGCAACCGAACCGACATCCGCGTCTGGTGTTGCGACCAATCAGGTGTGGCCACTGCGGCAGATTATGATGCTTTTTATTGTGACACAAACTAGGAATACGGCCCCACAAGTCCTGCGGTTTCAACTATACAGCTTGACGCGCCGCGGTATAGCTCCGAGGCTGCAGCTGTGTACCTGTGCATTTCAGGGGCACTCAGCATAGGCCATGGTTCATATAGACCACAGCGTACCCAAGCGTGCCTTAGCATGCAAGAACCCCTTACTTGTAGCAAAACCCTCGTTAACTCGAAGACATAAAAAAAGAAATCGAGAGAAATGGAGTTATGAGAAAAACGGAATACTATTTTTTTTCTGCGCTGATCGTTTAATGTAAAAATTCGAGCCTTCGATCTACCTTTATTTTGAACCCAAACTGTACTGCACAAAAACCCGCACTTAAATAAAAAAAAAAGTGTCCCGCAACGCGGCGCGGTAGCACAAAAAACATGGCCGACAGAAGCGCCCGACAGCGTCGCTATAATTATAATCTAAGCTGTGGCGGGAGGTGTGGTATTGTATACCACAAATCTCTCGGTTCGCGGAATGGTTTGACACGTGGTGGAATGGTTCGGCGCGAACCCCTAGCCCTTTTTGAATCTTCACAGGCTCAATTTCGAGACGTTCGAATTTTGTCACGAAAATAATTCGAGATAAGCGGGTGCAAACATGCGCCGTACCTATTGCAGTTTATTGGCCGAGATGAAAAACATTAAATTTACAGATATTTCGAGATTTTTGAGTCCGAGTTAACGAGTTTTAACTGTTTTATTACATAACAAGCATAGTAATGGGAGAGCATCACAAAGTTTTTAACACGTCAGCCAGGTCATGATGATAATGATGATAATATGATAAATTGGCAATGATAAGACGATAATGATGAAATACTTTATTTTACTCATGAACTGGTGACACCTGGTCTGGTCGCTCCCCTTTCTCCAACGTGCCGCTGGCTTCCCCGATTGCTCGCACCCGTTGGACCAGCCAAGGCTGTTCCTTCAGGTACGAGCTAGGCAAGGTGGTCTGAGAGTTTCTGCGTAGTGAGCTAAAATATTCCCGCGATGAACACTTCAAGGTCCTTACTGTACTCTTCGGAGAGTGAGGCTATCGCGAAACGTTGCTTCTTTATTATGTGTCGTTTCTTCTTTGTTACAACATAGTGAAAACATGATGAAAGCTCAGCGTCGCGCACTCTCTAGACGAAGGATGTGCTGTGCTCGAGTTTAAGCGTACACGCACCTAGTGAGAGAAACCGACGGTTTAACAAAGAACAGTGTACGGTCATTGTTGCCGAGACGGCATGCTTCAGATGGCGACAGTGCGGAGCGCTGAGCGGGAACTGCGAGGAACAGGAGGAGGAGATTACGAAGGAAGGGAAGGCACCGGTAACTGCTTCAGTCTTGAATCACGATGCAGCATCGTGCTCGAGGCGCGTATCTAGACCCACGCGCTGTTCGATTTGCAAGAAGATGAAACAAAATTCATGAGCAGAGCTGGTCTGTTGGTTCCCCTACTCTTAACCCCGCTTTTACCGGAGTGTAATTCGCAACAGAAAGCAAACATCGCTCTCGTTTGGCCAGCACGCAAGCGATCCCCTTGTAACGCACTCAAGCCACAGTGACCGCCATTTTGGTGCACATGAAGCACGGCCAAAGGCGGCACGCATGTCTGACTGGCTTATCGCCGAATCTGAGCTCTAAAACGGCGCCCGTCGTGAATACCTCCTAGTGGCGCTGACTGTACAAAGCCGCAGACCGCTCAGACGCGGTTCAGGAAAGGAAAGCGGAAGCCGTGTGCGTTGCATCACCCCGGGTAACGAGCCGGATGCTCGCGTCATGCATCTGCAAACTTCTCCGCGGTGCCGTGAGTCATCGGATCCACTGCTCTGCGTCGACCGCGACCACGCAGTCGCAGCCGCTATCGCTTTTACTTCGAGGGTGGAAAGTTGGGCGAGTCGGTATCGATCCACGACAAAAGGAGCGCCGTCTTCGTCCGTCGTCTCGTTTTCGCGCTAATTTTCTCTTGGATCGATACCGACTCGCCCAACTTTCCACCCTTGTCAAGGAATATTACTTTTTTTCCTTTAGATAAGAAAAGTAATTACGCAATTATTCACACAGGTATAGTAATTTGGCACTGTGCAGAGGGAGAAACAACATGCCGATAGGAGCCAAACCTATGACCTCCGAAAGTCGCGAACGTACTCAACCGAGGTACGACGAGGGCTTTCTCCACTACTTACGATGACAAGCTGTCTTCTCCTGCTCGCAACCAAATGATTGCTTAACTATTCTCCATTGTCACAACCTACTCTTTCTTTTTCTACAACTGAACCTGAAGATGGAATTACACATTTTTTTGCAGGGTTGGCCCAGAAAACAAAAAAAAAAACTGACAACGTTTGCGCTGTGCTGCGTAAAACGCACAAAATTGAGGGCAGCTGTCCGCGCGCTCTGGTGCAGCGAAATGAGAATGTGCGCATGCGCATTGTCATGGTTTTGGAATTCGATCCGTTTGGAATGTTCCGACGATGATGCTTCAACGGCGAGATCACTCAGTGCCGCAAGCCGCAATAGTTCGATGTTCTTTTCATCTTGCCGCCAGTCTGACAACACAGCGCATCCTTCCCGCTGTGAGAATATTTTCGAGCCCCTTGTAGCATATTGCTGGTGCGGGCTGAGCACTAATGTTTTCATTTCTTTTAAGCCGACTCTAACTTCTGTGAGAATATTCTCTGCCAACACTAATATATGTGAGAATATTGGGGGGGGGGGGGGGGGGGGGGGGAATCCGACTGTGCAACCTGCTTCCCCCCCCCCCCCCCCCTTCCCCCCGCCTGATACGGGCCGGTGTAGTTTCGGCTACTAGGCTTTGTTCCGGTGCAACGCCAGCGGTGAGGATGGGTTGGCCGGGCCCATCCTCTGAGGATGCAAAGCCCCGTGGGAGTGGCAGGCGACTCCCAGGCGACTGTGAGGGCCAATCGCGCTCGTGTGGTCCGATGCCTGAGCGGAGACAGGCGTGGGGACACACCCAGGCTGGACCCACGAAAATCCGACACGGAAGGCATGTGTCAAATTTCAAAAGGTTTTCAAATACATGCTACTCACCTCCGCACGCGGGGGCGTGCACGTCTGACGGCCGACGAGCCGGTTTCTGGCTACGGGGAGGCCAGGTCCGCGCGGGGGCTTACAGCAGCCAGGCTCATCGGAAGCGATGTCCTCGGGGGAGGCAGCCTCACGGCTGACCGCGGGGCCATTGCGGTGATTGCGGGACGCCGAGGTTGTGGGGCGTAGTACGACCAGTGCGAAAACCGTCGATGTTGTGGAATACCGGCGGAATAGGCCCGTGTCATCTCACCCTAAGCCATGTTCTTGGTTTGAGGCCCGGTCAGCCGAGCCTTGAACACTCCCTCCCCCAGTAGGCGTGGAGCAAGCTAGGGGAGAAAATAAGTGCATAGTTGGTTGGTTGGTTGGAAGCACAGGTGCCCCCCCCCCCCCCCCCCCCCCCCCCGGAGGTGTTAGGTCATGGCGCCGAGGGCCGGAGGGCCAAAAGGCTGACGACCTAAAGCATCTAGTGGCTGGATCACACCACACATACTTCCGGTGTCTGAAAAACCGCGAAAAGCACTCGACGGTTAGTGCTGGCAGGTCCGAAACAAACCCTGAAAGTCGTGGAGGGACCCGAGGTATCTGACCCCCAATGCGGTCATCAGCAAAGAAAAAAATTTCTTCCGAAGGTGCAATGAATTCAACCATTAACCTTCAGATTGCGAGGACTATCGAGGCGAGCACGCAACTCATAGGATGCTAAACGAGCAGTGTATCGCGTTAGCGTACCACGTTACAAACTATAAGCATGCACTACATGCGAAGAAAACAACACTTCGTCGTCGCGCTATCCCGTCACCACGGATTTCGGCGGGCGCCAAGCGTTCGTGAGAGTTGGTTACATTCCGAAAGAATGAATTAACTTGTATGCGCAGAGGAAGGACTGCGGCCTTAGTTAGGCGATGGGAAGAGGTGTTAAGCGCCCGAATACGTGACAACTATCCATCGCCTACATCGTCGGTGTTCCAAGAACTTATTCCGCCGACGCGTGACAATTTGACGTCGCGCCTTCCTTCGTAAATATAGGGCACATTATGTTTGTGGCGAGAGAGGATAAGGCATTGCGCTTGCCCGACTCGCACCACGTTCCTCGTGGTCGGTGACGGTGATTGCTGTATGATGCTAGCGAACCCTGCCAAGGCGTAAATGCGTTCAGACACCGATCTATATACTCAATACATGTTATCCCGAAGGAGCACGAAAAGGCTCCCACACTTATGGTGGCCCTGTTTAAGAAAGGCCTTTGGCCTTCCCTCTGGCAGGTTGTTAATGCAGGGTGGTTTCACCATGAAAAAAAAAAAAACTGCAGTATAATCGCTGAAACGTAGTTTTTATTCACTACAATGCTTGAGCTAGCCGGCTTCAAAAGTTGGAATGACAAAAATAACTCATTTCTTCATTCCTCACGTCACCTAAACACTCCTTACACGTCACACCGTCTTGTTGAAACCGAAACAGCATCAAGAAGGGATTAAATTCTAAATTATTTACTGGTCGTAGGGGAGCGCCATATGGTGGTCCATGTATGCTAATGTCAACGCATCGTTTGAAAAAAAAATGCACTAAAATGAGGCGTATATAGTCCTTTAAACCTACCATACCGTACCGTACCGTGCCATTAAAAAAAAACAATTTATGCAGCAAGGCTTCAAGAAAAGAAGAAGCGTTAACTAACCGCATTAGCGAGTACTGAATCAATCTCTTTATTGCGGCTTGCTTCGGTCGCGCTAGAAAAATCTCGATGTAAATAAGGTTAAATGAGTGCCCATGAGACGGACTACACATAGACAGTATGTTCGACAATGAGATAGACGAGTATTGTTTGGAATCGCTACGTGCAATATCCGCTGTCTGGCATGGCGTATACAGTTGTGAGGTTCGTTTATACTAGACGCACCATTTTGCCCATACAGCCGCCGCGGTGGCTGAGTGGTTACGGCGCTCGGCTGCTGGCCCGTAAGACGCGGGTTCGATCCCGGCCGCGGCGGTCGAATTTCGATGGAGGCGAAATTCTAGAGGCCCGTGTACTGTGCGATGTCAGTGCACGTTAAAGAACCCCAGGTGGTCGAAATTTCCGGAGCCCTTCACTACGGCGTCTCTCATAGCCTGAGTCGCTTTGGGACGTTAAACCCCCATAAACCAACCAAACCATTTTGCCCAGTGTATACTCTCCAGGAGGCGCAGCAGCTCCCGGATACCTTCACACGTAGAAATTGTCAAAGTTGACAAGCTATAAAACAACGTGTTAAATTTGAATTCATGCCAGCAGTTATGGTTCTTTAGCTTATTATGCCGTACTCGTCACCTTCAGTTTTCTGGCGAGTTATTTATCCTGGGCAGATCGTGCGTTTCTATCACAGAAACGCTCGACGGAACCGAGCCTCTAACACGCGCTGTCCGCTTTATCTGATTACGTGTATACTTTACTGTCCATATCTGTGGCTTGCTTGTTTTGCAAGTCCCCGCTCTGCAACATGCAGGAAAAATGTTGTAACACGATACGGTTTACTCTCCCGCAGACTGCCCAGGAGATAAAATGCAAATCCCGAACCCAGTTGTCACCTGCATGATAAACTGAATGGTTTCAGTTGCTTGCTGTATCCGACTGGATGCTCCATAAAACGGAAAAAAAGTACTGCTGCATATGGAACCAAGATTCTGTGAATCAATAAGCTCACCATTGCTGTCAGTATCCAGGGTGTAAAGTATGAATGTTTTTTTTTTTTTTTAACAACCTTGCATGCACAGCCGTTCTCCTCGTTATTGCGATTTATTTCAGCGTGAGAAGTGTAAGAATGTTTTTTTTTTCTTCCGTGCCGCATAGATGCTTTGTCGTCGCCACTGCATATACAGGACGTTTCATCTAACACATCACACAATTTTTAAAAATAGGCTTTTTGAGTTAGAAGAGCGCTTTTTTCGGCATAGCATTGTCAGTGGTTTAGCATCAGAATACAGCTAAAACATGTTAACTAGCAGGTTGATGAACTAATATTAAATTGTTAACGATTTAACTATAACTGCTAGGCTGCTTAATTATAGAGATGCGTGTAGCTCACCGTAAGTAATATCCATACCGGGTTTTAGAATTTCGAAAACGCGGTTACCTTCGGCACTGTGGCCCAACCACTTTTGGTCATTTCGACGAGTTACGTGCGCTGGAGAGGTTGCTCTGTCTGCAAGGTTCTCGAAAGCGCATGCATTTTGGCGCGATGTTGTCAAAAATTCTTGGGCCAGAGCGCCGAGTGCACCCCTGTTTTCGAAATTCTAAAAACTGATATGGATATTACTTACAGTAGGCTACACGCCTCTCAATAATTAAGGAGCCTATTAAGTTAACAAGTTAGCTATTCAATATTATTTAAGCAGCCTGTTAGTTAGCACGTCTTAGCTGCATTCTGATGTACTACACCACTGACAATGCTATGCCGAAAAAAGCACTCTTCTAACTCAAAAAGCCTATTTTTAAAAATTGTGTAAAATATTAGGTGAAGCACCCTTTATACCAAGAGTGAACTGCTGTAAATCTTCAGCGCAGTCTGAATAGCACCTTGTGCTAAGCAGTTGACCGCAATGATAGTTTAGCCGGCTGTTCTGTTGTAAAGCCCCTCCATGGCGTGAGCGCCATGGAGGGGCTTTATTTTATTGGGCTGCAGGCGTTCATCCTTTTTTGGTGTCTTGGTGAATGCAAAGAATGGCCCGAATACATGTTGTGATGAGCTGCAGCAAGGAACTTGTTTCAAGCCCTAATTACTTGAGCATCAAAAAGCAGGTGTACAAGGATCACTGCCGTCACTGTGAATGGACACGCCAGTCAGTAATAACGTCTACCGAATGAGGCCTTTTCGTCACGAGTGGGTACCCCTTGCAGAAACGTTTGCCAGTATTCAGTAAACATTCGATGCGCGCTGCTTATTGTCATTTCAAAGCTGGCCCATTTTTTTTTTTTTTTGGTATTAGATGAGACGCGCGTTCAGTTGAGGACAGCATCAAGACTGCTGGGCCCTTTTAAGCTTAAAATCTATAGTTTAAGCACCATCGCTGCACAGCTTACCACGTTGCTTACTTTCTCGCACGAAGCAACCACATCCGACGTGTGAAGTATTGTTTGTACGGAACATTTATTCCTTATTTCTCTGGGACTGACTCTTGTGTCGTGCGCACATGTGCTTGCTAGAGAAGCATTTTCGTCCCAAAGTGGATTTACTTTGTTGACTGGGGTGTGGCAGCACGGGCGAGTGTGCGGTACGACAGAAAGTGAAGCAACTAGTGCTGTGTGACTACTAGAGACTTCTGAATAGCAAATCGAATTTCGTCTACACTGCACATTCAGGATTCCAGTTTACTGTATATTTTTTTCTGGAATAGTAGTAGCCTTGGAATTATTTTCAAGCTGTTTTTGAATACGAATGTGTTATGACGCAGCGACTTATTGTTTTTCGACATGTGTTTTAAAAATGGCCCGCTCTGTGACGCTGTACAACACAAGGGCCGCGATGGGAGTGGGCAGGAAGGAGGGTTTAGTGTGAGCGGAGGCGTCTATTTTGGATATCAAGGCAAGGTTCAGCGAGTCCCGCCGCATCCAAAGCCTGACCGGTGCGCCTGTCTCACGTTGTGACGTGATGCGGCCAGTGAATGAGTGAAAAAACATTTATTCATCGGCAAAAAAGGGTGGGATTAGTGGGTAGTCACTTTTGCCCGTTGGTCTTCGGTTGTGATGGCTGGCGGCGACCTATCCGGCTCGCTGGATAGCCTTCACTTGCGTGGTCTGGTCCGAGCTGAGCAGCGCATCTTCCCATGCTTTGAGTGAGGGAGAAGCCACGAGATCTGAAGGAGGGGGATTCTCCATGCAGTCCCATGATGTGCGATCTAGGGTAGCTAGGTCTCCGCAGAGTTTACAATGCGGACTGTTTCAGTCGGGGAATACGTGCGCATATACCTGGGGGCAGGGATGCGAGTTGGCCTGGAGGCTGCGCCAAGTTACTTCTTGATTTTTGGTGAGGGACGTGTGCGGTGGCGGCATGCTTGGCCTCGCGTGGCGGCAGTACTGGCCGATGTCATGAAATGAGTTCAGACCCTCGTTCGCTGCATCCGAGTCCGAGGTACCCACTGCTCGGCCGACGAGACCTCGAGCATGATTGCGGGCAGCTCCGTTCCCGGGATTGTCCGAATGGGCCGGGACCTAGATCAGATATGTCTCCCTCGTAAGTGGCCGATTTATCGTTATCGGCAACGGTTATTCCTATGCGCGGGTAGATATGTTTGACAGTTTAATCCTTCTGTCGTGCTGCCTGCAACAATGTCGCTGCACTGCTTTCAACGCTTTTATTATCAGCGCGCACTGTGTCGTAGCAAGCGCAGCCGCGTCCCTTGTTGAGCTGTGCGCAGTTTCGTCGCTGTAATGGGCATTTTGGTGCGGCGCCGTGACTCTTGGGGATGGATGGGCTATACTGCAAGCCGGGAGGTGTTCGAGCCAAATTGGTGGCTTCTGTCTTTCCCCTGGTGTGCGAGCGGTTTAAGTGCCTAATGCACTTGCATGTTGTTAATTTTTGGCGTGCACTGTGCGTGAGCCACGCTCTGCTTTGTGGGGTTTCTAGCGCGGTTTGGACCCTGCACTCAGGGCCAACACCACTCCGCTAGCTCGAACCACAGCTGTGGCCGCGAAGAACGACACCACCGAGGATTAGCCCGCAGGCAGAACCGTTTATTGGGATCTCCCAAATTCGGACAGCCTCCCTTGGTCGCGCGCAAGCAGCGGCAGGCAGGCAGCAGGCACGGGGAACAGTTCTGGTCACCTGGGCCGCTGAGGCGTCGTCGCCTCCGTCCGATCAGTCCGGCGTCTCGCTCTCAACTCCCCGGCTGCCCGTTGCGTGCGCGGCCCGGCCGCCGACGAATCGGAGGAGGAAAGGCGCGGGATGACGCGGAGACGCGGGCGCCTCTTCCCCGCATCCTCCGCCCCGCACGCAGGGGGCCTGAGGGGAAAGCCGCGGTAGGCCACAAGAGAGGCAGAAAGATGCCTAAACGCGGTCGAGGGGCAGCATGGATAAATCCCTACAACTTGCAGGGAAGCTACGCTTCGTGACTGATGCAGTATGCCAGTGGCCAGTGTTGTTTATCCACGGGTGGGTTGAGTAACAACACCAAGCTTCCTCTCTAATTGCACGTTTGTTCTTCAGTTAATCCACATAAACCATGTCATCTTCTTCGCTCGGCGTTATATTCCTCTGGTGACGCCAACGCAACCGTTCTTCTTTTTTTTAACAACCGATTTCACTTCTAGGTTTCAGTGTTACAAGTATATTACGGCTTCGAAAGCCGTTTACTAATGGCATGATCAATCAAAGACTGCTGTACATACCTTCCTGTCCATTACAGGCAGTGCATACAGAATACAGCTACGCTTGCAAAATATTCGGCGTTCGATTCTGTCCTTTCAGTGAGCCTATTCGTGTTCCCTTCAGGCGTTTGGCTGTTCGATTCGTATTCAATGCGGTTTTAAGAGTCCTGTTCGCGCAGTCCTAAAGCAGAATTCGTGCTGCTGCGCCCAGGCTGCGCGTGGCCTGTACCCTATTGCAACAGGCTAGGAAACATGATCAGGATGAGCCTGGAAGTAAACTGGGGTTCATGGTTAAGCTCTGCGATACTCGTGATAGGTAAAGCGAAAAGGACACTTGAAATTTTGAGGGGGACTTCTAGGCGATCTTTGGGGAAAGCGCGTAATTAAACGCAGCAACCATGATTTTTTTCGGTGCACAGCAGTAGGAGCCTGGAAGCACAAGCCTCCTGAATAAGCACTGACACTGGGTAGAAAATGGCGCACTATAGGACGATTTGCCTGAATGTATGAATGGCCTTCATTTGGGGAATAGTGGGCGTCGTACTCCCACGCAGCTGAAGCTACACCCGCCCGCCCCACCAGCATTGCGATGTCAAACTAGGGGAGTGCAGCTATAAAATCTCCTAGTAGCGTTAGCAACACTTTGAGCGCATAATATTATAATAGCATTATAAAAGTATCAGGAATAAAATTACAATCAGAACGGTGATGAATTAATATTCCAGTGAAAAAAAAAACAAAGCTCCGATGTCCTGTGTTCTGAACCTCAATGAATGCAGTGAAACTGTAGACGGCACCTGCGGACTCATAGTTCAAGCGCTACCCTATTTCATCAGGAAAATATTCCACGTCCACCTTACCTTGTTGAAAAAAAAAAAAAGGAACGAAAACCCTCGGAAAAAAACAAGATTGGCAGTTGCCTTTCTTCAAACAGAACAAACTTGCAGCCAAAAGTATTGTTTTAGGTTAGTTTTAGGGCTGCCCAGGATATCCTACGGAGGTGGCGTACGTCGAAAGGGGAGTCAATTTTTGGACATTGTTCCTCTTCAAGACAAAATAAAAAGAACAAATTGCGGCATTGAGACAGCGATACATCCGTTTCGCATAACCGAACGCAAGGATTAAGACGCTAAGGTGTTTGTGAGTAAACAAAGTCATCCAGGGATAGGGTGCCTCGATGAGAGCAGGTGCGCATCGAGGCACCCTATCCAGGGACAGAAAGGAGCGCCGGCCAAATCTTTGAGGTAGCGGCCGCCATCCCTCGCATTGCGTTGGCGCCGTCACTGAAACGGGCTGCTACTGATTTCTCTTTGAAAGGTTAAAAATAATTATCCATTAGTTTGTGCATCTTCATTGGCAGCCAAGCGCTGATGCATTAGAAAAATGAGTCACTTATGTGATAACGCAACGTCACAAGCGTGGTTCTCCGGTCGGCCCCACGTAGCCGCGCGCCACGCTTACCGACGGCACGCTGTTAACGCCAGCGCCGCGCCGCGGCAACCGCTTCTAGAGCCTCACGGGGAGAGAGCCGCTTTTGCCACTACAATATCTTGTAAAACACTACTTAAAAGTTCTCGAAAGCTGCGGTGGTGTGGCTTTGCCTAGAGCTCGCGAGTTAGCTTGCAAGTTATTTTTCAGGCGTCAGCGTGGGCGTACCTGCGCTTCGTACCATGGCCAACCTATGAAAAGTTCGTCTGCGAAGTCTCCCAACGCATCTATGAAGAGAAACACAGCAAGAAGGTTCTTTTAGCACATCCCTTTTATTTATTTACTGCAGAAAATTTTAAAACATAACAACGGTATCTCACGTTTCTTGCAAGAAATGAACAAAAGTAAATTACCGTCTGCACAACCGTCCGATAACAGTGCCAACCTGAGTTCAGCGATGTTGCAGACGGCAGTTCGTCACGGCGTCTTGGTAAAGCACGGCACGGAGTGCGCATTGTGAAGCGATCGGTGAGTGCATGTCACAAATTTTCCTATCCGTTCCCTTTTGCTCAAGATAAATGTAAAGCGCCGTGTTATGCGAACAAGCTAGCTGCCTTTTATTTACCATAGGCGATCGTGGCTGAAGGGGCCACCTTCTGTCACTGAAACGGCATGCGTATTGCGTACAATATTTTCTTCTTTAAGTATTCCTCCGGCCTTTTCGCTACAAAAAAGAGTATCTGAACTATTGTTTCAGTTTGTTGAAATCCATTGGGCAAATAAAGCAGCTTTCATATTACCCCTTTACGCTGGAATCCGATGGGCAACTGAACTTGTGGCTGAATGTTTCTTCCCTCGCATTGAACTCGTTCCATTTGTCGGCGAAGAGAAGCAACAGAGCCGCTGGACGTTTCCGTGCTGCAAACGCAACGCGGTGACATCATGCTATGGAGTTCCTTAGTGTACCCAGAGGGAAAGCTGTCGGTTTTTCACATTCACCATGGACGCCCGATGCATGCTGGGAAGACAGCAAACTGGACTGACATCTTGTGGCTTGTTGACTGTGCTACGAATTGGATTTTTGCACTACTGTACTTTTCACTGATGTTTTTTTTAGTTTTGTGGTTGTGCAGTGCAGCTACTCACACCGTTCTTTTGAGATTCGAAACATCCGAAGGCGTTTTGACTCCTGTGAGCTGAGCACAGCGCCTGGTGCCTGCTAGGCCTAAATTCCGTTTCCCCCCTCACTGGGAGCGATTTATGCAGCAAGCTGGGTTTTCCTCAGCGGGAACCTGTGCTACCTGTGCAATGAAATGTGAAAGAAGGGAAAAAGTTTTTGTGATGTGAACTGACAACGCAACAGTCCGTTGATGTGATCACTCTGCACATTTCTCGTATACGAGAGTCGGAGACAATTTAAAAGCGCGAAATTAAGCACTTCGGCAAGTGCAACTTATATCTTAACCGTACTCGCCGAGGGTTGCGCTTGTTTCATTTCGAAGACTGACGGTGGCCGCGCATTGCATGCAGGAATGTCTTCCACTTCATGAATTAATTCACACAAATACCCGCATGTTGCACTTGTCGGCGTGAACACGGTCGTCACTTACTTGTGGTAGGAGAGGTCTCGCTTCCTAATTCATGTTTTACTTGGCAAAATCTGTAAGCGCAGCCAGGACATGCCTACAGAGCCGGCACCTAGTGTGCGCAAACTAGTTTCTCACAGAAAATCGGGGGATCGGGCAAGTTTCTCACGGCGCGAACGTAGCTAGTATGCACTTCACATAGGGCGCGTCCAGCAATAGCAGACTGCACCAATGAAAGGTTTCTGTTTTTCACAGTGCGAAAGCGGAAGCTTCTAAAGCGAAGTATTTTAAGCGCTAACCATTTTTTTTAAAGAATATTGGCTGTAAAAAGTACGTCTCTCAAACGCAAAAATTATTTTCCACGGTTCGCTACATTTGGCGGGTGACATTAACATAGGTTTTAGGGGGTGACATTAACATAGATTTTCTATCACAATCAGTTAATAAGTTAGAGGTTGAGTCGATATTGGAATGCAATGGCTTCATTAACGTTATAAATGTCCCCACACGATTACAAGCAGCGACAGCAATCGACGTCTTTTTTACTAACTCCCCACCGAATCGCCTGAACTCTGGAGTAATTAATGGCCACATAAGTGACCATCTTCCAATATACCTGGTCGTCGAGAGCCCCCCCCCCCCCCTCTACTAAAAATCGTATGCCTCCAAGTATTACACACCGACGCATTAATCATGACACACTAAATCCCTTTAGGGCAGCCCTATCAAATTTTGACTGGAGTGTTGTGCAAAACAAGGACCCAGAAGATGCTTGCAATGTCTTTATTACCATATTTAAATCCATATATGAACAAAGCTTTCCTCTCGTAACCTCAAAGAAACCCCGCAAAGCTCGCAAACCATGGATAACCGCCGAATGCCTCAAAATGATAAAAACAAAAACAGACCTTTACAACTGTTTTATCCAAACCAGGTCACTAGATGACCTTCAACAATTTAAAACATACCGGAACAAAGTTACGTATTTTCTTCGACAGGCGAAAAAAGAGTACATGGAAAATCTGTTCAACCAAGACTTATTAAAAAGGAGCGATCTTGTGTGGAAAAACATCAACAAAATTTTAAATCGAGGTACAACTGTTCCTAGTGCACTTGAAATTTTAGTCAACAACGAAACAGTGAGTGGGAAACGACTAGCAGATGATTTCAATAACTATTTTGTGTCTCAGGCAGACGTGAGCTACAATTTTATGAACATGAAGTGTCTTGACTCGCGGGTTGTTTGCAGTGCTTTCTTGTCTCCAACTGATGCGAACGAAATCAAAAATTGTCTTCTAGCTTTGCGTAACAGCAAGTCGTGTGATATTGATGACCTGAAAATTTCCCCAGTAAAATATGTCGCTGATGTAATTAGTCCTGTGTTAGAATGTATTTTCAATAGCTGTATTGAACACGCAGTGTTCCCTAAGAAAATGCAGTTTGCCAAGGTCACAGTTATTCACAAAGGTGGAAACAAAAACAGTCTGTCAAATTATCGTCCAATATCTATTCTACTTGTTTTTTCAAAGTGCTTTGAAAAGATCTTGTTCAACCAGATATCTAGTTTTTGTGACAAAAATAACATAATAACGCCCAGTCAGCATGGGCTTAGGAAGAACCTTTCGACGGAAACCGCGCTGCTGACACAAAAGAGCTAATTTTAGAGTCCTTCGAGCAGAAACTTCTCACTCTTGGCATATTCATCGATTTTTCAAAAGCGTTTGACCGCATTAACCACAAAATAATGTTAACTAAGCTCGAGCATTACGGTTTCCGCGGACAGTTTCTTGACATAATTCAGTCTTACTTAAGTGCTCGATCGCAACAAGTAAAAATAAACAATGATTTATCTGATATTAGACACATCGTTTCTGGTGTCCCGCAAGGTAGCATCTTGGGACCATTGCTGTTTCTTCTTTATGTTAATGACATCGTCTGTATTAGTAATCTTCCAACCTTTGTGATTTACGCTGATGACACCACTTTATTCTTTAGAGCTGCACAGCTGCCAGATCTTGAGAAACAAGCCACAAAATGTTTACAGTCACTCCAAGAATGGTCTCAAAATAATTTATTAAACATAAACACTGCAAAAACGAAGGCCGTGCTTTTCCGGCCTCGTAACAAGTTGACAAATATGCCACCACTCTGTTTGAGGATCGGTAAGTCGCTCATCGAAACGGTCCCTGCGGTCAAAAGTTTAGGTGTTATTTTTAATGAGCATTTGAGTTGGATTGATCACGTTGACATGGTGATGAACAAGCTGTCAAAGGTTGTCGGTATTTTGTGTCGACTGAGATATTTCATGCCGAAGAGTATCAAGAAAATGTTGTATAGTGCACTTTTTTCCTCTGTTATAAAATATTGTTTTTTGGTGTGGGGTACCACGTCTTTTACAAATATTAACCGCTTGTATCTTCTTCAAAAGAAAGCTGTTCGAAATATTATGAATGCTCCTCGACTAGAACACACCGAACCGTTTTTCAATGAACTTCGAATCATCCGTTTGCCACAGCTGTACGATGTTTTACTTCTACAACGGTATAAAACCGGTATTAATCACCATAATTGCAATATGCTAAATCTGTCAAGATTACAATGCAATGAGCCAAAGTACACTACACGTGCGACACCCAAATGGTATGTGCCTAGGATGCGAACAAATTATGGTTATCAAATGTTGAGCTACACTCTCCCACATCAACTAAATAAGGAGTCCGAATTGATGTGCAGCTAATGCCAAATATGTTACTTTTGTTCATTTCCTTTTTTTTTATCCCTCGAAATGCTAACATGTTGTGTACCACTGCAATGCCCTTGTGGGGTGCGTCGGCCTCGTCAAGCCTTCCCAATGGCTTTTTGTCGGCGCACCCAACATCGTCATGGTGTTAAATAAACATGATTGATTGATTGATTGATTGATTGATTGATTGATTGATTGATTGAAGAGAAAGCCTTCTCTGCCCAGGATCAAATTCGGTTATCATTTGCTTTTCTGCTCACTTACTATATTTATTATTATATTATATTATATTGCATATTTTATTACAGGACATATTGATTGCAAAACAAGCTTTCTTGCAACATATAATTTGCGAAAATTTGTATTTCTGCAGTCGTAGTTATGTTTTAGTGCCAAGCCAAGTGCGCCTTGTCATCTTCCCGGCATTCCCGCGGTAGATGAAGTGCTCTTTCGTGGCTCCTTCAGAAACTCGCATAGACGGTGGCGCCAACTTTCTCTCTAGGCAATATTTAGAAACTCTATACATCCTGCCGCCGCTCACAGTCGCAACCGAACCGACATCCGATTCCGGAGCTTGGACCAATCAGGTGCGGCCGCTGCTGCAGATTATGACGTTTTTTATTATGACACAAACTGGGAATACGCCCCCAGGTTGACCGTGATGTAATATGAGTGCGTTAATGACCGGTGGGGTCGTTAATGACATCCACCCATCCGGTGGATGCCATTAATGTTAATGACATCGGGGGGATGTTAATGAAATCGGGTGGATGTCATTAACGCGCCCACCGGCTACGCCGACGGCGACGACGCCGGACGACTACGACTCGCAGGCCAGGGACGGGCGCCTAACAGCTATCGCTGTAAAACGCGACTATGCAAGGCATCAAACAATAAACAAATAGGCACTGAGTAACTTTTTTTTCTCTGCCTACACTGTGGCCTTGTTTGATTCGTGTCGCCGGTAGAACGCCCCAAGTGTGCTTCACCCTGCAATACTAAATAAAAAAAATCGGATGCAGGCCCGAGCCGGAGCGCTGCCCGGGCGCGCAATTCAAACCCCGGTCCCAGCGATAGAGCATTTTTTGGCCCGGGCTTTCGGGCCGGCCCGAGCCCTTGCATTGCTCGAATTCGATGAGTGCATGCGTTTGAATCAATCATTTTTTTTTTCTTCACCTTTCGCATTTTGCCTGTTTCAGCTAGAATCGGCTCGCAGCATTCATCGGTGCCCTTGCTGTTCGGGGTGCCCCAACTATCCCGAAGAAGAGTCCACAAAAGTAAGTCCTATCTTCCCATTGCATATTGGGCATGTTCCAGTACACTTTTCTCGACAACCAATAGAGATAACGGCTGCCTGTTCGTATCGTTTTGCTCAGT
Source organism: Amblyomma americanum (assembly GCF_052857255.1). Taxonomy (NCBI): domain Eukaryota; kingdom Metazoa; phylum Arthropoda; class Arachnida; order Ixodida; family Ixodidae; genus Amblyomma; species Amblyomma americanum. The sequence continues at coordinate 154,347,723 of NC_135497.1, read as the reverse complement.
GATTTATGTTCTTTCTATTGAACCAATACTATTTAACACAAGAAAAACACTGGTTTTTATGTTTTTCTCTAGAGCACTAAATTAACGATCACTTTTGGTGTTGTTTTTCTCTATAAAATTGATACAGTTCATTAATAATAATAATAATTGGTTTTTGAGGAAGGAAATGGCGCAGTATCTGTCTCATATATCGTTGGACACCTGAACCGCGCCGTAAGGGAAGGGATAAAGGAGGGAGTGAACGAAGAAAGGAAGAAGGAGGTGCCGTAGTGGCGGGCTCCGGAATAATTTCGACCACCTGGGTATCTTTAACGTGCACTGGCATCGCACAGCACACGGGCGCCTTAGCGTTTTTCCTCCATAAAAACGCAGCCGCCACCGTTCATTGCACATGCCAAATTTTGGTTCATTATATTGCCACGTAGTGGTGAGGTCAGTCCGGCGGCAGCAAGGCAGCGAAAACGGCTTCCCAGAGAAACTTCACTGGGCTGACATGCGCGCACAAAGAACTGAATGACTCCGCAGCGGCGACAGTGACAAGCGTGCTCGGCGGTCGTCGAACAGCATCCCCGCCGCCCTTGGCCATGCTCAGTTTAATGCTGACCCCCTGTCCCAAGGGGCATTTGAGGACTAAATAAATAAATAAACGAACTTTCGAGATAAGGCGCGCAAAGTAGCCAAAATAGCCTCGCAATTCAGAATCGGTTCCGCCTGGGTGTGATCATGCGGGTTAAATCAGATCGCATCTTGCATCACAAGGCGATAAAGTCGCATGCGGCAGCGTTGAGGGGGAATGAACAAATTACAAAGCTTTGCATCGTTGCCAACCTCATAAAGAAGCATCGCCCCGATGCTCTACAACGAAAAGAAATGTAGGGAAAAATAAACACTGAAAGTGCAAAAACAATCTTTGTGAATGCATACACTGTATCCATTAACGCGCTTAATAAAGCTTCAGACCCGCAACATGTACACCTTCTGGGCGTGCGCGGCGCCGCTGTGATCTTGTCGCTGCGTCGGGGGCCTTCATAGTCCACCTCTCCAAGTGGACGATGGATCTTGTACGGGCCGAAGTACAAGATCATTACACTATTATATAAGACACAAGAATAGATTTGAACTTCTGTCTGTCTCGTTTCGTTTTGAAAATAATGCTACCTTTGTAACAAAAATATTCTTTTGATAAATGAGTTAGAGGCATAAAGTTACTTCACTGCGAAGCTTTCCCCTCTGCTAACATGTTCCGACTCATTTATTCCGTACGCACCGCCTCTAATTCGTTATTGAACTCATCTTACCACTCAGCCGTTTAGCTTCCTGGGCTTGTTTTGTGACTTGCTGTGCTGCTCGGTCAGCAGAGTAAACTCGACACCGGTCAACTTGAGAGTTTTACGGCCTCTGACTAGGCCAAAGAACCGTGGCTACCGCTGTGTTGCGTCATTGAATGTTATGACAGCATGCAGTTGACACCTCTAACGCCTCCAACGCTGGAGAAGTATTTTTGAGCGTCAGCTCTTATTAGTTCGTTCCTGAGTTTCCCGCTGTCGCCGTTGGCGACCGCAGCGACACCTGCTACTTGCGGCCTGCTTCTACTGGAAGATGAAAAGCAGGTAGCACGTGTGGTGGCGGCGAGTTATCCCAAACATTTCATTGTTTCAGTCAATGACAAGGAAGAGATAGTCGTTATCATTCTCCTGCAGACTGCAGCACTGGTGCTATAATTAGGCTTGTAATTACGCTGACGCTGACAAAGATCTACTGGCAGTCGTGCGGACCTTTTTTCTCGGGGCTGCACCGACGCGCACTGTTTCGACGCGCACTGCAACCCTTCGCGGAAGGTGCGGAAGGCGAAACTAACTGAGCGGAGTCACTGCCTCACGCAGCGGCGAGCGTGGCCTCTGCGGGAGCAGTTAAGATGGGATGTCTCGCACCCACACAGCTGTTGTTGTTGTTGCCTCAAATACGATCGCACATACCCACGGTGCGGGGGGGGGGGGGGGGGGGGGGGACAATTGGCCAGGGTTTGGTGAAGATCCAAACAGGAAACAACTCATCCAGGTTTATCTCAAGCGGCTCATGCATCTCGGTCAGTGCCTTTCACCAGAGTCAGTATTAGCGAGACAGCATTGTGACGGCGGCGCCTCGATGCCCTCGTGCGCGGTGACGTCTTTTGGCAGCAGTCATAAGGCGCGGGCATTAGTGCCGCGCTTCGGCAAAGTGTCTAACACGGGTGGCGCCTGTGTCGAAAAAAAAAAAGAAAAAAAAGACTCCTTAACTACATCAGGAATAACAACCGACGGCGATAACAATATCGCAAGTGGTCTGTGGTATTTGTTTCGGTTGGCGCACCATCTAGTGGTCTGAGCGGGTCTCAATGCGCTCACTCCCAGCGCCTACAGTGTCATGCGCTCCTGCTGACCTCTGCCTCCGGCTGATGAGCAAATCCAGTTGAGACAGGTTACCTCTTTCTTGTCTCCCACCTCGGGCAACTGCAACACCATGTGCAGGCTGCCTATAGAAGACTGATCGTCTCCATAACAGGATATCGGACAGGAAAGTTATAAGCTGCCACTGTGCAACTCACAGCGGTTGTGCTAACGTAGAACACGCCAGTCTGAATTAACCGCGCTCTGCTTCAGTGCTGCGCGCCGCTAATAGAGGGCGCTACGATTCAAAAATAACACTCCTCGCGAAGGGGAATTCCCTCCGCGTGTGTACGCGTGAAATAGACGGCTCTTATACTTCCCATTGCTTTCATACTCGGTAAGGCATATTAAGTACTCATAAGTGCCTTTGCATATAACGTACACTCTTATCAGAATGTGCAGCGCTGTGAAACAGACTTTAGTATCACGAATGCGGCAAGTTATCTCGCAGACGTTCGAGTTCACGCGGACAGGCCTCAGAAGCGGGAACTCCCGGCTCCCGTTGCCGTCGCGAGGCTCTATGCCCGGTATGCCGTGCTTCCTGTTTGGCACCGTATCAGCTCGTGACTCATGTCACGTCGCTTCGGGGCAACGCGCTCTCTCGATGTGGGAGAAGTAAACTGATAAGATACTTGCCCATTCATGCCTCTTGAATTCGATACCGTACCATACGCACAGGTTTGTCTGTCCTAAGAGATGCAAATACGTCACTGTGCCCCTGCTTGAAGTTTACTGCACGTAGTAACGCAGTTGAAATGGAATGTCGGGCTTGTCTAATTCAGAACATATTCCACGTTGCTGTAATGTTTCTTGATTCACATCTATTTTTCATGAGTAAGTCCGGCCTGTGCTCGTCGTCCTGGTGTTGTCTTCACTGCGCTTTAACCATGAACATAAATTGTGCGGAATACAATTAGCCCAATAGTTACCTGCTTTTAATTCGTGAATTAAAATCACGTTTATCTGCTTCTATCTTTAATAAATGAAGAAGACGCATTTTGGGGCCTGCTTCTTAAATGCACAAAAAAACTACCTATATTTCGCGTCATTTTATGATTATTGCTGTTCTTTGCGTGCCAAACTATGCAATACAGTTTTACTACCATAACCTACCTTGCTGTGAATAACGCGATACACACTGACAAAAACGACAACTGGAACGGAAGTGTGCAGGGCGTTATTCACATCAAATGTACAACCAACTAGCCCACATCGCTGCCTTGCGTACCTTGCCTGCTGTTAACTTATCGATGCACGGCGAACATACGCCGCTTTGAGTGTTGTGGTGGTCAATCACATCACTGCTCTTTGTTTTGTCCTCCAAAACTTTGCCTTTCGGCGCTGTCTATTAAAAACATGAACAGATAAGCAAATGATGATTCGTATACTGTGAATCACCCTTTTGTGGTCTGCTGTGCGCGATCTGTATACGGGCGATATGCAGATACAAGAATTTCTCTCGTGTTTCTCCTCTCTCCAACCTACCATTCATTGTCATTGTGCTGTGTGCCTACGAAAAGGCACCTGTCCATGCACAGGCGCGGATGCACAGCTGGTGTCTTGGCGTTCTGAGGCCTCCCTTATAATTTCTTAGAGCAGCTGCAAGGCAAAGTATTGCTCAGTCTGGCACACCTCAGAGGAAAACATCTTTCTCCTTTTACTATTTATCCATGTTTCTCTGGGCGTGTCTGACTTATCCAACCAATATTGGTTTGCGGACCAATAGCTAGACCAAACAGCCCATTGAAGTACCGCTGGAATATTGTTAGCCACATCTCTTAAGGCCGATTGCTTAACAGTCTTTTTATCCTCTTTCTTTGCTTGGTTTGGCTTCGTTGATTGCGCATAGAAACTAGAGACAAAGAATACCTTTAACAGTATAATTACATGCCTCATCGATGAGTGTACATTCGTGTGTACAGTACACCTTCATCTGTGTCTTACTTTGCGACGGCAACCTACAGCATCAATTGAATTTACCTCTACCGTTTATTATACCAAGGATTTGGACTTCTCGGTTTTTATTTTTTTTAAACTTCGAACGACTTCTTTCGGTGTTTATTTCAGAACATAATTTTCGTTTTTTTTTTCGGTGAACGTCATGTCTCGCGGAAGAATTACCAGCTTTCTCTCTCTCTCTCTCTCTCTCTCTCTCTCTCTCTCTCTCTCTCTCTCTCTCTCTCTCTTTTTTTTTTTTTTGGTTGTGGTGCATGTGGCACCCCTATGCGATGAAATGTCGCGCGTAGTTTGTCTAGGCTTATTTGTCAGCCACATCACTTTATCTACAAGCGGCAAGGGAGCGACACCGCTTAGGCAGGTAGAACCAGTCCTTTCTGTCTCCGCCTTCATGCCGGTGTAGCTTTATCTGGTTGTGATAAGTACAAATATTTCTTGCTTGCGACACAGTGCTCACTCATTCAGTCACGAGGTAAACTGTGAAATCAGCAAATGTTGCAGTCAGAGGGTCTCCAGTCACGTAGTCTGCGATGACGGAGGCAGCGGAAGTGCCGCTGAACCGTCGCGAAAGCCCTAACGTTGCGCGGTTTCGAATTGACAGTGGTTTGTTACGCGGTTACAAGAATTGCCAGAGTGTCCTCACATGCCACCCGAGATACACTATATTTAGTGGCACGGGAAGAGACCGCTTCTCTTTTGGTCTCGCTCTATATCATGTCCTTACGCGCCTTGCGAAAACTCCCTGAACAAGCAACGGCTCTGATAAAATGATGACAGTCTAGTAGCCGAAGCTTGACGAAGTAATGGGGCCTCTTGGTCTGCACCCGGCGTTTGCATAATGTAGCCAAGCAATGCCTCAAAACGTACAACAGCACTGCTTCATTCCAACAATGCCGTTTTAATTTTCTCACTTATGACCGTTTGTAGCTGGCACTCAGTAGCCAGCAAGCTATGGCACACATCTGAACAATGATGACCTTTTTTCGGTAAAACTCGAACATCAAAAAATAAATGCGGCATGTGTTTATCGTTTTTTTTTTTTGTTCAAACCGAAAGCTCCGATTCCTAATTATAGCATGGGCTGCTGAACGAACTGAACGCGTGCTTAACATTTTATCGGGTTTTCGTGCACCTTGCAATGAATTTGACGAAGTCGTTCGAAAGGGTGATCTTACACCTCCGGGACGATCAAGCGTAGCTACAGAAATTCATATTCTACTTAGTTCGTGTCGCCTTTTTGTCCTCTCGTAAATTATTGCCAGGTAATTGAAAACCTAGACCGCTTTCGACACCATGTGTGCTGAGATCTTTGGTCGTTCGACCCACCGCGGTGACTGAGTGGCTGTGGCGTAATGCCTCTCATTCCACGATTGCAGGGGCGAATCATGTGTTTCCGCGGGTTCGAAATGCCAAAACACCCGTGCGCTGTGAGTACACGTCAAAGAAGCCTGTGCAGTCGAAATTACTCAGTAGCTTACCTCCGCAGTGCCTCTAATGGGCATACACGCCCACGAGCGGCTTCGGGGCGTTGCACCTCGTCATTAGAGCTTCAAAAGGTGGGAACATGACGCCGGGGACTCATGCAAGCGTGTGCAGTCGTCCATGACGGAGGTGGAAAACCAAGCGGGTGTCGTAATAGCGATCTAAGACGGCGCTTCTCGTATGCGCGTACGGCATGTCTGACGACCGTCAACGGTGCGCACAGTTGTGGCAGACAGAGGGTCGGTGAGGTGCGCAAACTGCACGTGTTCGCTCGGCGCTCTTCCACACGTGAGTCGCTGTCGGGCCGGATCACCCCTGTTGGCCGAGGTGAATGTTCGCGAGGGAAGATGGCCCTCGCCACATTTCTGAGCTAGCGTTCCTGTATATGCTCCCGCAGGGAGCAGAGTTGCGCGAAGGTCCGCAATTTTGTTCCAAGCTCTGTGGGAAAGATGCTTCTCGTGTGGCAGGAGCCTCACGAGAAGGCTGTTTACAGGCAACCCTCTTCGTCCCTGTGGGGGCTTCACAATACCCCCTCAGTCGGATAACAAAGCAAACCGCACTCAAGATGGGGAGCCCCTGGCCCCATCCTCGTCCAGGTGGGGCCTTCACAATACCCCCCGTCGGATAACAAAGCAGACTGTGCTCGAGATAGGAGGGGCTGTCCCCCTGTGTAGTGTTCCTGTGGGAGCATAAACAACAACACTATGCCTGTGAAGCCAGCTTCCCCGCGGAAAGTTGAACACTTGACGTCACGAAAATCATGTGATCGCCTCTCGGCGAATGGCGTTCGGAGCGGCAAGGGAAAACAGACGCGCAACTCTGCTCCCTACGGGAGCACATACAGGAACACTATTCTGAGCTAAGGAGCCTTATTCTGAGCTACCTCGCACACAAGAATAAACAGTGCCTGGACAGAATATATAAAAAATGATATTAAAATTCTCTTTGTTTTCAATCATTGTTACCTGCGGCGTTGGTTAGGCGGTTATAGCGCTCGGCTGACGGGCCTGAGGTCTCGGGTTTCATCTCGGCCGCGTTTCGATGGAGGCGAAAGGCAAGACGCCGTGCGTTCTGTGCGATGCTAGTGCTCGGTAAAGAACCCCAGATGGTCGAAATTAATTTGGAGCCCTGCACTTTCATAGCCCATGTCGCTATGGAACGTTACACCTCGTAAATCAACCCAGCGATTTTTAATTTTAATAATCCAATATCTTTGTTCTGTGCCTTCACAGTAATATTTCCTTATCCATAAAAGATATGTCGTAGAATATTGTATCGGTTAGTGGATAGTCTGCGTCGAATGCAGCATTAAATTTTCGTTGTTATATGCTATTACTTCTTTAAGACAAACACCCCCAAAGTTAGCGGAAAAACTTTCCATGCGCCAAGTTCGCGGAGTTTACTAGAAACCTAGAAAAGGAGCTGTACGAACTCACTACAAGCATAAAATTCCTGTAAAAAAAATCAGGCATCTCCTCACAATACATACTTAGTTATCAGTAACCAAAGTTGAAAAAAAGCACCAATGCTCGCAAGCGCAGTAGCCGACCTTTTGGTGATGAATTTTTGTGTTTCTGAATAATTTATATGAACAAAAAATAACTGCAAATTCCTTCTTTCTAGTTATCAGACAATGACATGTAAAATTACTAGGTAAACCTAGGATGTCTACCAGCCACCCATTTCATTATCTTTTCTTAAATAGCACTTATAATAGCGCACACCTTACTTTTTTCCTGAGCGTCGCGCAGACATCAGCTCTGACGTCTTAATAATTCTTGCTTGGCGTAGCATAGCAACCAGCTCGTGCAGCTTGAAGTAAATGAATGCGGTGTTAAAATATTCAGTTTTTTCTGCACATTGAATTTCAGCGCACGCAGTGGCTATACGGTTAGAAGAGCTACTACCAGGGCTAGTTGGCATTTCATCATAGTTTCGGAAAGCGGGGTAACACACACACACGCTGTTATGCCTGGCGTGCCTTCCAGCCCAAACGAATAAAGACGCGGACTCCCCGACCAGGATTTCCAAAAAACCATCTTGAAGGCTGTTGAGCCTTCTGGAACAAACGTGACTGCAAAGACTGGCATTCGCGGAAGGAACGGCAGAGGCAGCGACGACAATGGCGTCCCCACGTGGTCGAGCATTCCATCGGGTCGACGAACCGAGCGTTCTCCTCATTAGTCACGCTTGGGTTGAACAATTGACGGAGAGCTGCGCCTTCGACAGAGGTTCCGCGTTCCCGTCATCAGAAGAGGAAGTGCAAGGTCTTTCAACCCCTGCTGGCACAGACAGCCAGACATTCCTGTGCCACATGGGCCCGCATTCTTGTGTCACGTACGCGCATTCCTGGGCTACGTGGGCGCATTCCGGACCCACGTGCGCGCCCACCCGGAGGCTGTGTTGACAACAACGTGACCGTGTCCTGTTCCCTTTCCATCGACCGAGCTGCGAGAGAACATCAGCACCGCCCTGCCGTGGGCGGTACCATCAGTGTCATCGTGTGATTGGACATCATTCTTCGAACTGTACTCCCCAGTCAGGGATCTGGGGAATACGAAGGGTACTTAACGAGCTGCTGGTTTGGGTACCGAGACACTCCCGACCGCTAAGAAGCTCCCTGTACTGAGAGGCACTCTTAGTTGCTCTCTCCTGTACAGTGTGCAATTATTCTTTGTATAAAGTTTTCCTTGCCTTTTCCTTCGTAAGCACGTCTCCGACCTCTTCGTCCCTTCTCCGGCCCGACCACGCTACCCCATCCCAACAACGCGCACGCACGCACGCACGCACGCACGCACACACGCACACACACACACACACACACACACACACACACACACACACACACACACACACACACACACACACACACACACACACACACACACACACACACACACACACACACACACACACACACACACACGTGCGCGCGCGACGAAGCGCAACTAAACTTTATTTTTCGGAAGAGACGAGTATAAAATCTCACCACGAATTAAATTCGGTTGTTCCTAAGATGACCGAAGACGCACTGACACATTGCTTGCCTGGCGCAATCATCATTGCAAAAGCTTCGACGATTTCTCGTTCTTTCCTACATTTAGCTCTACCTCTAACAATTGCCTTTTTTAGTAGTTAAATGCATTCGCAGTGTGCGCAGTAAGGTGCTAGATTTCCAGATTTTGCAATTTGTTCACGGGCCCTGTCATGATCTCTTAGTCTCTTGTTCAGGCACCTAAACGTCTGCCCAACGTACGCCCGTTTGATGCTAAGCGCAGTATTGTAAATGACGTTTTCGGCGCACTGAGCATAGGTATATCGTGTCTGACGCCATACCCGGGCTTCTTTTTATGTTCTCCTTGTTCGTTCACGTTTTTGCACTTTCCTATCAGCTTACGAGGGGCCGAAAAAACTACGTTTAGGCCGTACTTGCCCACCATTTTGTTTTATCTGTGAGAAATTTTGTGAATATACGGCATCACAACGGGGTGTCCTTCATCGTGCTTCATCAGCATCCTTCATCGCTCGTTTGATTTGCCGTTTTGAAGCCTGCAATATCTCTTAAGAAGGTTTCCTCAATAAAGCTGTCCAGGATAGCCACTCGCCTTAAATCGGGTAACCTGCTGATCAAGGCTGTGCATTACCGAGTGGCGACACAATTTTTTGATCGCTTGCTTTAAACACGATAATGCAACACCTCTTTTGACGATTTTTAAATGGCCGGAATCAAAACGCAACAAAGGATTTTCTGCTGTGGGTTTGTAAGCCCAGCATGTGTGATTATCACTGCAATCGATGAGAAAGTCTAGAAATCTGACCTGGCAGTCTTTTGGGGTTTCGCACGTGAACTCAAGCCCATGGAAATGTTGTTTTCCATTCATTAATAATCCTTTCAGTGTTCAGCGATCCATCCGGGCATTTTGGTAGCCATATTAAGTAATCCTCAACGTATGGGAAGCAGGCTAGCATGTTATACGTTTTCAGGGTATCTGAAAGTCTGCGATTGCCCTGTGCACCCCCCCCCCCCCGTGCTAAAACAAAAAACAAACAGTATTTACGGTATTATTTGCGGTACACGGTATGGTATACGGTGTAATATACGGTATTTGTGAAATGCAAAATGCTCATGACCACAAATTTCCGTGCAGGGTAAGGGAGTGTTAGCGGTAGAAATTATTTCGCTCCGAGTCTCATAATACGCCATTCTTTATAATCAAGACGCAGCCTTAGCTCGCAAAAATCAGTGCATAGAAAGAACGTGCAACTTCCTGGCCAGTTTGCGCGCAATTACTGCGGTGTTTTTTAATCGCGCGATTGCCTTTTTTTTTTCTTTTTCACAGCGTGGAAATTTTTGGACATGCTGCACACACACACTTGGCCTTTGGGTTTGGGATGTTTTTCGTTTCCTTCATTCCATAATATTCAGCGCATGTGAATAATTTTCCTAGTCGAGTTGCTACGACGTGTTCATTGCGCTGACCTTAGATCGCGACCACCGCAGCGTCGGCTGTGGAAGTCTCGGCTCACTTGGTTTCGAGTCTATTTCCGGTGGCTATATTCTGGGTGTCTCCTCAATTTCGAACAGAACGCACCGGCTGACTGCACTAGCGATATCTTGAGCTGGCATATAACACGACGACGTATTGTGACTGGTCGTGTCCATGTTGCATTCACCTATTCAGCGAGCGCATTACACAAGGTGTTCAAAGTTGCTCTCTCTCTCTCTGCATTAAAAAAAAACATACAAAGAGCACTACACAAAAAAGTTGTTTTTGTACACGGGATATGCGACCAGGCGGACGCATACTGTGAGGATAATTCTATTCGTAATATCAGTAATTAACTAGAATAGATAATTAACTTTTTTATGCACGACAGTTAGCAAGCACTTTTATTTTGAAAACGTAGAAGCTTAGGCATTTGATGTCTGTACTCTATTTCGTGCAAATTTAGTAACGCGCCTCTGTCCTCAGATGTGCACGCCTAAAATTTCAGCCCAGTCCGTCTAATCACGCATGCGAAGGCGTGGCACTCGGTATGAGGCTCCTCCCTGGGGTGACGAAGCTATTGCGTATGACGCTCCGTCTAACAAGAAAGCGTCATTGTTTTTCGCCCACGGCTAGCAGTGCGGTATATCTGCACTTGACCGCATGCCAGGTCAAATGCGGCACCCCGTCTTATCACCCACTCTAATAGGAATCGCCTAAAAAAAGAAAAGAAGCAGGCTCGCGTCACCGACGTCGTCCGCAGAGGCATTCTTCGGCTTCGCTGGCCAAGAACGAAAACGCAGTCCAAAAACGAAAAGTAATCCCTGTCGCCTGTCGCTCCGCTTTCTTATCAGATGGAGCGTCATACACTCTAAACAGAATGGAGTAAAAGGGTAAAATGGAAGTAAGCTGTCCTGTAGCGCACACCCTTTTGTACAGGGGTGTGTGCTATAGAGGACGGCTTATTCCCATTTTACTCCCTTATGGGTGTATTCGTGTTTAGAGCGCAATAGCTGCGTCACACCAGGCAGGAGCTTCATGCCGAGTGCCACGCCTTCGCACGCGTAATTAGACGGATTTTCCTGAGAATTCTTTTTGAATCAGAATCAGTTTATTTAAACGAACTAACAATACATAGACATATTTGCTAAGTACAGGAGGAGGTCCCAAGCCAATGGCTGCTCAGAGGACCTCCTGTTACAAACTTACTTGCAAAAAAATGAATATGTGCAAACAACGGCGAAAAAAATTGAAACAGGCTACATAAAATAATTAGTAAATCACGCAAAAATGCAGTAAGATGCAACTGTAAACGAAACATAATGGGGTAAACGTACATAAATACGTAAATAGAGGAGAACAATTCAAGCGAGTGCTCCGTATGCTCTATGAAAAAAAAAAGATTATTGCGATTGAAGAAAAGTACCGAAACTACGCTTGAAAGTAAGAATGTTAGATGGTCGCTTCATACTAAATGGCACTGAATTCCATAAAAATGAGGCAGATAAATATACTGGGAATTTACCGTAGTTAGTTCTAGGCTTCGGTAGTAAGAAATTATTTTGGCATGAAAAGCGAGTGAAACTACGTCGAGGAAACTGCATACCATTAATTAGCTGAATGTGTCCTTTCGTGAACTTAAAGCTGAGAATGCCGAGAGGTAACGCATCATTTTTGTTCTACTGAATACGCCAGTTTTTCGCTGACTGTTCTCATTGACCAGCTGGCTGCCCAGCAGCAACAATCGCAACCACTTGTATGCTGTCTGCTGGCACGCACCCATACATGTGTAAGCCTTGTAGATCAGTACCTGTGAACATAGGGTGCTAACTTTCTTTTTATATATAGAGCGTTGAGGTACTGATGTCAAAAACGGGAAATGGAGAACCTTACCATGCAAGCATGCTCGAGAAGAAGCGTAGCTGACGGCGTCCAGGCAAAGACTCGCACATGCACTACTCAATTAAAACTCCTCTCGATCCTGTTCTCATCAAATGAAAACTCTACAAACTAATCTATTTTCAATTATGAACCGGCAGCACCATACAAGCTGGGTTAAAATTTACCTTGCGCTTGCCTGCAGGCGCTGAAAGCCAGCCCAGAAAAGTGGGTCAAATTTTACCCGTCGCGCCACAAAGAAGACATTGGCAAAGCAAGCATGCTTTATTCGAGGAAAAGGGGGAAAGCGTGCACGAGCGCCGGCCCGTCGCACCTATACACTCGCTTATCTCGCGAGTTGCGGGCTCACGCGAGCGCCCTTGTGATAACCGTGCAGCTCCGCTCGCTGAACGGCGCGTTCGAAGGCGGCCTCCGATAGTTGCCCTAGCCTATAACAAGTGCAGGGGATGCTTAGACGGGCCTTGTAGGTAATGAGTGTTCAGCCTTTCTCCTCTTCGTCTGCTTTGCTGATTAATGCGAAGGCATTATATGGCTCATGAGGCGGAAAATCCGGCGTTGTCGTAGTGGTCCACGCCAGACGGTCCGAATACCCACTTGACCTCACCAGGAAAGGAAGTCGCCTAAATCAAATTTCTCCCGGGGTGGGTATCCAATCCAGGCCGTCGCGAACATATCAGCTTACCTGGCCACTTGATTAGGGCACTGCGCCATCAGAGCAGCACAACACCCCGCGCGCTCAACTGCCAGCCTCTCGCGCTTGGTTTGGGTACCGTCGTGTTCATCCTCTCCCATTCGGGCGGCGCGAACAGATGAGCTTCGCCGGCCACTGCACTACAGAAGCGCGCCATATCGCCGCAGCCGAACACTGCGCGCACATGCTGGCCACGCAAGTGGTCTTAAGTACCCTCCGTATTTCTTTTTATTCTCTCAAAGGCCGCGAACTCGCTCATGTAGTGTGCGCAGGCTTCGTTAGATCGAATTTGCATTGAAACACTACTTCACTGTACCCTATCGGGATAAAACCTGCACAAGAGCGACGAAGTTCGAGTTGGTTCCAATTTTCTGCTTATTTCTCCTTTCCGCTTCCACTTTTCTTCCAATAAACAGCTGGTAGTGTGCGCATGTGTTGTCTTTTTCTTCCGTGTGTTGTCTTCATTGCACCGCAGTTTTTTCAGTCATGCAGCAACTCGCCCCACATACCGTCATTCTAAAAGTGACAGCGTACATACGTCTGCGTGACGCACGCTGTGCAGCGGGCAGACATCAAGCTGAACGGAACAATTCCCAGCACAGTTTGTAGGGCGTGTTTGTCTTACTCATCTGCTAAAATCACAGATCGGAGCTTGGAGAGTAACGTCGGGTGTGCTCTAATCGCCCATTCAAAATTGACGCTGCGTGGCACGGAGCTTCAGGCCGTTATATTGCCGCGAATCTTCGCAGTGTTTGTTCATTCTTCAAATCTGCCGCCACGCCACTTTATCGCTTTGTTTGCGATGCAAGACGCGACTAGATTTATCTCGATTGATCGCAGCCAGGCAGAGCTGATTCTACGTTGTTCCATAATGTTCTGGTTACTTTGCAGGCTTTATCTAGAAAGTTCGCTATCAGCTCTAAATTGAGCACTGCCGAAAGCGGCGGGCATTCTGTTCGACGACCGCCGAGAACGCTTGTCGCTTCGCCGCCGCTGACCGATTCAGTCCATTGTGGGCGCAAGTCAGCCCAATAAACAGTTTTCTTTTAGAAGACCTTCCGTCCGTCTTCATCGCTCCTTCGACTGCCGTCACCACTACGTGACATCTGGTGGAGGTGCTGGGTGGCCTTCCATGTTCCGGGCGCCTCCTTCAAGTCATGACGCCAGCCCTCAGCGCTTCGCACCCGAAGAAGAGCCAGCGGCTCAGCGAGCCAGCCGACGTCTCCAGTGAGAGGAGCCTGAGTTCAGCACCCTGCCGGACCGCACCAGACAGCGAAAAGACGCTGCTACGAGCACCGCAACCTCGACGAAGATGACACCGATCATACTGCAGCAGCCGAGGGTGCCGCCAACTTTCAATGGATCCCTAGGCGAAGACCCCGAAGAATGGTTGAACCAATTTGAGCGCGTGGCGTCATTCAACAAGTGGGATGATGCGGCAAAAGTTGGACGTATTTTTCTCACTGTATGGCTCCGCACGCACGTGGTACGAAAACCGCGAGTCGTCCCTTACGACATGGGAGCTATTCAAGAGAGAACTATCGAAGGTATTCACCAGTGTCGTGATTAAAGAAAGAGCCGAATGACTGCTCGAGTCCAGGATCCAGCTTCCGAATGAGCCCGTCCGTGGTTACGTCGAGGTCGTGGTTACGCATTGGTCGCGTTCCATTTCTGGGGAAAGAGCAAAAGCGCCGCTGGACGTTTCGATGCGGCAACCGCAACGCAGTGACATCCTGCCGCCGCTCACAGTCGGAACCTAACCGACATCCGCTTCCTGTATTTCGACCAATCAGGTGTGGCTGCTGCGGTAGATTGACGCTTTTTATCATGACACAAACTCGGAATACGGCCCCTGATTGGCTCATGGTTTTGCTTTGTTGGATCGTAGGCACGCCTGGCAACGATATTAGACTCAGGTTAAGCACTGATCGAGGTTATGCTGATCTGTTCACGCCGCAGATGGAAACTGATAGACGACCATGTGCAATGCACACTGCGAGAGAGCGTCGCAGTTTAACACAAAGCGTGACCGGCTGCAATGATAGCATTGTAATAAGGAACGTCTTGCAAAACACAGCGTCGCGAACAACCAGCGGCAGCCGTCAGTAAGAGTACGCACGAGGGACGGAGCGTTCGGTGCTTCTCATCGTCTTCTTCGTTAAGCGCCAGCCTCTGAAGATTCCAAAGACGAAGGCCAGTCTTACAATTCCCCCCGGGCGAAAGGGCGCCATCCTGATGGCCTAGGGCGATGTGACGACGGCGGGGTCGTAGTATGGTTTGAGGCGGGTCGTGTGGACAATGGCGCGGCGTAAGGGGTTCGATGAGGTAATTGACGGGGGATGTCTGCTGAAGAATACGGTAGGGTCCCTGGTACTTGCTAACAAGTTTGGAGGAAAGGCCGGGACCTGAGGAGGGTACCCAGAGCCAGACCAAAGAGTCAGGAAGGTAAGCGGGAGGAAGTGCAGAGTGATCACGGGTGCTTTTCTGTTGCTGCTGGGCGTGAGAAGTGAAGGACCGGGCAAGCTGTCGGCTTTCTTCGGCATAAGTTGCGGCTTGAGAAAGAGTTGTAAATTCGTAAGCATCAGGGCGGTAAGGTAGAATGGTGTCCATTGTGCAAGAAGGCTCCCGGCCGTACAGGAGAAAGTACGGAGAGAATCCCGTTGTGACTTGAGCAGCGGAGTTATAAGCGTATGTGGCAAAAGGGAGATTGCGGTCCCAGTTACAATGGTCGGAAGCAACATACATGGTCAGCATGTCGCCGAGGGTGCGGTTAAAACGCTCAACCATGCCATTTGTCTGGGGATGGTAGGCGGAGCTGGTGCGGTGAACGATGTCCCATTCCTGAAGGAGACCTTCTACAACTTCGGAGAGGGTCGATGATGGTGGCGAAATTGCGGACAAAGCGGCGGAAGTAGGAGCAGAGGCCGACGAAGCTGCGGAGGTCTTTTACAGAAGTGGGCTTCAGAAATTCGGCCACAGCTCGTAACTTGGCCGGGTCCGGTAGAACTCCATCCTTCGACACGACATGTCCGAGAATAGTGAGCTGCCGAGCTCCGAAGCGACACTTTTTCAAATTGAATTGGAGGCCAGCGTCGGCCAGGCAGCGAAGAACAGTCTCAAGACGCTGGAGGTGGGACGAAAAGTCCGGGGAAAATATCACAACGTCGTCTAGGTAACAAAGGCATGTGTGCCATTTGAGCTCTCGGAGTATGTTGTCCATCATGTGCTCGAATGTGGCGGGTGCATTGCAGAGGCCGAAGGGCATGACATTAAATTTACAGAGTCCGTCGGGTGTGACGAATGCAGTTTTTGTGCGATCGAACTCCGCCATCGGCACCTGCCAATAACCGGAACGCAAGTCCAATGAAGAAAAGAACTCAGCGCCCTGCAGGCAGTCGAAGGCATCGTCGATACGGGGGAGAGGGTAAACGTCCTTACGTGTAATCTTTTTCAGACAACGGTAGTCCACGCAGAACCGGATGGAATCGTCTTTTTTCTTGGCCAGGAACACTGGCGATGCCCACGGGCTGTGCGACGGCTGTATCACGTGGCGCTTGATCATGTCGGTCACCTGCTCGTCAATGAGGCGGCGCTCAGCGGCTGACACGCGGTACGGACGTTGGCGCAAAGGGGCATGGGTTCCAGTGTCAATACAGTGCGGTGGTGGTGCGGCCCAAGGAAGGTTGCTGGTAATCAAACGAAGCTTGCAAACGGTGCAGAACGGCGGTAAGCTGGTCTTGTTGGGTAGACTTCAGGGCGCCGTCTACGGAACGGTGAAATATATCGAAAGACGACTGATTGGTGATGGGAACAAGCGTAATAGCGCTGACGTGAAGGCCGGCCGTGCTATCGACGAGGGGGTATGCTGAGGCGGGATCGAGAAAGGCGACGCTACCAAGCGATTGGCCATGGAGTAAAGTGATAGGGCAGGAGAACGGGTTGGCCACATAAATAGCGCTGGAGCCACTAACAATTGTCAGCACGGCATGAGGCAGCAAAACAGACTTCTGGCCAGCGCATTGTAGAGGGGGTATAAGTGACAGTTGCATCTGAGAGAGGGCAGCACAAGAAATAGACACCAGCACTGGAGAGAAAGGCATGTGCCCTCTGAGACGACCACAGTAGCGGCAGCAGCACCGGGTACGTCCAAGAGAGCGTCACTGTAGGGCAAGTCAAGCTGAGCACGGGCGCAGTCAATAACGGCGTGATGTGAGGAGAGGAAGTCCCAACCAAGGATAACGTCGTGAGAGGAGCGGGCGAGGACGATGAACTCGATTGTGTAGGGACAGGCGGCTAACGGTCGAATGTCCTGAGCGCTGGCGGTGCGGAGAGAAACGGCAGGAAGGGGCGTCGTCACTTTTTTGAGTCTGCGACAGAGGGTGTGACTGAGAACGGAAACGGCTGCGCCAATGTCAACAAATGCTTCGATGGCGACTCCCTGTACTATAATAATATTGGCAGGCGCAGAAACAGGTCTTGAGTGAGTCGCTAGTGACGCAGTTCTTGCCTCTGGAACTGCGGCCGTTAGTTTTCCGCGTGGACGGCGGGTTGGTGGCGTAGCATTGGAGAACGGGAACGTCGGCCAGGAGACGGTGAGCGGTGGGAGCGGGGATAGTAACTAGGAGAAGAATCCGGAGGCGGCAAGTGTGATGCAGGCGAGGACGACGGCGGAAGGTCGTACGTCGGCTCCCGCCTATAATCGTAGGGACGGTGGTCACGACTTCGACACAAACGAGCCACGTGACCAGCGACGCCACAGGCGTAGCAAATAGGGCGGTTGTCTTGTGTGCGTCAAGGGTTGAGCGGCTGCGGCTGTGATCGGGGGCGGGCAACCGGACGGTAAGGTCGGGTTGCAGGTCGCTGGGGTTCTAACTGCCGGGTAGGTGGCCTGTAGACAGGGGCAGCAGGTGAGGGCCGCGACCGCATCACGGCATCGGCTTACGTCAGAGGAGCCGCGATCAGGGGTGGCTGAGGAGGAGGTGGCAGGACTTCAGCGACCTACTCCTCGATAACACGTTGTAGGTTGGGAGTGAGCGACGGCGCAGGCGTAGGCGGGCAGGTAGACAAAGATAGCTGGCGTGCGACTTCCTCACGTACAAACTGCTGGATGCGACTGTTGGTCCAGAGCACCGTCCCCTGGCAGAGCCAAGCTGCAAAGTGCGGCCTCCTGAAAGCCTGCACGCCGGGTAGAAAGGCGCTGTTTGCGCAGCTCATCGAAGCTTTAGCAGTAGCCGATGACACCGGAGACAGTCTGGGGATCTTTGACGACGAGCATCTGGAAGGCATCATCCTCAATCCCTTTCATAATGTGTCTGAGCTTGTCGGCCTCGGTCATAGAAGGGTTGACACGCTTGCAGAGGTCGACGACATCTTCTATATAACTGGTGAAATTTTCACCGGTTTGCTGGGCCCGACTTCGCAAGCGTTGCTCGGCGCGAAGCTTTCGCACCGCGGGACGGCCAAAGACTTCTGTCAGACTGATTTTTAGAGCTGCCCAGCTTGAGATGTCAGCCTCGTGGTTTCGAAACCAGAGATTGGCTACGTCGCTCAAATAAAAGATAACGTTGGTGAGCTTAACGCTATCGTCCCACTTGTTGTATGCGCTTACGCGTTCAAAGGAGGCCAACCAATCCTCCACATCCGTGTCATCTGTGCCGCTGAAGATGGTCGGGTCACGCTGCCGCGCGGCGCCGGAGGAGTTGAAGGGATGTCCGTAGAAGCTTTTATTGACACCGGCGCATCTATTTCCGTCATACGATCCGGTTTATGTTCTCGACTCAAGAAAGATCGTACACCCTACTCTGGTCCTCGTTTACGCGCCGCCAATGAAGCACCCATATCCCTTTCTGGACACTGTAGCGCTCGGATCACCATAGACGGCTGCCGCCATCCCGTCGAACTTGCTGTGTTTTCCTCACGTGTCCATCCACTGATTCTTGGTTGGGACTTTCTGTCTTCTGCGTCTGCAGTCATCAAGTGCCGTGATCGCACCATAGAGGTTGCTGAAACCAACATATTTCCTCTTGATCATTGGCCATAGTTGCGCGTGCTCACAACTACTGACAATGTATTCAGCCCTGGGAGAGATCACGGTATTGAAGTCAAGTGCGAACATGTTACTGATGGTGACGTTTTAGTTGTATCATGCGCGCGAACCTTCTTCCGGGGAATCATCGTTGATACATCGCTTCTTCGCTTCTCATCTGGTTCATCCCGTCTGACCGTCAGGAACGCTACTCACGATCCCATTATTCTACGGAAAGGTTCTGCAGTTGGATCTATCGCCCGCACTCAACCTGTTGGTCTTCTACCCCTCAGCATTCCTCTTCCTGCACCTGATTCTTCTGCTTCTGGTGAGACGCTTTCTAATTCCATCAGCCATGACCTTTCGCAAAACCAGCAGCAAGCATTACTTACCCTCTTAACGAAACATGCCCCCTCATTCGACACTCACTCCTATATTCTGGGTCGCACCTCTGCAGCCACACATCGAATTACAACTGACGGTTCTACCATAGTTCGCCGCCGGTCCTACCGAGTGTGTTCTTCAGAACGTAAGATAATACGGGATAACATTGTGGATATGCTGAATCGCAACATCATTCGCCCGACTTCTAGTCCTTGGTCATCACCTGTTGTGCTGGTGAAGAAAAAAGACAGCTCTGTTAGATTTTGCGTTGATTACCGTGCTCTGAATAAGATTACTCAAAAAGATGTATATCCCTTGCCACGCATTGACGACGCCCTTGACTGTCTTCAAGGTGCCGAATTTTTCTCCAGTTTAGACCTCCGATCTGGTTATTGGCAAATACCCACGCATGAGAAAGACAAAGAAAAGACCGCTTTCGCCACTCACGATGGGTTATACGAGTTTAATGTGATGCCATTTGGCCTCTGCAACGCTCCCGCAACAGTTGAGCGTATGATTGCAACCGTTCTGCAAGGTCTCAAATGAAAAACTTGCCTATGCTACCTCGACGACATAGTAATATTTACCCGAACGTTTTCAGAACACCTACAGCGTCTCGGAGAAGTTTTAATTGCAATCTCCAGCGGCGGCCTCCAGCTCAATACAAAGAAATGTCCATCAAAGTCCCTGGGCATATCGTCAGCAAAGATGGCATTAGGCCTGATCCTGACAAAATTGCTGCTGTTGTGCATTTTCCTCGGCCGCCCTGCCTCAATGATCTCCGTAGATTCCTCGGACTAGCGTCTTATTTTCGCTGGTTCATCCGTAATTTCGCATCTATTGCATCCCCCCCCCCCCCCCCTACTCGGCTGCTTTCTACCGGCGTCCCCTTCGGCTGGACTCCTGACTGCGAGACTGCCTTTCAGAAGCTGAAGCGAATGCTGACATCAGATCTAGTTCTGTGCCATTTTGATGAGTCTTTGACAACCATTTTGTACACTGATGCTAGTGGTTGCGGCACTGGCGCCGTGCTTCTGCAACAAGACTCAACCAGCGAAAGGGTTGTCGCTTATGCCAGTCGCTCGCTCACTCCGGCTGAGCAGAACTACCCTATAACAGAACAAGAGTCTCTTGCAGTTGTTTGGGCTGTTCAAAGATTTCGTCCTTACCTTTACGGCCGGCGTTTCGGGGTAGTCACTGATCACCACGCTTTGTGCTGGCTCTCATCCCTGAAAAATTTAACCGGCCGGCTCGGACGCTGGATTCTACGACTTCAAGAATTTCAGTTCACAATAACTTACAAATCTGGCAAGACGCACCTCGACGCCGATGCCCTTTCTCGTTGCCCCTTGGCACACCATCACCTAGTAATTCTTTGAGTACTTACAATTTCCCGCACGTACCAATCATTTGCCCATTAAGGATGTGAATACCGCGTCGATTGCTGCCTTTTCCGACATCCAGCATGATTTGGCTTCCGCCCAGCAATCGGACTCGTACTGTCGCACGCTGATAGATCGACTCAACGGTACTTCGCTACCCCAGAACCTCCAGTATGACTGCCATTGGATTCAGTGAACACTTAAGAGGTACAGACCCCAGACGGCTTTTCAAACGTCCATTGAGTAGTGTGTAAGCAGTGGAAACAGTAGTGGAATCCGTTCACAACAAACCTAAGGATCGGCGAACTTCCTGCACAGCTAGCAAAAGATATCCAACAAATACAGGATTTGCAGAGAAGATATCGCACCTTAGATATCGCATGTCAGAATGGTTATGTTAGTTTTTCAAGATCCCAGAACTTGCTGATGCGAATCAGAGGTGCGTCTTCGGAATGTTTAACAGAACCTTCCCATTTTTGGTCCAGACGAACTCAAAACCCTTTTCCTTGCCCCTAGACCTTGCTAGTCGGAACAATTCGCGATTAACCCGAGACAGGTTATCGTTAAAGAACAGCCGAGGAGATTGATCGTCTTGCACCAAATCAGGAAGGCCCTTCCGAGCCACTTCTGCTTATCAGAAATTGACCGAGTTTGCACTAGAAACGGTGGAATATAGTCGCCTCTGGATGGCAGTCAATGTAATGCCGAGATATCTGCTGGTTGAAAATCGGTTATGTTTAGTTTGCCTGCCAAGGTGCTTAACAAAGAGTGCAGATTTTCATCAGAAGGCCGTGAATCTCGAAGTTGCATCTTCTACTGTATAGTTCGAGATCATTTATCTCCCCACTCATCCTGTCAATCACCTGTGCCTGGGTAACTACTGTTGAAGAGAGCGATTGAACTTGCGATCGAAGGTCTGTAACTTCAGCCTGATTAGTGGTCACTGTAGCAAGCACCGAGTCATACCGTGACGAAAGGAAATCAGTAGCGGACTGTATGCCTTCGACTGCCGAAGCAACCTTTTCACTAGTTTCCTTGACCAACAATAGTTCTCCAATTTTCACCATCAGTGCTGAAACAGTTGTCAAAGAATCCAGTTTCATATTCAGAGCCCACAGCTGCTGCGAGAACGAACCATCACCAAGGTTGGATGCTACGTCAGGTTGCTTAACCGAACGAACCTTGCATGAAAGACACTTCAACGTTTCGTGTGTCACTGTACTCATCTTCTTGCAGGCGTTATCAGTAATTGACGAGCAGTTTTTTCCTAAGTGAAAGTTGCCCTCACAGGTACAAGTCATAAACTTCCCATCTTTCGGTATGGCTTTTGAGCAAGAAGGTACACAAAGAAGACATGGTGCAGTCAGCGGCAAAACCCGAAAAGTGATGAATTAAAGCAGGTGCAACGCACACTCACCTGCCAAAAGCGAAGCAAATGTTTAGTCCAGGACAAAGGTTTGCCGCTGACTGCAACGATCCACGAAGTTGACGGCCTTTAAATAATCGGTGATCGGCGCCAGGAGGACATCTTTGGAAGGTCCAGAGCCAATGATGTCAAGGATGGCTTGGTATGACGAAACTGTAGCTTTCTTGAGATCCGCATGCGTAGATCATTCACCTGAAACTGTTGCGACGGTGATAGCCGTTGAAGATGCAAGCGGCTTTCCAGCTGATACTGTCCCGCGGCCTGCAGAGCCTGCCAAAAGCGAAGCAAAGGTTTAGTCCAGGACAAAGGTTTGCCGCTGACTGCCAATATACGACACGCGTTGAAAATTCGTCTTTCTCGCACGGCGCATGCGCCCCTCTCTCCGTCCGCTCTCGCACTGCGATGGTTTAAAACAAAGCGCTGTTATACACCGCTTCAAAGCTTGAGCGGAGCTAAGATCCGGACACAACGACTGGGCATGCAATGTGATGCGCCCAGCAGACGCCTTTCTTCTTTATTTTTATTACATTTTTTACACAAAGCTCAGGGACTGTGTCGTCCGAAGCAGCGCCTACATGCGTTTGTTTTCAACCAGGTCTGTGCAGAGGACGCCATATCGTGTGAAAGGTGAATCTTAGAAGCGGCCGTCGCATACGCACCATGCACCCTGGCAATTCCCCGTCGTGGGTATGGGCCATTAAGCCTGAGGACATCCTCATCATCATCACCATGCATCTTTAAAGCTTTATTCATAGCATAAGATGGTCCAGTGCGGTTCTTCAACTTCTCAGAAGAGCCCCCCCTCCGTTTAAAACGGGTATAGGATCCGAAGAGGAGCCATTTCAACCGAAAAGGGCCAGGCGACTGGGCTTTCTCGTGGCTGGATAACCTGCTTGTCTTTTTCACGCAGGTGAGAACACGTTTCGGTAAATGTCATCGCTCTAGCAGGCGCTGCTTTGTCCTGCTGCCGTACCCTGAGGTGCTTCTTGAGTTACTGTGCAACATGCTGCATCTTGCAGAATTGCTGTTGCTTGCCGGCGAAGTTGAAACTAATTCCGGACCAGACATAGCGGAGCTTTCGTAACAGCTATGAGAAACTGCGGAAGACATAAGAGCAGTCAGTGAGGAACTACTCACTTCAGTTGATATGAAACTGAAACAACTAGCGGAACAACATCTCGGCGCCCCCCCCCCCCCCCCCCCCCACTACCAATTTTCTGGCGCTGTCTCTAGGCGACCTCAAGTTCACTTGCACATCGCAGCTGCCACGCGGCTGCTGAAACAGAAACACCACTAGAAGAAAGGTTAATCAAAGGTTTAACATGGTTACACTTAAGCAAACAAAGCGAAAGCAGAAGGTTATGCGTAGTTATACTTGGCTAAGCTCCGTCTTGCTAAGCTGTGGTGTATCGGGAAAGTAGACGCGGCTTGGCGTCTGTAACATTGAGTGCGTTCCGCACACTGCATACGCAGCGCGCCCACCCTGACACCCTGGCAGGTGGCAGTTAAATTGATGGTTGATCGCGGAAGGTTGG
This sequence comes from Amblyomma americanum, assembly GCF_052857255.1. Classification (NCBI taxonomy): domain Eukaryota; kingdom Metazoa; phylum Arthropoda; class Arachnida; order Ixodida; family Ixodidae; genus Amblyomma; species Amblyomma americanum. The sequence goes on along the minus strand of NC_135497.1, from coordinate 154,324,030 downwards.
TCACCCAATGAACGCGGCGGCCTAGCTATTGCTGCAGTGCCTCATGCTAGCCACAACGCTGCCAGCGCTAATGCATGCAGCCCACATCTCCCTCACACCACCGCCACGTACCTCAAAGCGCGATTGAGGCGTCCACAGACCCAGAGAGTCAGTTATGCGCCCTTCATTTCCTCAAAATCATCGGAGTCTAGAACTTTGTCTACGCCAACGCCAATGAACACAATGAACGCTGACGGCCTATAGAAACAGAGGCGAGCGCTCGGTTTCGGCGGCGGCGGCGGCTGAGTGACGTAGCTGTCACGTGGCTTCTCCTCGGTTCAAGGTCAAACCCGCGCACACGGCGAAGAAGCTACGGAGGGGAGTAGTAAAGCGTTCGCTTTAAAAATCATGTTATTTATCGATTGAAGGAAAATTCTACGTGAAATTTAGGTTTACTAATGTGTTGCGCATCATTCAAAAAGAACGAGCACACTATTAAAATGTGGTTTCTGTGTCCCCAAACTTCCCCCACGAAATAACGTGCGGGCAGAGGCGCTATTTACTTATTTACTTTTAAACGCCTCATCAGGGGGAGGAAAGCGCGAGCAACTCGCGTCCCGTCTAATTGGATAGGTATCTGCTGATTAAAGAAGAAAAACAATACTAGTTGGGGTTTTTGATTCGCTTGCTGTAACGTAGTTAAGTACTAGCGCAAAAAAATGAAACACACAAGGGGCAGCTTAAGCCCTAACTGCACTATCATCCGCTATGAGCGTAATTGAGGGATGAATTGACGCTAGAGTCCGGAATAATGAACAAGATCTAATCGCAAGAAGTTTCTGAAATGAGAAAAGACCTCTCTCTCTCTTTCTATATATATATATATATATATATATATATATATATATATATATATATATATATATATATATATATATATATATATATATATATATATATATATATATATATATATATATATATATATATATATATATATGAAGGGAGCGAACAGTCACCGAAACCAAGGTGCACAGGGGAATGTAATTTTTTTATTATTGTGTTGTGCTGATCAGTAGGATAATAATACTTCGATTAATCTATGGCGTAAAGAAAATTACTTATAAAGCAGCAGAAAAAACAACCATGCCGCCGGTGGGATCCGAACCCACGACCTCCGAATATCGCGTCCGGTGCTCTTACCAACTGAGCTACAGCGACGGCTTTCCAATATGCCATAGATTAATCGAAGTATTATTATCCCACTGATCAGCACAACACATTAATAAAAAAATTACATTCCCCTGTGCACCTTGGTTTCGGTGACTGTTCGCTCCCTTCATAAGTTTGTCAAACGAGCCCCCTCAATTTCCTTTACCTTGTCTGCTATGTGTATATATATATATATATATATATATATATATATATATATATATATATATATATATATATATATATATAGCAGATAATTTAAAGGAAATGAGGGGCCCGTTTGACAAACTTATGAAGGGAGCCAACAGTCACCGAAACCAAGGTGCATAGGGGAACGTTTTTTTTATATGTTGTGCTTATCGGTGGGATATTACAGTACTTAGATTAATAAATCGCTTAAAGAAAATTACTTATAAAGCAGCAGAAAAAACAACCTTGCCGCCGGTGGGATCCGAACCCACGACCTCCGAATATCGCGTCCGGTGCTCTTACCAATTGAGCTACGGCGACGGCTGTCCAATCTGCTGCTCTCGTGGGTATTTATGTTCATTGGGTGTAAGCGAACCTTGAGAGTGTTCACCAGCGCCACCCTCGACCATAGCGGCGGACGTAGCACGTCCTGTAATACCGCGGGCGTGACGTGGAACGTCATCTAACGGCGAGGGCGGAACACTCTGGTGAACACTCTCAAGGTTCGCTTACACCCAATGAACATAAATACCCACGAGAGCAGCAGATTGGACAGCCGTCGCCGTAGCTCAATTGGTAAGAGCACCGGACGCGATATTCGGAGGTCGTGGGTTCGGATCCCACCGGCGGCAAGGTTGTTTTTTCTGCTGCTTTATAAGTAATTTTCTTTAAGCGATTTATTAATCTAAGTACTGTAATATCCCACCGATAAGCACAACATATAAAAAAAACGTTCCCCTATGCACCTTGGTTTCGGTGACTGTTGGCTCCCTTCATAAGTTTGTCAAACGGGCCCCTCATTTCCTTTAAATTATCTGCTAATAGCTTAACGAGGGTCTCGGTTCTGGCAGTCTTGATGCCATAGGTAGCTTAAGAGGGCTCTCGCACAGTTTCCGCCCTCGCCGTTAGATGACGTTCCACGTCACGCCCGCGGTATTACAGGACGTGCTACGTCCGCCGCTATGGTCGAGGGTGGCGCTGGTGAACACTCTCAAGGTTCGCTTACACCCAATGAACATAAATACCCACGAGAGCAGCAGATTGGACAGCCGTCGCCGTAGCTCAATTGGTAAGAGCACCGGACGCGATATTCGGAGGTCGTGGGTTCGGATCCCACCGGCGGCAAGGTTGTTTTTTCTGCTGCTTTATAAGTAATTTTCTTTAAGCGATTTATTAATCTAAGTACTGTAATATCCCACCGATAAGCACAACATATAAAAAAAACGTTCCCCTATGCACCTTGGTTTCGGTGACTGTTGGCTCCCTTCATAAGTTTGTCAAACGGGCCCCTCATTTCCTTTAAATTATCTGCTAATAGCTTAACGAGGGTCTCGGTACTGGCAGTCTTGATGCCATAGGTAGCTTAAGAGGGCTCTCGCACAGTTTCCGCCCTCGCCGTTAGATGACGTTCCACGTCACGCCCGCGGTATTACAGGACGTGCTACGTCCGCCGCTATGGTCGAGGGTGGCGCTGGTGAACACTCTCAAGGTTCGCTTACACCCAATGAACATAAATACCCACGAGAGCAGCAGATTGTACAGCCGTCGCCGTAGCTCAATTGGTAAGAGCACCGGACGCGATATTCGGAGGTCGTGGGTTCGGATCCCACCGGCGGCAAGGTTGTTTTTTCTGCTGCTTTATAAGTAATTTTCTTTAAGCGATTTATTAATCTAAGTACTGTAATATCCCACCGATAAGCACAACATATAAAAAAAAAAAACGTTCCCCTATGCACCTTGGTTTCGGTGACTGTTAGCTCCCTTCATAAGTATATATATATATATATATATATATATATATATATATATATATATATATATATATATATATATATATATATATATATATATATATATATATATATATATATATATATATATATATATATATATATATATATATATATATATATATATATATATATATATATATATATATATATATATATATATATATATATATATATATATATATATATATATATATATATCGTTGAATGCCTGACCCGCGCGGCGGGTGCGTGTGTCGCGAACTCCGTCAGCCGCGTTATCTCGGGCGTAGTAGCCTGCTTTGCGGCGCCGGTCACAGACACTTCGGCGTCGTGTTCCTTCGTGCGTCAGTGATGTCGGTGCTCCAACAGTTTCGTTTTGTGCTCGTGGCCTTCAAAATTGCGAAGAGTGCAGCGAGACCTACACGTATACGACGGGAAATGCTACCTGCGCCCGCTTTCTTGGGAGCCACCGCTCATTTCGGCACCCTGTGTCATGAACAAGAATTTAGTCACTGGTGTTGACGAAGCAGTCATCGTGTTTGGTCCGTAGAATAGTCGGCACATCGTGGGAACCGATTATGTAACTCTATGCTAACTGAATTCTATAGGTGTCGCGTATATTCGCGTGGACAGTGAGGGCCACTCCAAGATAGTAGTGGTTCGCGTTCACGCGTTTGCATAAATACTAGCCAATTTTTTTTTGCAGTTATCTACGATCGTAAAATTCATCGTGCGTGCATTAAATTGCGCGCACTCACTGTGCACAGAATAATCTTTATGCATTGCGTGAAGAGTAAACACGGAATGATCGCACATGTATTGCGTGAATGATGCACGCAATGATGAACTGAAAACGTTAGCTGCGCCGTTCGAGATAAACACATTATCTGTATTGTACGGAATGCTGTAACATGGCCATATAGTCACAAAGTGAGCAGGGGAGGGAAAGCCTCAGGGTGCTCGCTTGAATGTATATAGTGTATATACACTCAGTGTATACACATGTAGTGTATATTTAGAAAAAATTCTTTAATGTGACAATAAAACCATAGAAAATATGCTCCCTGTTCTCCCTACATTGGCCCAGAGCTGCGCTTACCACTGTTGACCAGCAGCGCAACCAATTTTAGCATTCGAGAACCGCAAAGAAATGGTGGCGCGCAGCAGGGCGGCAGGCGGAGAGCGACACATCCGCCCTCCTCCCCTAGCGGGCCCGATTTTTGACCAGTCCGTGCGTGAAGCAAATGCTATGCGAACTACCCCCGCACCCGCATGTTTTGGTCGTCCGTTGTCATGGAGATCAATACGACGTTTTTCTTCCAACAACTGCTACGAACATAACTGAAGGAGGAATTGGCGTTAGCGTCTGTAATTCCTGGCCGCTGTTAGGTGTAAGAAGTTTCACCCCCCCCCCCCCCTGGCCTCATTTGAATTCATTAGAACCTAGCCGCAGATAAGTATCTGCCCCTAACAATCTTGATTTAGTATTTCTCAGCAGTCTTTTTCGGTCCTATACGGCTGAAATATAATCATTATGCGGGGTGTTCAAACTTTCAAAGTTAAGCTTTAAGAATTTAGAAAAAAATACCGAGAGCAGAGCACAAAAGTCATTGCTGTTAAAGGGTTATGCGGCGAGGCGGACACATTGAGAAAAATTGTCATCATAACTTGAGTAATTAGCTAAAATTAACTATTTAATAGCTGCAGTTAGCGTGCATGCCTATGCTGCAAACTTAGAGCCAGTGGAATTCAAAGACTGTTCTGTTTTGTGCAACTATAGTGACGCGCCTGTGTTCTGAGACGTGCACGTTTAAAATTTCGGCCCAAACAGTGTAATTACGCATGCGAGACCACGGCACTCGGCGCGAGGCTCTTCCCTAGCGTGACGAAACTGTTGCGCATATGGAGCCCCGCCAGACAAGAGTGTGGAATTGCAGGCGAGGGTGGTGACATATTTCCTCCTTGGCCAGCGAAACCGAAGAATCACTGGGCCGGCGGCGAGGGGCGAGCGCTGTTTCTTTAAGCAATATTGCTTCTAAAGTGCACGATCAGACGTGGTGCCGCCTTAGACTTCGCATGCAGACAAGCGCAGCCGTACCATACTGCTGGCCAAGAGCGAAAATTTATAACCGTCGCCTGTAACTCCACATTATTGTCAGGCGAAGCGACATATGCAACAGCTGCGTCACATCAGGGAGGAGCGTCACGCTGAGCGCCGCATTCTCGCGTACGAATTGCACGGTTTGGCTGAAATTTTAATTTTGCCGAAAACATGAGCGCGCAAGAAGACGGGGACATGAGAGAGACACAGGACATGGCGCTAACTTGCAAACGAATTTGACGACACGGAAGCATATAAACCCTCAAGCGAGTTCAACAAAACAAAGAGAGGAATAACTCAGCGCATGCGTGAGTCGTTTCCATAGAGGAATGCCATTTCCTTATCCGAGAGATTAACTGACGGTGTACTGGTGCATGCATTCGACTGCTCTCTTGCGAATCGTTCTTGCTTCTATAGTCCCAAGCATGTCCTTATTCCTCACTTGAACCGTGCCCTCATTGAACAATGGCTCGCCAGTGTTGATGGGACAATCATGGCAGTGCTCTGACCGCTGATCGCTTCTGACCTGAGGTCGGTACTGCACTATATAGTCCATCTCAAGAATTCTTATCATTCCAAGAATTATCAGACAGTTGCAAAGCAGGGATAGGAAGTTGTTGGTATAGTTTTAAACCAGTACTTTACATTATTAATTGCGTGCGTACTAAGACAAAAACAATAACACGAGGGTAACTCGCACTGATTTTTGTGCTAAACTAAACGCCAGGCGATTAAGTAAAGCGCGATTTTAAACCATCATCGCCAGCAGCTGTTACACAGCATGGAATAACGTGTATGAAATTCAAAATAAATATTCTCAAGTACGCTTACTTTCTGAAACGCGATCCTGAAATGTTTTCGCATAACCTTAGCCCCAGGGAACAAAACAGAATCTAAGAAGAGCTTCAAATGGGCCTAGTTGGTTTGTAATCTTCGACATTGTTATTGCGCTGCTCATGGCTTTCACAGACAAGGACGACACATACAGACAGGGCGCAAACTATCAACTGATTTTATTGCGTGGGAAATTCGTTTTATATGAACTTTTAAGATGAAAAAAGAAGGGACACAAGAACAAGCAGCTTCATAGAGATGAGTTGTCAAATCTTCTGCTGACAGGCATGCGTGGAGGATGCGCCAAGTCTGTATGTGTCGTTCTTGTCTGTGTAAACCATGAGTAGCGCAATAACAATGTCGAAGAACAAAACAGAAATCAGATATCTCAAGAGAATGAAAAAATTGCTGGTGGTTTAGCTTTCCTAAGCACGAAATATTGCGCGAAAGCAGTTTCTTGCGGGTGGACACCACACCACGTACCAGAAAGCTCGAGTGAGGTACCCCACTGACCCAAGGAGTCAGGTTTGCGCCTTTCATTTCCTCAAAATCAACGTAGTCGACAACGTGGCCACCGCCAACGCCAATGAACCGATAGAACACCGGCGGCCTATAGATTCAGTGCCGCGTTTCTGCCACAACGTTGTCAACGCAGACCCAAGCGGCGCACATCTCTCCGTCTCTACCGCCAAGTATACCTCAAAGCACTATTCAGGTGTACAGTGACCCAGGGAGACAGTTATGTGCGTTTCCTTTCCTTTCGTGACTTGCGCACAGGTGGGAGTTGATGAAGACGACGACGTGCAGTGAACAGCGCGAGAGAGGCGTGATCGCATACGGCGACAGCAAAGTATTGAATCTTTACAATACTGTGCTATACTCTTCTGGGACATCATGCAACGGACATTTAAAAAAAAAGACAATTTGACGCCGCATTCTGTACGATTTTTCACTGTACTACCATTTGTTGGTGAACCCTTAGGCAAGTTATTTTTAATTGGATTACACAGCCTGTGGAAAGCACGCATGATGGGCCGACATTGTGAATCTGTTGTTTCTGCTAAAGGCCGTTTCAGTAGAATGAATGCACTCCTAAAAGAATTGTATGCCCAGAACGAGTTTGAACCGGAGCGGCACTCACTCTTAGTGCTGTGGTGTTCATTGCCTTTTTTCTAGTGCTTTGTTGCTCAGATATGCCGTGTTATTATGTATTAGCTATGTGCTCCGAACTTACTCTTTTCTCGTGCTTCCTTGCTTATTTGTGTAGATATGCCACTGTTTTCTTAATGTTTGTAGATAGCTCATGCACATAAAACATCGCATCATTGTAATAAATACCATGTTAAAAAAAGCGCCGATAGCATAATGCTCTCGTGCTGTGCCAGCGAAGCTGGGCCTGTTCGCGCCGCCACTTGTTCGAAACCCATTCGCGGCAATATTTATGTTATTTCTGCATGCATCTGAGAGGCTCCAGGCAGACATCGGCTTTTTGAGGATTTAAGTAGTGCTTACGCACTAAGAAACGGCAGCCTCGCTAAACAACAGCTTCTGTTTTGCTTTCACTCTCGACGATCGAGAACTGCCTCGTGGCAGCCCTCCATTATACATATAGGACCACCTGTTTCAATGCTCTGGACAAAGCCAGAGTATTGAAACTTTGATTACATATTGTACTGGGCCCTTCCTAAAGATTGTAAATCATCTAAAGTAACATCAGTGCAGGCGTACGGTTATAAATCAGGCGCGCCTAACTACAGACCATCCTCGCTGATCAATACAATGCGCAAAAAACTATATTCGGATAAAACTCAAGAATGTAGCAGCAAATGCCCCTCTAGGAGGCCCTCCAGCCAATGGCGTCGACCGATTCCCATGAAGTTATTGCTAATTCCCTTGCACCTGCTAGCCTGACATCGCGGGAGGTGGCAAGTGAAAGGGTATTAACCACGGTTTAATCGGATTAGCTGTGGTGTATGGAAATTGGTCGACGCCATTAGCTGGAAGGCTTCCTGGGAGGGACATCTTCCGCTTCATTCTTGAGTTGTATCCGACTATAGAGCACATCATCTTGAGGCACATAACCTCCCCAGACGAAAACAAAGTACTAATAAACTGTGAATGCGGGTTTCGGAAGGGGCTTTCTAGCAACACCCCACCAACTGAAGTAATAGGCGGTATTGCTTGGTACTGAAAACCAAAAGAATTGTGCGTCATTTTCTTGCACCGCCCTAAAGCTTCCGACCGCTTATTGCATATTGCAACAAAACTTGAGATCAGTCTCTATAACCCTATATTATATTGGGCAAGAAATTACCTCATGAACCGCACCCAATTTGTAGAAATAAGCAACGAAAAATTTGCAACAGATTATATTACGTCTTGTACACCACAAGGAAGTTTTCAGCCCCAGCACTGTATTTAGCACTTATCTAACATATAATTTTATGTCAGACTTTTTTTCACGGCTGTGTGCACTACAAGAACTCTGGGTATTTGGTCGCTGACCGTGTAGCTAGAAATAGCGCTAGAACAGCACTGTCAAAATGACGCGAAAAATGACAGATGACTATTAGCGTTTAAATATCCATTGTTTTATCTATCCGCAGTAAACAAAAACTAATCGTTGTTCTTAGAACATTTCCCTTGTACTAGTTCAGGGAAACAAGTAAGTGGGTGTAGTTCTAACTTGTGACCTGAAATGAGATTAAGTGAACGCTGTCACATCAACCACATCAAAGCAGGTGTCTTTTCATTGACAGGAGCCTTGAACTAGCACAGCTTGAGACAAAGTTCCTCGTTCACAAAACTTTAGTCATAAATGTTCTGGAATATGCTATCGTCGTCTGGTTTCCTGCAGTAAAATGCTTTGTTTTTAATTGAAGGCTACAGAAAAGGGCGCTGAGATGTACATTTAATAAATATAGACTAACAGACCCTCACAGAACTGTTGGAAAGTGCTAATATCCTCACGTTTGAAAACAGAGCCAAACTTGCATGCCTTATATTATGCAGCAGCGTAGACATTATAGGTGAAAATTAGATGTTTCAGAATAAATATCGAAATCATAGATGAGGCCAACATGCCAGCCCCGCCGCGGTGACTCAGTGGGCGCTCGACTACTGATCCGGAGTTCCCGGGTTCGAACCCGACCGCGGCGGCTGCGTTTTTATGGAGGAAAAACGCTAAGGCGCCCGTGTGCTGTGCGATGTCAGTGCACGTTAAAGATCCCCAGGTGGTCGAAATTATTCCGGAGCCCTCCACTACGGCACCTCATTCTTCCTTTCTTCTGTCACTCCCTCCTTTATCCCTTCCTTTACGGCGCGGTTCAGGTGCCCAACGATATATGAGACAGATACTGCGCCATTTCCTTTCCCCCAAAACCAATTATTATTATTATAACATGCCAAAATCACAAGCACGCACCAAGTGACCTCCCATTTCACACTGACACATATAAGGTACTATTCACTTTCTTCGGACAACTGCATGCGAAGGAAATACTCAGAACAATTGCATTACTAGCAGCTTTTTGTCACTTACTGAAAATCATTTCTGTGCATCCGAGTTAATATTTTAGCGCGCATCATTTCGTCGTACCTACTCTCAACTGTTTGTGTATTTTGATGTTCAGATTTTTTTTTGGTCAACTGGAGCCCATTTCATGTATAAACGTTGACTATTGTAGTTTACCGTTGAAATAGTTTACATATAAATTGGAGTTGCAACAGTAGCATGACAAATTTTAATTCCAGAGTCATTCCTAATGACTATGTCATAGCACTTGTGTCGGTTTATACTGCAATTTTTTGCCAACTTGAACGCATTTCTTGTGCTTGTCTACCGTAGTTTATCATTTAGATATTGCTACATGATTTGGTTTGTAATGGTATAACCCACATTCTGATTACTGAGTTAATCTGATTTAACTGTACGTAATGTTTGCGTCCGTCCTTTTTTGTTTTGCAATTTTCTACAACGATATTTGGTTAGATTGACAGTGCCAAATAAATAAACACATGATTATTTCCCTTAGTTTGACAGCGCGCATTAATCTTGCTATGCATTTGAACCACGATTGTTGACCGTTTGAATTACCCGCACTTTTATAGTTGCCTAAAGTTACCAACAGGCGGCGCCACAAGCTTAAAAGAATCGTTTGCTTCAGGTGCTCTAGATGTCGCCACATAAGTTTCAGCGGACGCAATCTAAAGGGGATTTCCCTTCGTGCATGGACGCGTGAAACGACATGTCCTGCGAATTATCTCATATTTCACGCTTCATAAAGCATTTCTAATCCCATAGCTGCGAGATATTTTACGTGATGAATTTATTGTTAAAAAATTTTGCGCATTAGGATCATTTTTATTTTTTGCTGCAAAGAAGTTTGTAACCACTTAGTACAGTTCATGCGGATGGGCCTCAGAAGCGGGGATTCCTCGCGTGGAGCTCTGAGCTGAGCGTTTGCAGCCCGTATCAGAGGGAACGCACGACACTTCGCTGAAGCAACGCGCGCGCAGTATCAACCAACGGTAAGCTGACAGTGTTCTTTTGACTTACTCATGCGTATGAATCGACCGAGTATTGTGTTTTGCATCGCGTAGGGCCGGTTGAGTAAGACTGCCTTTCTGCAGGTGCGTTATGTAGTGTTTGTAGTCACCTCACTGCGTGTACTCATGCAGTGTACTGGAGCTGTACATTTTAGAAAACCCTATTGTTTTTTGTCCAGTCTTTTTTGTAGCGATTTATTTATTTATTTACATTAGGAGTATATGTTTGGCGTATTTTCTGAGACATGAAAAATGTGCTCTATAGAGGTAGGGTTATCCACGTGTGTTCATTTCCACGCAAATTGAAATGCTAAGTAATTCTCCCAAAAGGAATTTGCGACATTCCATGCTTATTTCTGCCTATGTTTATGCTGGTCGAAAAGAGAATAGAAGAGGCATGCTGTCTTTCTTCTATACTTTTTATTGCCAAATATCCTGGAAAAACATCAGAATCTCGTTTGCATCGTCTGTTTTCTGTGTAACCTACGCGTGAACGACACCATTGTAATGGTTATACTTTTTTATTAGATGGCGTGTTACGTAAAATAATTCAAAACCTTCATTGGCTCTTATATACCAACGTTTGGTCTAATTATCCTCATTGAAAATATAGAAAAATCTTCGTGTATATATGCGCAGCATTTCTATCGGCTGCGATGTTGTATTCGCCGCAAGTTTTAGTAAATCGTAGCTCAAGTTGAACCGAAAATACACCTTTTTTACTAACTGGCAGTGTTGGCCTTTAACCGCTGATGGCAAAGAAACACCGGCCATTGCTTCGAAGTTGTACTGATGTATGTGCAAGGGCTGTCTGTCTGAAGCTGGACGTCCCTTGGGAGCGCATACGTATTTCCTACCGTTGAGTCACGTCATTACGCGTAATAGAATTATTTACTTTGCAACGTGTAAAGATGTTTTAGGCAAAAAAATCATGCATCTTCAACTTCAAAGAGTGAACGATGCATCCTTTGGGAGCACGGTTAACCACGAAGCAGCGGCGGCTGGCTTTTTTGCGCGTTCGGTACGAGGGGCCGCGAAGATCCCGACATTTCTTTTGCACTGTTGTCTGTGCTTCACTTGGTGCCTTTTGATGTTTACGATCAGTTATGCTTTGAGTAAGAGGTTTAAGCGGAAACAAAAACAGGGGAAAAAAAAAGAACCCACGACTTCACTCACGCACTCATGTTACACAGGCGGGACTCGTGATAACGAGACCCCGCCTGTGACTCTCTGCTCTTCATGTGTGTGCGCGTGTGTGCACCGTTGTAAGGGGGATACGCAGTCGCCCCGCCGTCGGCGCATTTTCATGAGTGAGCAGCGCACTGCCAGTGATCGCCTTCATTTTTTGCCTGTTTGGGCGCGTCATTGTTGCCGAGCTGTGTTCTTTGTGCCCCATTCCATAGCAGCCTGAAGCAACCCAGCCAACCAAGTTATGTCCAGTGGATATTAATATATCCTCCACAAGATATCAGATGTCCATACGATGTTCACAAATGCTCATATTACATCCATGTAATGTCCATACAATGTTCATTTTGATCATAGTGGATGTCCATATAATGCTCATATTATGCCCACATGCGACGATTCCTAGACATTCAGAGGATGTTAACCAGATATTCTGCCAATCGATTTTCAGGTTGGGGGCTGGATGCTGTACCATTTATTTTGTGTGCTGTACAGCTTACAACAAAACAAATATGATGCAAGATATGACAGAGAGATACAAAGCAAAAACCAACAGTTGCTTATTACACAGCAAAACTTCAATATTTTGTACATGATCTGGGAATAACATTTCAAATAACAGGTGCATTATGAGAAAATTACACACTGGGCTCTGATCAATGCAATAACATAAACATGTCACAAAGAAGTGTCATTTTCTGGTATGCAAGTTACTTGAAATGTCATTTCCAGTATGTGCAAGATAGAACATTCATGTGCAGTGAAGTCATTAGTTTGCACTCTCTGTGACTTTGTGATCTCTCATCATACTCATTCTGTTCTTGTAAGCTGTACAGCACATAAAATAACAAAGGGTATTCAAACAGCTGCAGTTCTCGTTTCTTCAGAATATAAAACCTCCAGGCAGTACGCAGGCAAGGAATATGCACAGGCACAGGCTTCGAGTACAAAACATCAAGGAATTCAATCACTTGTTTTGCCCTCAGCCATATTGTTATTGCCCAGTAGCCACAATGATCAGGGTCTGTTGCTGTCCATTCTTTTACTCCAGGTCCTCGGAGGCCTGTGAATATAACAGTGCATTGTGTTGAACAGTAGTAATGACACAGCAGGAAATATGGACAAAAAACGGGCGCACAAGAATATGCAAAAGCTAATGTTTCATCCAACTGGCTTAGTATCTTTTCTGAAAAGTAATGAGGAAAAAGCATGCGGTAGAAGCCAAGTACACAAACGTGCATCCCCTATAACCTTTAGCCTTACCAGAGGTAAGACTAAATCCAGACAGGGGTTTTAGAGTAAAAAGATCACATGCAATAGCCTGAATGCTTAACATGAAGAAAGAAACCCAAGCCTCAGCAAACAAACACAAGGATGACAACCAAGAATTTCAAGTACATATATGCAACCATACTTTTGCAATGAAGTTAGAATGTGCACAGCAATAGTGAATAATGTTGTCTGGCGACTGCATTCAAATAAAACTCAAGAATGAAGTGGCAAATGCCTTCTCAAAGCAGGCCCTCTATCCACTAGCATCAACAGAGTCTCATGACATGATTGTTACCCCATTTGCACCAGCTAGTGTGACGTCGTAGATGAAAGGGGATTAACCACTGTGGCATGATAATCGATCCCCACCTTTGGATGGAGGGACATCTGTCACTTCGTTTTCAAGCCGTATCCAAAAATACTGCAGTGGGACAGTGGTGCCAATCACAGCAGGCTTTCAGCAGGAATGAGAATGCGTATATCACCATATTGGGTGACGTATGCTGACTTCAGGAGGGTGGTTGGTGCATGCAGGTATGAAGTAGCAGGTATGACAAAGTGCGATCAGAGCCAGTTGTGGTGTATTGAAAAAGACAGGACGCCTTATGGCAAAGAGTGAGGGAGGATATTTGGTTTTTCATGTCTATGATGTTTGCAGTAAGCAGGCAGGATGAAATGCATTGAGCAGGTGTGCACATTCTTGAGGGAATTTATAAGGAGACCAGCCATGGCCCAAATAGGACAAGAATATTGTAGATTAAGCCAGATATAGGTAGGCCTTTTCAGTTTCATTGGAAAAATTGTGCAATAAATGCAGCAGCATGCAACTAGATTTTCATGTTAGGTAGTCAATATTAGACATCCATGAATTTTTGTTAAAGGTTGTAATATCTATGTCAAAGTACTTGTATGCTAGGGAGAAGTCGAGGTGACTATATTTTGAAAATAATAGGGACAGGGTGACTGGTTATGAGAAATGGCTTGGTTTGGTTTATGGGGGTTTAACGTCCCGAAGCGACTCAGGCTATGAGGGACGCCGTAGTGAAGGGCTCCGGAAATTTCGACCACCTGGGGTTCTTTAACGTGCACTGACATCGCACAGTACACGGGCCTCTAGAATTTCGCCTCCATCGAAATTCGACCGTCGCGGCCGGGATCGAACCCGCGTCTTTCGGGCCAGCAGCCGAGTGCCGTAACCACTAAGCCACCGCGGCGGCTGGTTATGAGAAATGCTCAAATTTATAAAGTAAAGCTCCACGCTCTAGCGAAACCATTACACAGTGTTAATGAATTTAGTCCGAAGTGATGCAATGTTAGAACTATCCGAACAATTAGCAGCAAAAAATAGTAGAACTACAAACAACACTGAATGAACTGCTAATGCAGGTCAGAAACAATAAACATGCTAAAGCACATTATTGACGCATGCCTGAAAGGTTGGGAAAACCATGAGCTGGTTGCATTAGCAGTCATATGTTGTGTAGTTAAAAAGGAAGTCCGTGATCCTGTAGAGAACCAAGTAGTCAATGTTGCGGTGCCTTAGTTTTATTACAGAAATCTGTAGCTTAACGGTGAGAAATGTCTTGAAGACATCTAAGAACAAATCTCTTTCCAAACCCAGAAGCTCCAAATGTATGTTAATCATTGTTGAACATTAGAAATTGTTTTTCACGAAAGAATTTACGGAATTGAAGTTGGGACAAGTGGGAAAACAGGTTTAAATGAAGCGAGTCAATGAGGCCAAAGAAAAGTGACTGATTGAATTTTTGTGTGTTATGTGAGGAAGAAAGACGCGGCAGTAGTTGGTAATTGGCCTGTAATTAATGAAGAACTAGAAAATATTCGGTGAAAGCTATTTGCTTTCCGTAGTCATGACTATAACTACCTAAAAATGAAGTACGAAAAACAGTTTCATACCAGCTGTGGTTAGGGCGCTCGACTACTGATCCGGAGTTCCCGGGTTCGAACCCGACCGCGGCGGCTGCGTTTTTATGGAGGAAAAACGCTAAGGCGCCCGTGTGCTGTGCGATGTCAGTGCACGTTAAAGATCCCCAGGTGCTCGAAATTATTCCGGAGCCCTCCACTACGGCACCTATTCTTCCTTTCTTCTTTCACTCCTTCCTATATCCCTTCCCATACGGCGCGGTTCAGGTGTCCAAAGATATATGAGACAGATACTGCTCCCTTTCCTTTCCCCAAAAAACTAATTATTATTATTATACCAGCTGTTTGTCTTCATGACGCAAAATGCATCTACTGAGTGGCAAGATGCATGAGGCTATTGTTTCTCTGAACATGTTCTCCAAAATATCTGAAATGGAACAGCAAAGAAAAATGGTCACGCCCTGCTGCATTATACGAGGTTTACAACCAGCAACTCTCATTGTATACATAAGATGTAAACCCTTGTTGGGGCACACAATCAGCAGCAAGAATTTTCACAGCACAACTTTCATTCTACGCACTGTAATAAAATAGAAAATTTCAGAAAAAGCAGTCAAAGCCACAAGCTAATTATCTTGAAATGTGCTACTGAAATAAAAGGAAATTACAAGAAGCGAGAATAGACCAAGTTCCCACAAAAGTTTAAAAGCACAAAGATGAAGAAAAAAAAATTCCGGGTACAAAAAATGCAGAGTTAGACACAAGCGCTTGACTAAACGAAGGCAGATAAGAGTGTATTTGGCGCTGTTAGCAAATTTTACAGCAACACAAGATCTGCAAAAACTGTCTTCTTGAGCCGCCGGAGAAAGGAAACTGACCCCTCCCCACCCCTTCCCCTGTAGTAAAGGCCATAGCATGCCGGACGGCCGGAATATGCAGTGGAATGTGCGCCATCAAAGTGCAGGCTATTCCAACAATTGTTAGAGGGCACAGCTAACTGCCAACAACTTTGCCTTACAACTGAGCACTGAAGTATCATGCGTGCAGGCTGTTAAGGCAGAGAAGTGGCACAGAGCGCAGCCATTCCCGCGAAACTACTTCGGGGACAAATCGAGCCACAACTAAACACCACAGATTTTAAATCCATGTCTGCACTCCATGAACTGATATACCTGATGATGAAATTGCCAGTATGAAAATTGCACAATGCCACAAACGAACACTAACGCTTTGTTTGACAGAACAGTGTCATAAACACTCACCATTATTGCAGTTATCCGCGTAATCCTCCAGTACTTCCACCAGTGAGGGCTCAGGACTGTGTACAACATGCACAACAAGCTTGCCGCCACAACGAAGAAAATGTGAACTCGCGAAACAACAAATAAAAACTTGCGAAGAAACGCTGAAAGAAATCACGAAAACGTTGCGGCCGTCGCAACAAAACTGGTAATGGCGCTTGGATTGGATTGGATGTGAAGCTAGCGTCGCGGCTAATGACGGTGCCCATGGCCGTTAGGCTGCCCAGTGTCAAGAGAGTTCTAATTATTGTTCTGGTCTTGAAATCGCGGCGTTTGTGGCTGTCGGTCTAACTTGAGCAATTTCTTTAAATAATCATACCGTACATGCATTCGCACGCATAAAATTAAATAATGGCGTGCAATAGTCGACTGCTTGAAATAATTAGTTCCTGAAAATGTAAGACTGCAAAAGCAGGAATGATTAAAATCTAAAGGTAGCATAATTTCAGCATGTTCATGCCTTCCAAAACAATATCTAGTTCTGGTAAGTTGTTAGCACATTTCCAAAACTTTCAATGTGCTGAAAGAACATGCATATTCGAATATCCTCTGAATATCCACTAACTGATATCTGAATCCAATAGTCCCCTCAACATGCAGAGGATATCGATACATGGACATTGGACGTTAGGACCATTTGTGGATATCCTCTGCATATTCATGGTTTACTGGGAACGCTTGCTTGAGCACCTTGGTGCTCCAGGTACGGAAAAAAAGTTGGGCCAGTTAATTCAAATTCTGGAAACATTATCCAGCGGCATCGTTTCCGTTGTGTCAGTGTTGCAACTCTTCCAGCGAAAGCAGCGGTGACGTATTACTTCTGTGCTCTTTTTCGTGCACCAATCACGCTTTGTCTTTGACGTCGTGCGCGTATGTCAGTTTTTATGATCGCATATTAGCACCGAAATATCAGCAGCAAATCTGAGTTAACAGTGACCACCTTTAAGACTGTATTACTCCAAATGCAGCGAAAAGCGTATGTGGCCTCTTTCATGCACAATTTTCCGTTACGGGTCTTTCCTCGTAGTGAACGTAGTCCTAACCGAACCTGCACCCGACACCCGAACTACTTTTGGGGCTGTGGTGACCTTTTTGTACGTTTTGGAATTCAGCGCGCCTCGGTGACTGTTTGTACATGTCAATTTGCACCAGGTTATGTCATTCTCATTTTCCTCAGCTCGCTGCAGTCCACTCAGTTACTTATTTACTCTTGTGCTTGTTTCTTTAACTTAAGAACGAGTGTACCCTTACACACAGACACCAGGACAGAAAAGATTTTTTTTTCGTAAGCATTCGAAACATTGTAAAAATTATCGAAACAAGAATATGTCTCCGATTTATTGCCACGTACGCCCGGAGATTGCCAACGAAAAGATGTTTTTACGAATTCGTGTTTACATGCATTCAATATTCCCTGGTACTTTAGCTTCCCAAAGAATTCCGCTTGCTGGCCATTTGGACCTTCGGTCATTTGCTCAGTTCGAACAAGGAAGTGTTTTAATAATTTCTCCTGATTTCAGTCGCTTCAGGAGACCGTCTGGTGAAATTGCGAGGGCCCGGGTTTATGCTGTCGAAAGCCGACAGCACGACGGTTAAGATGGAAGCTGGAAGACAAGCTGATCAGTACACTTCTATAGAAACGTCTGCTGAGCGAATAGCACCAGGATGACAGAAAAAGCTGTATGAGGTGATGCCACATACGATTTACATCAGTGTTGTTCAGAAGCAATGCGAGCGAGAAGCCTTCAAATTTTGCATTCGTGCCACCATCGAAGCACTCGCTAGGCTGTCGACTCCTCGAGGCTGAATGTGACAGCGGGATGAGGCAAGCAGAAATGAGCCCAGCACATTGGGTGCCGTGCTCACTTACCACCTGCTGCTGGACCGACGTGCACGCGAGGAGACCGTCGTGAACTTTCTTGCGGCTACGTTGGGGCTAATCGTCTACACTGCATCGGAAATTGATGGTCACGGGCAAACAGCATACTGGATTTCGAAAGAGATTTCAAAGGTCATTGAAGAGCTTGGCAGTGACAGTAAGTTTCCTGTACAGTTAAGGCAGTCTGTGCAACTTAAAAGCTGAATATGAGTGATCACAACCCAGCGTTAACCCGCGTCAAGCTGCTCGTTTGCTGGACCCACGCACCTAACTTGCTTTGTATGAAAGTAACTAAACTATTGACGCTGTAAGAAGTTAAGAAGTCAAAATTTGTGATGAGGTATATAAGTAACTCTCACGTAACCGTAACGTCATAGTGCCAGAATGTTTCCTGGATAAAAAAGAACTGCGTTTTTTTTTCCAACTAGGAAGCAAATTTTGTATGCATATAAATAAACGGTCGGGATGGAACAGCAACTGCTTTAAAAACTCAGTTTTAAAATTTCCAAATCGTGCAGGCGTTTTCTCATGCAAGACAGAGCAATCCAACACTTCTGATATCGTCTTCGCTTTATCTCGGTTAAAACGGAGCGCAAAAGGCACAATACGACAATACAGCAGGACACTAATTCGTTCCGCAGTCGTGTAACCCTATTTAATGAATTTGAAAGTAATTATGATTTAATGGCTTAACCCCCGAATTATTTTGCAATTTATTCATCATGTGAAGCGCACGTTTATGTTTTTTTTTCATCTGACACACCCAGCCATCTCAATTTAAGTGTTTACTGCAATATACAAGGTGTTTCACCTGAGACTTTACACATTTTTTTAATGCCTTTTCGAGTTAGAAGACCGCTTTTTTCGGCTTAGCATTATCAGCGGTGCAGTGCATCAGAATACAGCTAAGGCGTGCTAACTAGCAAGCTGGTTAGACAATGTTCAATAGTTAACTTCAACTATTACAATAGTCCTTTAATGCTATGCTATTACCGTTAGCCTAGCTCCTTAATTATTGAGAGGCGTGTAGCACACCTTAAGAAATACGCAGATCAGTTTTTGTATTTCGAAAGCGCGATTACCCTCGGCGCTCTGGCCCAACAAATTTTGGCTATTTCGATGAGTTACGTGCACTAGAGAGGTTGCTTTACCTGCAAGCTTCTAAAAAAAAACGATGTATTCTGGCACGATGTAGCCAAAATTTGTTGGGCCACAGCGCCGAACATAATCGCGTTTTCGAAATACAAAAAACTGGTTGGATACTTCTTACGGTGTGCTTACACGCCTCTCAATAATTAAGGAGCCTAACAGTAATAGTTAGAAAGTTAACTATCCAATATTAGTTGACCAACCTGCTAGTTAGCACATCTTAACTGCATTCTAATGTACTTCACCACTGACAATACTATGCCGAAAAAAGCGCTCTTCTAACTCAAAAAGGCTATTTTTAAAAATTGTGTAAAGTCTTAGGTGAAACACGCTGTATGTTCATTATGTTTGCTAAGGGCTGCAAGCAGTGCCCGTTTTTTTCCCAACTTTCCACCCCTCAGGGGGGAGGGGGGGTGGATGTTTTTTTTTTGTTCCAAAGTTCTCATTTTTCCGAGCCCGCCTATCGCTAAATGGGACTTCTTTTATCATTATTGCATTGCACGTCAATATATCAAGTATACAAAATAGATCTGAACGTTAACAAAGAGAAATAACCTAGAAATAATGCACAAATATAAACTACAGTAAAGGTCCATTACATTAAACAAACGATGTTCAATTCGTTAAAGAAGGCACATACCAGATACATAAAATCCTTACAATATAGGAGGAAAATTCCTGGATAATAAAAAACTAACATATATAATACTAATTATATTATATCATATATGCTATATTATTATAATATATTATGCAATGCTATAACTAGGGGTTGGACTTCTCAGTTGAAAGCAGAAAATAAATTATTAAATATAAGCTTACCGGCTTAGAGCAAGCTAGCGCCCGAGCTGCGTTGAGTGGTAGGCCCATTTTGACGTTTCACAGGCGGCTGCCCGGTTGGGCGTCTATACGCTCACGTGCATACTCGGCCTTCTTCTGCTTGCGGTCTGATCGCATTCCCAGCACACTTCACGGACTCCAGGGCCCGTTTGCACGAAGCAAAGACTGGTCTAGAGCCCAGTGTTGTCTTATTCGCGGTCTAAACCCTTCGTTAGTTTTGAGGAAAGGAAAGGTGCATAACTGGCTCCCTGGGTCAGTGGACACCGCAATCGCGCTTTGAGGGGCTTGGCGCTGGTGTCCACCTAACGCGTGAAGCATTGCATGACTGACGTTGTACCCCATTAATTGCTTCTACTAAATGACTTGCGCAAAGCTATTATGGCTTTCGCTGAAAAGCGTAACAGTACGCCAAATTAAATTTTCGGAATTAACCGAAAAATGTCAGTATCCTTGACATCCACGCCACAGATTGTTGGCTGTTGTGAAGAAAGGAGAAAAAACTACGGGGACACTTGAGTGGATTGCGACAGCATCAGATTTCACATTTGTCGCAGTTTCTGTTGCAACTTCTGCGTATGTTTGCGCCAGTGGACGCTGCACTATAGGTACCCTTTATGCTGCGACAGTGCCGACACTTGCATATCTCACATTTTTTCCCGATTTTTTTTATTTCGATTTACTATCTAAGTTACTGTGTAGAAACTAGGTTGGTCACAACCCGGTGGGCAGGTTGTCACATGATTTCTCCCAAACAATCATTAATTTAATGGTCACCTGTCGTGGTGTACAGGTTAGGATGACGTCACGAAATAACGTTACTTCTCACAACCAATCAGCTTGGACTATAAGGGCATGCTGTGATGACGTCTCAATGTTACGTGGCCTCTCTCGACCAATCATTGAATTTCGACTCGGACAGTGGCAGGGTTTTGGTGTGACGAAAAATCTAAAGCTGTTCGCTGGCTTTTTAAATGGCGATGTCGTTTTCTTCGGAAAATCACGGCTGTATGTTCGACGATATGTGCCTGAATTACTGGTAAATCGGCTACTAATCGACTACGCGAACTGTTTGTTGTCGACTAAGTAAATAACTACGAAATCATTGTAGTGGCTTCCCATTATTTTCATTAGAGAGGAGTTTATCAAATAGGATATCACGATTAATACAGTAGAATTCCTTCGTGAAGTGAAGTCAATAAAATACCGATACACCCGGTTTCTCTGTCGATTTCATCCTTGAATGTACCTGTAAGTGCAATTAGGGCCAGGTTAGTTTAATAGCTGCAACAGAAGCCGAACTGTATTTGTGTCAATAATATTTTCTTCTGTAATTCTAAAGGCGCCAATCAATTCATTCCTCAGCAACCTTGTCAAAAAGGGATTATTGAGGCAGCTGTGCAGTTAGAACAGAATGCTTTATTGCCCTTCATGAGAACCAGGATTACTTTACTATGCTTTATTTCCAGTAGAAAGGTGCAAGTGCTGATAAGTGTATTCAAATTATATGAAAAGAGATAATCAATAAGGCCAATAATGTCTGCAATATGCGTGGCATAACATGAATATTCCCGAGACCTGAATTTGTAACTTTAATATGTGGAACAGTAGCACGGGTTTCGAGTGGTGACGTTGTAGAAAGAAAAAAAAAATTCTCTGCGGTTTGACTACTGCTGAACCTGGTCAGAGAGTGAAAGCTGTGGTGTATCGGGCAAGTAGACGCGGCTTGGCGTCTGTAACGTTGAGTGCGTTCATCACGCCGGGTAGGCAGCGCGCCCACCCTGACACCCTGGCAGGTGGCAGTTAAATTATAGGTTGATCGCGAGAGGTTGGTCACCCAATGAACGCTGCGGCCTATTGCTGAAGTGTCGCGTGTCTGCCACAACGTTGTCAGCGATAATGCATGCAGCCCACATCTCTCTCTCACCACCACCACGTACCTCAAAGCGCGATTGAGGCGTCCACAGACCCAGAGAGTCAGTTATGCGCCCTTCATTTCCTCAAAATCATCGGAGTCTAGAGCTTTGTCTGCGCCAACGCCAATGAACACAATGAACGCTGACGGCCTATAGAAACAGAGGCGAGCGCCCGGTTTCGGCGGCGGCTGTGTGTCGTCATAGCTTTCACGTGGTTTTTCCTCTTCCTCTGCTCAAGGTCAAACTCGCGCATACGGCGAAGAAGCTACGGAGAAGAGCAGTAAAGCTTTCGCTTTAAAAATAAATTTGACGTAAATATTCAGAAATTTGGCAATTTACTCATGGATGTACTTACAGGAGTATAAGAGGACGAGCTATAAGTTTTAGCAATATGAGTAGTCTCGGTTAAAGCGCTTCCATCGTGCTGAATCTCAGTTACTGTTTCCTTGCAGGTGCTATTGCCTAAAAGTTGGTTTAGAATATTCCATTGGTTCCCGAAATTGTTGCCGATTTGCAAAAGAAGCTTCATCTGGTAGTCGGTTCTTTTGGTAGTATACAGTAAAAGCGAAAGTGTGTAACTGTAGTTTTCCTAACGCTCCAGTAATGATAAGTTAAAAGGTTGTGTTTCTGTTTTTAAATGTAGATTATCCCTTAACGAAGGATTTTTAGCAAAAATAAGGCAGTCCAAGGGTTTTGCGAATAATCATTTTTTTTCTTACATTTAACCGAGAAAGCTGGACTTGCCTATAGATACGCCCAGTCATCTACGACTATGACTGAATAATAATAATAATAATAATAATAATAATAATAATAATAATAATAATAATAATAATAATAATAATAATAATAATAATAATAATGATGATGATGATTGGTTTGGGGGAAAGGAAATCGCGCAGTATCTGTCTCATATTCGTTGGACACCTGAACGTGCCGTAAGGGAAGGGATAAAGGAGGGAGTGAAAGAAGAAAGGAAGAAAGACGTGCCGCAGTGGAGGGCTCCGGAATAATTCCGACCACCTGGGGATGTTTAACGTGCACGATGTCGGTGCATGTTAAAGGTCCCCAGGTGGTCGAAATCATTCCGGAGCCCTCCACTGCGGCACTTCTTTCTTCCTTCACTCCCTCCTTTATCCCTTGTGTTTCTGTTTTTAAATGTAGATTATCCCTTAACGAAGGCTTTTTAGCAAAAATGAGGCAGTCCAAGGGTTTTGCGAATAATCATATTTTTTTTCTTGCATTTAACCGAGAAAGCTGGACTTGCCTCTAGATACGCCCAGTCATCTACAACTATGACTGAATAATAATAATAATAATAATAATAATAATAATAATAATAATAATAATAATAATAATAATAATAATAATAATAATAATAATAATAATAATAATAATAATAATAATAATAATAATAATAATAATAATAATCAATCAATCTTTATTTTTCGGTGCCCAGGAACAACCCAAAGGTCTTGGTGCTGGTACACCATTCACACGCACAAAATGTAAATTTGTCTTCCACAAAGGAAGACACTCAGGGGAGGTAATGCAGCAGTCAAAGCGATAGAAAAAAAGACATATAAACTAGGCGTGACAGCAAGCATGAAGCAAAAAAGTGAAAACAAGAAAACAGCGAGAACAGCGGTAAATGAAAACAGCTAGAACAGGCAACAGACATATAAACAACTAATGAAACAATAAACGAAGAGAATGAACACAAGAACGACCAATAACAGCCAAGTACAGCATATAGCAAAATACAAACAAGAATAAAGCCAATACTAATATGAACGAATAAGAAACCTCTCAAATACAAGCTAGAAATACAATCGTACACAATAAGAAATGTAATTAGTGAACGCGTTACAGACAATCAGGCGTGAGTACACAGTATTAAAGAAATAACATTAATGAAAACAAGTAGACGTGATGAACAATTAAGGAGAAAAAAAAACAATATAATACCAGTGCAAATGCACAAGTGTAGTAAAGTCAAAATGCATGAAAGGGGAAGTTATGTATGAGAAAAAGAGTGCTCAAAGTGGAACGTCACGGACATCCAATATAAAAGAAGGGAGAGAATTTTCGAATATATCAAGGTGAGGACAAAGAGAATTGAACAACTTTTGCATTCTGTCCAGAGGGAAGAGGTAGTGCAGGAGCGCAGAAACTTGGAATGGTCTGAATTCCCTTATGCTCTTTCGCGGCACACGCAAAAGGATACGCGCTAGGAGCTGAGGGCATAGAATGTGACCATGAAGAAGTTTATACAAGAAAATTATATCTGCCCTCACGCGACGGCAGCTAAGAGAAGGAAGCTGCAGTGAGTTACTCCGCCTGGGACGAGAGCTGGAAGTTTTGCAAGAAAACCGATGTTGAAATATGCGTAAAAACTTTAGCTGAACTCTGTCGATTTTTTCACAGTTCGACTGGCAAGTGCCGTTCCAAACAACAGACGCATATTCCAAAAGCGGCAAGCATATGGAGAGGTAGAGCTTTAAGAAAGGAAGTGGGGCTCGAAACTCTCTCGAAAGCCTGCAGATGAAGCCAAGTGTACGCATAGCCCGCAGAGCAATGCGTTTTGTATGAGAGGAGAAGCTGAGGCTGCGGTCGAAAAGTACGCCGAGGTCATTAATTTCATCAACCCTCGGCAGCAGCCTACCATTCACAGAATAAGAGTAGAGAAGACTGTGCGTTTTACGCGTAAATGAGACAACCTTGGTTTTAGATGAATTGAGAGTGAGCCCATTCTTCAAGCACCAATCAGAGAAGGCGGATATGTCCGATTGCAAAGACAAGCAATCATGAAGAGTATGTATTGCCTTGAACATTTTTATATCGTCCGCATAAAGGAGAAACGAGGAGTTTTTGACAACGGAGGAAACGTCATTGATAAAAACAGAGAACAGAAGCGGGCCTAATACCGAGCCCTGAGGAACTCCGCTGGTTGGAGTGTAAACAAATGAGGTCTGTCCATTTACACTGACAAAGCAGGACCGATCAAGAAGATAGTTGCATAGGAGGGCTACAATTGAAACGTCGATCTCAAACAGCAGAAGCTTTTGAAGAAGTAATGAGTGAGTAACAACGTCGAAAGCTTTGCTCAAATCACAGTACACAGCGTCTACCTGACTCCTCTGAAGGACTTCAGCTGATGTATACGTCATAAAAGTCACAAGGTTAGTTGTAGTAGAACGACCTTTTATGAAACCATGCTGATTATGTATGATTAAATGTTTGAGGTGGAAGGAAAGTACTTTGTGCAAAGCTAGTTCAAAAAGCTTAGAGGTTGCACAAAGAAGAGAAATGGGGCGGTAGTTCGAAACATCAGATTTGTTTCCTGATTTGAACACAGGGAAAACACGCGTCGTTTTCCACACGCGGGGGAAGGCAGAATTTTTCAAACAGTTATTAAATATCGTGGTTAAAACAGGAACGAAGGTACTACTGAAGGCTTTTATTATGGCGGCTGGAATGCCATCAGGTCCAGGGGACAAAGATGGTTTCAAACACTTAAGACTCTCACTCACTAACTTCTCGTCAAGAAGAACGGAATTAGGTGCGCCAGCTGGAAGGCATACAGAATCGCAACGTGGAGATTTGTACACGGAGGAAAAGTGTTGAGCAAAGCCGTCAGCGACATTCCGAATTTCATTTCCATGAGAGTCAACTAAGTGAATATGACTATCAGATTTATTCGAACGCTTGCGAACGTATCGCCAGAATTCAATAGGACGATTAGAGGCACTATTCTCTAAATATTCAAGATAGGACTCATGATCCCGCTTGTACAGGCGTTTGCAAAGGGAACGCAAGCGGCGAAATTCTTCTGCCCATGTATCCAGCCCAGGGCATTTCGCTTTATGGTGGGCCCGCTCCTTAAGTTTCAGCGCTGCTCTAAGTTCCTTGGAAAACCAGAACGGAAACTTGCTGCGAGCAGGAGTATGCAGAGGTATGTACTGGCGCATACCATTGAGAACTATTTCAGTGAAGCGGCTGACTTGTTCGTCAACATCGCTGATTTCGTTTAAAACGGACCAGTCGACAGAAGAGAAAAAACCAAAGAGACCAACATAGTCGCCAAGTGCGTAAGCGAAACGGGGGGAATTCCCCGCACGATTTGAATTAGCAGAAGGTGGGACAGAAACCGAAGCCGTTATTAGAATTGGAGGATGAAATTTGTCACAGCGAGTAAGTGAGATGTCAGATGTCGAGACTCGAACATTTTCAAAATTAGATAAACAAATGTCAAGAACATTACCACAACAGTTTTCAATTAAATTGTGTTGCTGCAAGGTGTTAAAAGCTGTGAAATCTAGAAGCCGGTTGCACTTACTAACTACATAATGATTGTTGTGAGAATATGTAAAGGTATTCCAGTTAATACCTGGAGTATTAAAATCCCCTAAAATGAGTAGTTTGTGCTTGCTATGAGAAGTGATAACATATTCGATAGAATGTAGTACATCGTCGTAGGCAGGAGGAGGCAGATTAGGGGAAATGTAGAAAGCTGCCAATAAAAGTTTTTGATGTCGAGTTAAAGTGAGCTCTAACCAGACAGATTCCTGGATGGTTTCCAGGTCGGAACGCCGAACGCACTGCACGGAACTGTCAATAGCAATGAGCACTCCCCCTCCCTTTTGTTTAGAAGCTGATTCAGGGCGGTCACTTCGAAAAACAGAATAGTTATTAGGAAAGAAGTCACCTGAGCTAACTTCGCTAGACAGCCAAGTCTCAGTAATTACCACAGCCGAATAACAAGAGGCTAATACATTGGAAAAAAATACAGGTCCCTTAGTCCGAAGACCTCGGGCATTTTGGTAATATATATCCAAATTAGGGTTGACTGAGATCTACCGTCAGCTCGGAAGGATGCAACATACCATCCAGGAGCTTTCCACGAAAAGCCTTGAAGATGCAGCCCGTAGGCCACATAGAAGGGTCGACAAGCTGATCGTAAAATTCCGCGCCGACTGTGAGGTAGAAGGACGAGTAAGAGTCATATTTCGTTTTCAGCTGCCGGCAGGAAAGGGGGGTGACGTTCACGGACTTCAGATGATTCGTCAGATCAGCCGACGTCGTCTCAGGGCACAGCTTGGAGACGAAAATAGCCTTCGGGCGCTTCTGAGGTCTGGCGACGTTCAGACTGGATGAGCTCGACGAGCCAGTGATGGCTGGGCTTCGGTGCTTCTTCTGCGCCTCAGGCGAATTAACTATAAGTGGGGGAACAGATGCAGATGTCGGGCAGGTGGCCAAATCAGCTGGTGCCATACCACAGTGAAGGGCAGCAGAGTAGCTCTTTGATGGCTGGAACATACGGGAAGGACTGCTCGCGGACAGGGGCTCGACGAAAGGCGGGTCACGCTGGGATGAAGCAGGGCGCCTCGCAAG
The DNA here is from genome assembly GCF_052857255.1 of Amblyomma americanum. Lineage (NCBI taxonomy): Eukaryota > Metazoa > Arthropoda > Arachnida > Ixodida > Ixodidae > Amblyomma > Amblyomma americanum. Next base: position 154,296,575 of record NC_135497.1, on the reverse strand, counting down.
CTCCTCGCGTAGGCTGCGAACATCAGCCCGCAGAGAGGCAACGACCTCGGCCTGGAGAGCGAGCGCCCGCGAGTTGTCACCACGAAGGCGCTCATTCTCCTCCCGCAGCTGGGCGACCTCGTCGCTCAGAAACGAGATTCCCTCAAGTGCGTCGAGGAGGAGAGCCCGAAGCGAGGCAAGCGCACCGTCAGGTTCGCCCGTCGGGGAGGAAGTGAGGGAACCGGTCGGGTCGGTCGGGTGATGGGGCTGGTGGGCCGTGGAAGAAAGGAATGCAGCCGCTGACTCGCCACCGTCGCTAGGCTTAGCACCGCCACAAGACGACAAACACAGATTGCACATGAATGGTCGCGAGCCGGACTTCAAAAGCTGCAGCTCGTCGTCACTCCAAGTGACACACTTCGCGTGTACACGTTTGTTGCAGTCGGCACAACGAAAAAACTGCTGCTTACCAAAAAACGGACGGGAGCAAAGGAAATGGCGCAGTATCTGTCTCATATTCGTTGGACACGTGAACCGTGCCGTAAGGGAAGGGATAAAGGAGGGAGTGAAAGAAGAAAGGAAGAAAGACGTACCGCAGTGGAGGGCTCCGGAATAATTTCGACCACCTGGGGATCTTTAACGTGCACGATGTCAGTGCATGTTAAAGGTCCCCAGGTGGTCGAAATCATTCCGGAGCCCTCCACTACGGCACTTCTTTCTTCCTTCACTCCCTCCTTTATCCCTTCCCTTACGTCGTGGTTCAGGTGTCCAACGATATGAGACATACTGCGTCATTTCCTTCCCCAAAAACAATTATTATTATTATTATTATTATTATTATTATTATTATTATTATTATTATTATTATTATTATTATTATTATTATTATTATTATTATTATTATTATTATTATTATTTAAGCATAGTCGTAGATGACTGGGCGTATCTAGAGGCAAGTCCAGCTTTCTCGGGCATCACTTTTAATTGTGAAGTAATTGCGGAATATTCCAAGGTACTGTTCTGAACATATGGAAGGGAATGGTGTAATCTTCCAGCGTGTAGCAAAATCTTGGTTTTAAAGTTTCTCCTGCGCTAGAGCCGAATAGTTAAGGATGACGCAGAAATCCAATGGGGTGCATTGTTGACAATAAATAGGAGGAAACTTCAAGCGTCCCTAGGAAGGACCTGCGGATATATTGATTGTTATGGTGAATTCTTACGATATTAAAAAAAGTGCGTTCATAAACAACATCCTGTTGAAAGAAGCGCTTATCCAGAATTCCTGGGTATGTCATAGATGAAAACTTGTGTCACAAGACTGCGCGTAACCTAAAGGTGTTACTTGTGAGCAACCTGTATTGGTGATAAATTTCCGGAATTTAATTCTATGGGAGTATCATTTGGAGACGAAACAAGACTCAGATGATCTATTGCAAAAACGAAGGGCGACCGGAAAATGGTCAATGATGTATGTGCGAGTAACAAATGCTTCGATGGAGACGATGAATTTGTTAAAACGTAATCAATTAGAGTACCAGTGTTGCCATTGACACAACAGGTTTGTACGTTAAAGGGCAACTGAAGAAGTTTTAGAATTCGATTAGTTTAAACGAGTCGAATGTGTGAAACTTGCAGGTAAAGCATGCGATTTTTTTTTTTTGGCTAGAATTTGAAATGGTGGCGTAATCGCTGACTAAAGCCGCGCCGGCGTTCAGGCTTCTCTGCAGTGCACAATGAAGTGCAGAGGCAGCATGATGACGTCACGTACGGCGTCGCTAAGTTTCCAGCGAAGAAGCGGTTGCTTCAGGGAAGAAAACGAATGCCATCGAAGGTGAAGCTCACGAAGCATTGTTTGGCGGCATCGGATGACGGACGGCAGCATGTTGACGAAGCCAGCGAACAACTGAAATTTCGGCAACAGTGACATCATGACAAGTTTCCCCACACTCCTACAATGCAGTGAGGAGAAGCCTACTCATTGCCGCGCTTTCAATCGGTGATTACGTCACCATTTTTAACGCTAGCGTAAAACTGTTCTGCCTGCTTTACCTAGAAGCTTCATAGATTCCAATTATTAAATAACATCGAATCCTCAAAAAACAATTTCATCTTCCCTTTATTTGTTGATTCTTGCCCGTAAGCGCGAAAATAGTTGATATAATCATTGCTATAGAGATGATTAGTTATTATGACATAAGGGCAACTATGGCCAAAGAGCGCAATGGCACAAAGTATTTGCGGTTACACAAGGTGGGTGTGAGAGACCCATTTTCCTAGCATTTCACCCTAGATAAGCCGAGCACCAGGCAGCAGAAATCTGGTGCCCATTGCATCATCGGTGGGTACCCTCGGCACTGGGGATCGAACCCCGCACCTGCCGCATGCGAGGCGGATGCTCGAACCGCCAGGCCACCGCGGTCGTATAAACATTGCTCTGAGTAGACCTCTCGTCCAAAATGTTAATAATATTCCGTCAATTATTATGACATTCCTGTTTTCAAATGATAGTTTATGTCGGATTTCGCCCAGAGTGCAGCAGATATCTGGAAGTGAGGAACTTGGGGAACGGTATATCGAACCAATAATTCTATTTTTTCGATCGATACAAAACATGAAATTCTGTAGTTCTATCCATGTGCCTATATTCGCAGCACGGTGCAAGATATAGTGCAGGTGAGGACACTGTGCGGGCGACGCACTGGCCTCAAGCGACCAGATAAAGTACCAGCGGCGACATCCGAACCGGGCCGCTGATCGCAGCGTCAGTGACGATGAAGCGATAAAACTTCGCCGGAAGATGAGAACATAAATGAACTATCTCGTTGCGATAGCAACCATGCAGATATCGCACGGTACGTTTACGTCACAAAAGCCGTTCGCACGGCATGAACTGTTCCTTGCGCTGTCGCCAGCAGCATCGTCGTGGCAATTTAAGCAAGCCGAGTGCGGCTCTTGTTCGTGTAGCAGGTTCAAAAAACCCGCCAGAACCCACCGCCTTCTTCTCCTTCAACTAAACCAGCGTGAAGCCGGTGCTTCACAAAACTGCAGTTGGCAACGAAGCGGTACGGAAACAAAGCGGCAAAAGTGTTTTCTTCTTTTCATCGGCAACAGATTTCGGGAAAATGGCGTTCACAAAGCGCGCATTCCCCATAGAAAAGCATTGCCTCTCATTACGGCCCGGGCCGCCGAGCGAACAGCTATCTCGTGGCACTTCTGGAAACTAGGGGACTATCTGAGAGCGGCGCGGGCCGCTGTCGGCTCACCTAATATCTTCGACCGTGGTTTGCAGTCAAGCAGGTTTATATTCAAGTCGAGCTTTTTTTTGTAATCTATGCCAGAACGATCAAAAATAGCTGTACCATCATGATTGGATGTGACGATGAAAGTACTCAGCAATGTATAAAGGGAAGCCATAAATATTTTGATCGGAAGTGTTAGGCCATGTTTCGCAGACACAGATTACAGTAAGTGGACGACGTGGGAAAGAAAGAAGTGACTTAAACTCATTGTGGTGTTTACGGAGACTGCGCGCGTTAAAGTAAATGACTGATAGGGATTATATGCGAAAGAATGAAGCTCCGTAGTGTCTATGTCAGCCATGCGGCGTAGAGTGGTCTACTAGAAAACGCTGAGGTCCGATTCTTTTCGAATGCGGAATACTTTCCTAACAGCAGTCTTGCGCACCCTGATTGGACAGTCGTTGGTCCATCAATATTGCCAATGTTTTTCCTTCTTGAGACTGAGAGCTTCTGCGAAAGGCTTCCCGTCAAAAGTTGGGTGGTCCTTTATGAAGATACGATTACATGAGGCTCCATGAAAACCGAAGCCATTTGTATGCAAACGTGTCTTAGGGCCTTCGCTGATAAAAGAGCCTTTTTTCTCTCCCCGCCCCAGTAAAGAGCTTCCTGCGCCGATAACAACATATTTTAGCAGAAATTAAGATAACATGTCTGATACAATGCCCGATCATCGTTCATAGTCAGCAAGCTAAAGATGCCTGAATAGATCCAACATTTCCTTTCATAAAGTTGTATGGCGCAAGGGAACGAACACAGGAATACGCAGAGACAGAAAGAGCGCCTCTGTGTCTTCCTGTCTCTCCTTCTCTGTATCTGTGTCTTCCTGTGTTGCGTTCCCTAGACACAGGAAGACACAGAGACAGAGAAGGAGAGACAGGAAGACACAGAGGCGCTCTTTCTGTCTCTGCGTATTCCTGTGTTCGTTCCCTTGCGCCATACAACTTTATGATGAACCAACTAGTCCAACAGCAATTATTTCCTTTCAGCTTGTGTAGTATGGACTCTGCTTCGAAAGATGGGACTGAAGAGTTTTTTTGATCGCCGTGACACAAAGGGAGCGGCGCCCCTCTAATTATGGCGCAGCATATAAAAAAACTGCAGAAACGTGAAGTGCATCCTCAGTGTCTGCGCCGAAATGTACTTCGAAGCGAGGCGAGAAGATGAATCATGATTCGCATCCACAAGGTCGCCATTCGGTCGTTGCGAGAACAGGCGGTGCACGCCGCCACATCCGATAAGGCACCGGGCTCGCATCTCGTCCAAAGTCAATTTGCATTGGTCTCGAAGTCGGAGGTCGAATGTGGTCTAGGACCAAGCACCAGCGACACTAGTAAGGCTGCGGAACTGAAGCGCAAAAATCAAGCATGCGGACAAATACAAATAAGAGAAAAATAACTGGTTATGTATTCGTGATTTACAACCACTTAAAACACGATTTCAATCACAAGTTTTTTAAATGTTTTGGTTCTGTACATTTGATTCGAAGGTACAACTATTTTTTATAAGAAAAATGAAAATTGGTTTTGAGGAAAGGTGGAAGAAAGGAAATGACGCAGTAACTGGTAACTGCCTCACATGTCTCCATGGAGGAAGGGAAACTCGGGAGAGGCCCTCGCTATCCGAGCTGCACGTCAACAAGTGTGCCGGAAGTCGTGTGTTTTCGCAGACTGCTTTGGCCGATGGTGCAGCCAATAGTAACGCTGGGCGCAGCGGTGTCATCTGCTGCACTGGCTGCTGCGCATGTGCAAGCGCGCTGAGACGACGGCCAAGTATATAGGAGCCAGCTTCAGAAAATGCTACATAACCGCCTCTCATCTTCTCTTTCCTTCCTCCATGCATATCTCGGTGAACACCCGAACCGCCCGAGCCGCGCCTCAAGGAAAAAGGTAAAGGAGGGAGTGAAAGAAGTAAGGAAGGAAGAGGTGCCGTAGTGGAGGTCTTCAGAATAATTTCGACCACCTGGGGATCTTTAACGTGCGCTGACATCGCACAGCACAAGGGCACGCCTTTTGCGTTTCGCCTCCATCGAAACGCGGCCGCCGCGGTCGGGTTCGAAACCTGGTACTCCTGCTCAGTATAAGAAAATATTTATTTTCGCGTTTCTCATGGCAGCGGGCAGCGGCTCTTAGGCCATCCACCTTGACTATTTTGTGGCTGTCTTGCCAAAACTAAAAGGCTTCAGCTCAAGTTAAGGACAACGCGGCAAGGTATGGAAAGGAAAATGATAGAGGCAACGTTACGAGACAGGAAGCGGGCAGAGTGGGTGAGTGAACAAACGCGTGTTAATGACATCCTAGTCGAAATCAAGAGGAAGAAATGGGCTTGGGCCCGGCATGTAATGCGAAGGAAGGATAACCGACGGTCCTTAAGGGAAGCGTAGCAGGGGGCGACAGAAAATAGGTGGGCGGATGAGATTAAGAAGTTTGCGGGGATAGGGTGGCGGCAGCTGACGCAGGACAGGGTTAATTGGAGAGCTATTGGGGGGGGGGGGGGGGGGGGGGGGGTTGCCCTGCAGTGAACGTAGTCAGGCTGATGTTGAGATGCTGAAGCTGACACCAATAGCTGCCGGCGTATCTCATCGTCTCGTGGCTTCGTTTCGTGCGGCTGCTCGCCTTTTATCGGCCTTAATTGCAAGTGCTTACTTTTTCTCCTCGTGCTACGTTCTCGTGTGCTTGCTTGTTTTCTGCCATACCAGCGACAATTCCACTAGTACGGTTTTCACGCTGCTGCTTTCGGAAAAACGGCGTGGTTCGAGATGAAGACCCCACAGCAGGCGAAGAACTGGTGCACCGTAGAAAAATGTCAAAGGGAGAACTGCTACTCTGGCATCAGACAGTAGGGCGTTACAGTCGCTTTGGTACTGTGGTATGCCTTTGCCACTGAGTGCCTATACCAGCCAGAAAAATGCATTATGATGTCTGTGAGGGAGGCGTTACATGTCACTTTCGGATGATCGCTTGGACGAAAGCGCATGTTCCGTAGCGAATTCGGTTGATTTCCTGTCACCTGCCGTGGGACTGGTTTACTGTTGTGCTCTGTGTTGACTGTACTAAGTGATATATTACAAATAATTACTTGGGCTCATGGTGAAACAAAGCAATGATCAGCGTCCACTTGGCCGTGATTTGAAGTATACAGATGCTTCATATATCCCTCTAAATGTCGGGCACTGCATTCGTAATAGAGAAATCTGTACCCCTATCTCTTGCAAACACGAAATGAATGCTGCCTGGAACTTTTGGGCTACTTACATGTTACTGAGTACTAATAACTGCGACTGAAGAGGTTTTTGTGCACACTAGTTTTGTAGACATTATGATGACGTCGTATTGCCCTCTTATTATCATAGATCAAATATGAGAGTGCTGTATGTCACATGTCAAGGTGTTTGCAAAATTTCGCATGCCCAGATGCTATTTTTATTTGTGTTAGACACAGATCAGTCTTGAATGAGGTCACTTGGTTAATTGACATTTTTCCTGGGCAATAGCCTGGAGCAAATGCTTGCTTAAGCGTTTCCTGCAGCCTGCAAGCTCACTATTCGTAATTGTTTCTTCCTCCCGTGCGTTCACTTGCTTTCTCATTGTGTAAAAGCTTGATTGTGTTTCATTTGCTCTGAGTACCTTGTCAATGTAATGACGAAAGTGCTGCCCTCCATGTGTTCTAAAAAGAGTCCCAATGTCACTGATAAGTGCAGCGCAAATTGCAGCACTCTTATGCCGTTTCTGCACAGCACGCAACTAGCTCGTTCACTGCTCGTGCAAAGCTTAAATTTGGCTCGTGGTAGATTTTTATGGCGCAAGGGCATCTGTGGCCAAAGAGCGCCATGGCACATGGCATTTTATTCTACTTAATGTGGGGTCAAAGACGCATTGCCCAAGCATTACACCCCACATAGGCCGCACACCAGGCCAGGGGAAAGCTTGCACCCATTGTATCACCGGTGGGTACCCGGCGGCACTGGGGATCGAACCCCGTACCTCCTGCATGCGAGGCGGATGCTGAGACCACCAGGCCACCGCTGCGGTACTAATAAATTATGATTTTCGTTAGAAATTTGCAATATTGTCTCTTTTCATGTGAGCTAAACTTAAACGGCACAATTAAGTCACAACCAATTGCTCGCAAACTCGGGTGCTCAAACAAGTGCTCAAACGGCTTTCAAACAAGGAGCTATTATGCCTATTACTGTACCTCCCGGGCATAAAGACAAATAGTTGGGCCTGTTGGTGCCTGAACACCTTGAACTTAGCGCGACACACGAGGCAAAGACGAAGGAAGAAGACACAATGAGAGCGGAATACGAAAGATAGCGTCGGGTAGTCTGCGCACGTCGTATCTTCTTTCTTTGCGGTTGTCTCGCGTGTAGCGCTGAACCTCGAGTCACACGAGGATTTTTCTCTCCCGTCAAAAATCGCGTGGCTATGACGTTACGTTTTGCTTTTTAATCGTCATTATTTAGTTGTCCGCATACTTGGAAGGTGGCGCTAGGTTCGCACCATAAGTCGCCATGTTTTGAACGTATGGGCTCCTATGCAAGCTACGCTACCACTATACCTCTACCTTGCCTTGCCTCCTCACTCAGGGGCCAGGGCAGCCGTGCTGCTGCTGCCTCCTGGGCCACACGCCCGCACTGTCATACGGCGCGCCGGTGCGAACCGTCAGGCCCTACGACCTGGTCTGCAAACGTTCATAAGCGTGCTGTTCTGCGCTGTACATACTAACGCGATTTGATGGTGATTACTTCACTGTTAACCTACTCCGATTGAGTTACTTAAAACGGATTATTTTCGCAAGAAGGCTGCAACGAATACACGGGCTTAGATAGCCCAACGATTCCTCGATCGTGCACCGTCATGTCTGTTGCGGGCTAAGCGACCGTCACGCCAGAAAAAGAAATTTTTTGCCGTTTTAGCTGGAACGGTCGTTATCACTTTCAAATCGCGCTAGGCGCTGTGGCCCAACAAAGTTTGGCTATTTCGACGAGTTACGTGCACTGGAGAGGTTGATTTGCCTGCAAACTTTTCGAAAGCGCATTATTTTGGCGCCATGCATGTGGGCAAAATTTGTTGGGCCACAGCGCCGAGCGTAACTGTGTTTTCGAAAGTCTAGAAACTGATATAAATATTGCTTACGGTAGGCTACACGCCTTTCAATAAATAAGGAGACTAACGCTAATATTTGAATAGTTAACTATTCACTGTTAGTTAACCAGCCTACTAGTCAGCACGTCTTACCTCAATTCTGATCTGCTACCCTGCTGACAATACTGTGTCTAAAAAAAAAGCGTTCTTCTAACTCAAAACGCCTATTTTTTAAAATTGCGCAACATCTTAGATGAAACACCCGAAGTACATGACGGTACCGGTCTGCCTTGCGTTTGAAAAGGAATATGTTTATAGTTCCACATGGTAAAACAGCCTTGATAAAATAACTCGCTCTCCCGTGTTAGTTCTTGACGTGTTGGCTCCCGTTGCCTCTTCGCAGATGCCGAGGCGCTTCACCGGCAAGCTGTGTCGTTTCCTCTTCGACCACCTCGAGGGCGCCACATTCGGCGAGCGGCTCCGATGGGTCGACCGGGAGGCGGGCGTCTTCCAGATATTCTGGCGGCACGGAAACGGTTCCTCATCCACGCCAGAGGAGGACTGCGCCGTGTTCATGGTGGGGCGCCCGTGATAGACGCAACTTGTGCAAAGCGAGCGAAGACCGAGGAATCTACTGAGTAGTGCTTGATTTAGTGGCGACGTGTGATCGCTGGGCTCTGCGCGTTCAGTGGATCAGTTTGCGCTCTCTACCCACTTGCCTTCACCGGGAGTTGGCTACCAACTAATCTCACTGCGTTAAAAAGTTTGCATGTCCGTTATTTCTGGCCCGTTGTTAAGGTCCTTTTATTTAACAATTTGAGTTTTATTCGTAAAGGATGAGGGTCAGTCGTGGGATATGCGAAATCAAATCTTCACTAGCGCATCTTGCATGCACCGAACTCCGTAGAAAGCAGCTACACTCAACAAAAATAGGCACATGAAAGAAGATTCTAGCTAGCGCCAAACGTGACATTCTACGCAAAACTGTTTGTAGGAAATGCAAGCTATATAACATACAAACATTCGTTGTAAAGTGCGTCAATGAGCAAGAACATAATGTTCGTTTTTGCACGTATAGGTTATGCAGCCAGGCGGACACCATGTGATCGGATAACTGTCATCATCGGTCGCCTAGTTCGCTAAAATCAATTAAAATATATTTTAGCCATTATAGCGACTGTGCATGTTCATGCTGGAAACGTAGAGGCGATCGCATCCCTAGACTACTCCATTTAATAGGAATTCTCGTAGGACGCGCGCGTTCCGAGGTCTTCGCCTCTATATTTCCGGTCAAAACCGCGTAATTATATACACATGCAAGGCGGTGACGTGGCCCTCGGAATACTTTTCCCGGCTTGATGCAGATTTTGCGTTCGACGTTTCGTCTGCCGATGGTATAAAGAATTAAGTGAGGCCGGTAATTTTTCCCCTTTCACTATCGCCCAGCAAAACTGAAGAAACGCAATGCGCAACGGCTGTTGCATCAAGTCGGAAGGAGTTTCGCGTCGATCTATTCATTTATTTAATACTTCAAAGACCCCGGATATGGGGCATTACATGAGGGATGGGCATGACAGTGTGATGACCCCCATAATGCGCAGGTCCACACGGGACAGAGAGGCAAAGAGACACCGTATGGCTCAGTTTAAACAAACAGATATATTCAATAATTATACATGATTAAGATTCAGAGGCTGGGGCGTCCGAGCTTACGTGCCGACGACTTCATGGGGGCGATGGAGTGGCTCCGGAGTTGGGCTCGAGCGGTTGCTGGCAGAAGCTGCACGCCGTCGGGTTTCGGCGCTGAAGGCCCTCTTGGCGAACGATGTCGTCCTGAGCGTGCCTCTTCCGTACTGCTTCTCGATTTTTATATCCTCTTCTCCACACTCTCTAGGGTGAGGACGCCCACGCCGGAGGGGAAGGAGGGGGGGCTAGGGCTTTCACTTGGGCGCACAAACATACCACCGCATCGTGGTCTCGCCCCCCTCACGTGTTGAGTCCGCGGGAAAGAAGGTTGTCTTCGAGGTAGCGCATAGCGTCGGCTGTGGTAAGGCGCGCTCTGGCTTGCTGACAGTTCCCGCGGGTCACCGGCCTCCATTCTCCATCCATCAACTGACACTCGCTCCTCAAGGTAAGGCGCGCTCTGGCCCGCTGACAGTTCCCTTGTCCTGGAATGTGCTCGGAAGGGCCGCCCCTGGAACCGCCACGCCAATTTGGGGAGGATAAGCCCGTTTCCCCGCGGCGACGGCGGCGGGTCCCTTCGTTCTGGTCGTCACTCAAAGAGCATGGCTGGGTAATTGATGATGCCGCTGTCATCTGGGTCTCCGTCTACGCCGCGCCGTCGAACGCGGAACCTCGTAGCACACACAAGGAATGTACCTCGTAGCACACACAAGGAATGTACCTCGTAGCACACACAAGGAATGTCACACTCGCTCACCCTCCAGAAGAATGTTCTCCGAACATTTGAGTCCACGCAGCTCCCCTTGTCTTTCTGAATCGCCTCGCACAGTGCGTCCGACAAAACACTTTTCGCTGCACTCAACACCACTGCACAACACCATATGCCTCCGCTGTCATAACTGGCGTCTCCAGGGGCAGTACTGATCTTCTTTTACAGATAAACATGAAACTCAGCACCCAAGCCTCTCCTTTCTAGTCCAAACTGGACGAAATAAATTTACCACAGTTACAAAGGAGCTCCCACTTCTAGCACGATCACGGCACAGACAAAAATATAGATAACGAAAGGAAATAGGGCAGGTTCTGCATGCGCTCCGCATGCTCTCCTGTGAAGGTGTTACTTAATGACAGAAAGGTTTAACTACCAACTCCGATAACTTAACACATAAGCACATAGCAATGTTATGAGCTGTGGCATTACACAGTTCTAACCAGTTCAAAACTCCGCTCTGTTTACGCCATTAGTCCGATTTAGCTTTCCGATTTCGCAGCGGATATCGGCCTTCATGAGTCATACTAAGTAAGTCTGTGACCCTTTGTCTGCTTTGGGACTCGCGAGGGCTCGTGGCAGGAGCCTCTCCTGGCGTTATCTGCGCGGCAACCTCGCGCGCTTCTTCTTCTAGCAATGCATGAAGTAAATCCGGTGGCATTCCGGCCGTCACCTCTGGCGCCTGCCGAACAAATGCAGGAGAGGGCGTTTCTTGCGAACTATCTGCGCGCTCCGCTTCACTTGTGTCCCCATCAAAATCCGCGCTTTCCCTTTCCTCATTTCGTGAATACTGAACCGGTGCCGACTTGAGGCGATTTGCGTGTATCCTTATCAAGCGCCGGTTTACGTCTCGGACTCTGAAGTTTACCGGAGAAAGCTTCTCGACAACCTCGCACGGTCCTCTCCACTTCGTCTGGAACTTACGAGCTAGCCCAATCTGCCTTTGGCAGTTTTCAATGTACACGCTGTCCCCCACATCAAACGGCGCGTCTCTAGCACTGCGATCGTGCACCTCCTTCCTGCGCTTCGCCGCTTTCTTTAAGGCCTCCTTTGCGATGTCCCTCGCCACTTGCAAGCGCGATTCTAGCTCCACCTTATAGTCGTCCAGTGAAGCGTATGGGACAGGACGGGGGCCCTCTGGCACTTCACTAGGCTGGTCCGGGTCTCGGCCGTAGAGAAGAAAGAATGGCGATTCGCCCGTGCTCTCGTGTGCTGCGGAATTGTAGGCAAACATTGCATACGGGAGCCACAAGTCCCAGTCCCGCTGGTCGCGCGAAACAAAATGCGACAGGAACCCGGCCACGGTTTGGTTCAGTCGCTCCACCGCGCCGTTGCAAGCCGGATGGTACGGTGTTGTCTGCTTCTTAGCGATCTTAAGCAGCTCGCAAACTCTCCTCATTAGCTGCGACACGAAGTTCGTTCCCCGATCTATCAAGAGTTGCCTCGGGGGTCCATGTCGGAGCACGATCTGTTCGACAAATGCTCTTGCAACCGTGTCTGCCTTCTGATCTGGGAGTGCTACCGCTTCCGCGTATTTTGAAAGGTGATCGACAAATACTAAAATGTACTTGTTTCCGGAAGTGGTCGTGGGCAATGGGCCCATTATGTCCATACCTGTCCGCTCGAAGGGAGCCGAAACCTCAGGGAACGGCTGAATTGGAGCTGGTCTTCGTCCCTTGGGTGTTTTTCTTTCGAGACAGGAATGACACTTCGCACAGTAGTCTCTAACATCCTGTCGCATGCCACTCCAAAAGTACAAACGCTCCACACGCCTGCGTGTCTTCGCTACGCCAAAATGACCGGCGCATGGCGCATCGTGAAACGCGCGAAGAACCCTTTCTGTCCACGACCGAGGTATGACGACTCTCTCCCAAGCGGTTTTCTCTGGTCTCCCTTTCCTGGTTGGCCTCGTGCGCCGACACAGGGTGCCGTCTTTCCCAATGAAATAACCTAGCTGTTCGGGGTGAGACGGTGCGCCCTCTAAGCTTTCGATTATTCGCTTCAGGTCAGGATCTTTGCACTGCTCTGTGCGTAATTCGGCGGGGTCGACTACGGGGACAAACTCATCTATAGCTGCCACGGCAGCTGTGCGGCTGAGTGTATCAGCATTCAGATGTGTCTTTCCTGACTTGTGCTCAACTTCAAAGCAGTATTCTTGCAGGTGTAGATTCCATCTAGCGAGTCGCGAGCTAGGGTCCCTGACACTCATCACCCATTTCAGAGGATGGCAGTCTGTGACTAGCTTGAATTTGCGGCCGTAAAGGTAGCATCTGAAGTGCTTTACTGCCCAGACAACGGCGAGGCACTCCCTTTCCGTAGCTCCGTACTTTTGCTCTGTGGGGCTCAGCTGTCGGCTAGCAAAAGCAACGGGATGTTCTTTGCCCTCGATAACCTGAGATAGCACGGCACCAACTGCGAACTTTGACGCATCTGTGGCCATAACGAAGGGCAAATTAAAATCCGGGTAGCGCAACAGCGGTGCACTCATTAGCTTCCTTTTCAGGGCCCCAAAAGCATTCTCCGCGTTTTCGTCCCAGCGAAAGGCGACATTTTTGGCTGTTAAGGCGGTGAGCGGCTTAGCGAGCTTGGCGAACTCCTCTATGTGCCTTCGGTAGTAACCGATCAGGCCGAGAAACTGCCGGACCTGGCGGACGCTAGTCGGGGATGGAAAATCCGAGACACACCTTAGTTTCTCAGGGTCCGGTCGCACGCCGTCAGCTGAAACAACGTGCCCGAGGTATTTCACCTCGTTTTTGAGGAATTGGCACTTAGAGGGCTTCAGCTTGAGACCCGCTCCTCTTAGTCGCACCAAAACCTGCTCAATATCGCGCAAATGGTTCTCAAAACTGTCACTGTATATGATAATGTCATCCATATACACGAAGCACAGCCTCCCCAGAAGACCTGCCAGGATAACATCAGCGGTTCTCTGCCAGACAGCAGGGCTGTTGGCCAGACCCATCGGCATTCTTTTCCATTCATAGTGCCCTGAGGGCGTGTTGAATGCCGTTTTCTCGGCATCTGCCGGATCCATTGCTATCTGCCAGAATCCCGCCGCCATGTCCACTACCGTGAAGTACCTGGCAGAGCCCAGCTGAGAAAGCGTCTCCTGTATATTGGGGATGGGGTATGGATCGATGCGAGTTACGGCATTTAGTTTGCGGTAGTCCACTACCAATCGATACGAGCCATCTGGCTTTTCCACCAATAGTGCTGGTGCTCCCCAGGGTGACTTTGAGTGTTCGACAATGCCGCGATCAATCAGGTCCTGCACCTGCCGCTCCATCTCCCCACGTTGGGAGTAAGGAATCCTGTACGCACGCTGGTAAACGGGCGATTAAGTGCCGGTTTCTATCCTGTGCTTTATAACGCCACAGCAGCCCAAATCCAGGTTGGACGCGGCGAATACCTCCGAGTAGTCGTTCAGCAAACCAGCCAGAGCCTCCCTCTCCCTGGAATTTACGTGAGAAAGATCGAATGACACCTTTGGAGCAGCCGGAGGACTAGCATGCTCTACAGGTGCGAGTACCGTATCGGTGGGCTCACGTTTCTCTATCGCAGAGGTGAAGAAAGCCAATGTTTTGTTCTTGGGAAGGCTCAGTGGCTGCTGGCTACAGTTAACCACCCGTAGGGGCACTCTGTGGGCGTCATTAACTGTCACGAGGCACGCGGCTGCCTTCAGGCCATTGCTGAGAGAGTCGACCGGCTCAAGCACTCCCACGGCGCCGCTCTCTACATCTGAAGGCACAAACGCGTACAAAATGTGCTCCGACCAAGGAAGGACGACCGCCTCATCGACCAGCCTGACGGCAACCCGCGAATATACCTTCTCCAATGATCCCACTGTTTGACGGGTGTCAATATCGGTAATGCGAATCTCAGCCCCTCTCCTGCTCAAAAACGGAACTTTTGATCCGCCCGCATTAACCTCTTCCTCAGAGAATGAGACTACTACCTTCCCTTTTCTCAAAAAATCCTGCCCTAATATACCTGACACTCCGTTTGGCAGAGACACCGTGTCAGGGCATACGTAGCAGGGGTGCTCCAATGCAATTCCGCCGAGAGAGAAGTGTAACCGGTAGAGTCCACTTATGCCAAGAGGATCCCCCGTTATGCCTACAAATTTGGTTGTCATACCACCAGACGCTTCCAACACCTCGCGGTCCCCCTTCCTTCAAAGCGTGTTAAAACTGCTCTCCTTAAGCAATGTCACCTTTGACCCCGTATCTATCAACAATTCCATGCAACAACCATTTAACTTGCAACGCACAACAGGGCATGCCTCGTCGGCCACACAAACTACCACCACCTCATCATCCACTGCTCCCTCCCCACGCTCCTCAGGCTGGGGAGGACTAACTAGTTTTTTGTCTCGGTATCTGGAGCCCCGATGTAGGCTTGCTTAGGGCGTGTCTCGCCTGCTTCTCTTTGTGGCTCCCCACGGCGCACGTTTTTGCAGAACCTGGCGATGTGTCCGCGACCCTGGCAAGCGAAGCATACGATTTCTTCGAAATCTCGCATACCGCGCCTGTAGCTTTGTGGCGGTCTCCGGTTTCCAGCGAATGAGCGCTGTTGAGCGCGCGCTTCAACCTGGCGTTCTACCTGCTGAGATAGCAGCTGTTCTAAGCGATCTAATCGCTCTGTCAAGAGAGCAACCTCAGGGTTGAGCACCGCTCTCTCTATGACGCGTACTCTCGCTGCGGCTGTCGTTAACGCCTCATTTCGTTCCTCATCCAATGCGGCCTCCACGGCTTGGTCGAAATTGCTCGGCTTGCGCGAGAGCACGAACCGGCGCACGGGGTCTTGCAGACCAGCCACGAACAAAGCGGTCATTTCCTCTTTAAGAAGATCCTCCGCGTATTTCTTCCTTAGCTGGTCTCCTTCCTCCTCCCTGCTTAACGTATCGCGCGCTAAGCGCTGAAGCCGCGACGCAAACGTTCGCACGTCCTTCCCTACCATCTGTCCGGCGTCACGGAACTTCTGTACCCACACGTGACGTGGTTCAGTGTCGAAATGCTCAAACGCGAGCTTCTTAAATTCCGCAAATGATTTTGTGGATTTTACTTTTTCGTCTCGCCATGCAAAATCATGAGCAGCTCCTGCCATCTTACACCTCGCCATTCCCAGCATTTGAGCATCGGACCATCCTCCCATTTTCCCAATCTCTTCTAGCATGGAAAAGAAATCGCAGATTGGAACCCCTGTCTTATCTCCCGTAAACGTCGGAATTACGCTTCCTAATGCCAGCATGCTTGCTCCGAGCGACGGCTGTGGAGTGGGAGCTCCCTCAGATACAGACATTTTTTTTTCTCAAGCCCTCCAGTGCCTCAAGCCTCTCAAAGGGGGGTAGAAGTCCCACAATCAGTCCCGTGATTCCCTTTTGATTACAATTTTGAAGTCATGAATGTCGCAGCATTCAGAGGACATTTGCTTTTGAGACCCCACTTCTGACACCAGTGTGATGACCCCCATAATGCGCAGGTCCACACGGGACGGAGAGGCAAAGAGACACCGTATGGCTCAGTTTAAACAAACAGATATATTCAATAATTATACATGATTAAGATTCAGAGGCTGGGGCGTCCGAGCTTACGTGCCGACGACTTCATGGGGGCGATGGAGTGGCTCCGGAGTTGGGCTCGAGCGGTTGCTGGCAGAAGCTGCACGCCGTCGGGTTTCGGCGCTGAAGGCCCTCTTGGCGAACGATGTCGTCCTGAGCGTGCCTCTTCCGTACTGCTTCTCGATTTTTATATCCTCTTCTCCACACTCTCTAGGGTGAGGACGCCCACGCCGGAGGGGAAGGTGGGGGGGGCTAGGGCTTTCACTTGGGCGCACAAACATACCACCGCATCGTGGTCTCGCCCCCCTCACGTGTTGAGTCCGCGGGAAAGAAGGTTGTCTTCGAGGTAGCGCATAGCGTCGGCTGTGGTAAGGCGCGCTCTGGCTTGCTGACAGTTCCCGCGGGTCACCGGCCTCCATTCTCCATCCATCAACTGACACTCGCTCCTCAAGGTAAGGCGCGCTCTGGCCCGCTGACAGTTCCCTTGTCCTGGAATGTGCTCGGAAGGGCCGCCCCTTGAACCGCCACGCCAATTTGGGGAGGATAAGCCCGTTTCCCCGCGGCGACGGCGGCGGGTCCCTTCGTTCTGGTCGTCACTCAAAGAGCATGGCTGGGTAATTGATGATGCCGCTGTCATCTGGGTCTCCGTCTACGCCGCGCCGTCGAACGCGGAACCTCGTAGCACACACAAGGAATGTACCTCGTAGCACACACAAGGAATGTACCTCGTAGCACACACAAGGAATGTACCTCGTAGCACACACAAGGAATGTCACAACAGACTACAAGATGATGGCCTCAATCTTTTTCTTGAATTTGGTGGGGTTGGTAAGGTGTATGGCTTCCGGCGGCAGATCGTTCCAGTCCCGAGACGATTTGACAAAAAAAAAAGACCGGAAATGAGATGCAGTTCTTGCAGGGGGAGGGTACACTGTATTGCTGTGGTAAATGCGGCTGGACAGGCGATGTGCGGCTGATATGATCGATGCTCCAAAGATGAATGATAAAACTTATTGAACAAGCATAATCGAGATATTTTTCTTCTTGTTCCAAGACTAGACAAAGAGGCTCTAGATTTCAGAGAAGACACACTAGTATAACATGAATAATCACAGTAAATAAAGCGGATAGCTTGATTTTGTATTTTTTCAAGTGTTAGCGAGAGGTTTGAATGATGAGGGTCCCATACTGGTGAAGCGAATTCTAATTTAGGTCGGACGAAAGTTTGGTAAGCTAATAATTTGATGCGTCATTAGCAATGTTCGTTATATGTGAAGACCATGTTAGGGTATGAGTTAAAGTGCCTAAATACTTACAGGTAAGAACGGAACGCACTTCAGAACCAAAAAGAACATATTTGGAGGGAATGTGGGATTGCCTGCGATAGAAATAAATCATGCATGTTTTAGCATTATTAAGGGACATTAACCAATGCTTGCACCAAGTTTCAATTCGGGTTAAATCTTGTTGAAGGGTGTCGGCGTCAGTGCTTGTAGAAATCGAGCGGTAAATTACGCAATCATCTGCAAATAGCCGGATGTTAGAGGTAACGTTGGAAGGAAGATCGTGAATGTAAATGAGAAAAAGTAAGGGTCCGAGCACTGTGCCTTGAGGAACACCTGAAGTAACCGAAGAACGAGGGGCGACGATTTGTTAGCGCAGACGAATTGCTCTCTGTTAGTCAAAAAATTTTGAAGCCAGTTCATCACTAAATGACTAAGGTTTAGACGGGAGAGTTTTAGTAGTAATCTTTTGTGCGGTACTTTATCGAAGGCTTTTTCAAAGTCAAGGAACCGCGCGTCAAGAGGAATATTTAAGTCAAGATGCGAACTAAGGTCATTGATGAAAAGGGCTAGTTGGGAATCACAGGAAAGTCCTTTTAAGAAACCATGTTGGTTAGGGTGAAAAAAGTTGACTGGGACTAGGAATTTAATGATGTAAGAATAAATAACATGTTCCATCAGTTTTGAACAAATGCTTGTGAGAGAAATAGGGCGGTAGTTTTTACAAGAAAAAGATGAACCTTTTTTTTGGGACTGGGACAATCTTACCTATTTTCCAGTCTTGTGGCAGCACACCTGATGTTAGAGACTGTTGAAAAAGGTGGCATAAGATGACACTAACAATGTTCTTAGTATTTTTTAGGACTTTAGAGTTTAAGCCATCAATACCAGATGATCGCCACCGCCCCGCATGCATGCGTAATATAGTATACGCGATTCGAGTTGGAAGCATGAAGGCAGAGACTCCGGAACACGCGCGTGCTATGGTAACTCTGTCAACTGGAGTATCCCAGGAATAGACCACCTAGAAGTTTCGAATATAAATGCGTTCACTGACGCAGCGGCTAATATATATGTATATATATATATATATATATATATATATATATATATATATATATATATATATATATATCAACCAGACGGACACGAAGTGTGGAGATATTGTCGTCAACCTCCCCATTAACTAAAACAAATCACATTTTAGCCGCTGCGTCAGTAAACGCATTTATATTCGAAACTTCTAGGTGGTCTATTCCTGGGATACTCCAGTTGACAGAGTTACCATAGCACGCGCGTGTTCCGGAGTCTCTGCCTTCATGCTTCCAATTCGAATCGCGTATACTATATTACGCATGCATGCGGGGCGGTGGCGATCATCTGGTATTGATATATATATATATATATATATATATATATATATATATATATATATATATATATATATATATATATATATATATATATATATATATATATATATATATATATATATATATATATATATATATATATATATATATATATATATTGAGACCTTTCTTATCAGAGTTACAAGGTGCTGAGTCGCCTTTCATCGCCCTCTCTCTGGTTCACCGGATAATAGACGCTATGGTAGCACGCCATCGTGCAGATCTTTCTTACCTTTTGGCGCGCGGTGAGTTAGATGTGGCCTGAGTTATTTTTCTCCTCGCTTACTAGACATGTCTAGCGTTGTCAACAACGTGCGTCAGCTACGCCGTGAGTGAATTGACGAAGTTGCTCGAACAGAATGGTTGTAACTTGTAAGCGGCAGCTTTCCTTTTGAGCGGCACTGCACACTGCCTTGCTCGTCGAAGTGTCATGTTTGCCTGAGATGCTCGGCAAAAAAAAAATAAATATCTACCGCTTTTATGAAACGCTGCAGGGCCCCCTTAGCGCGCACTTTGCGAAGTTAGTAAAACGAGATTGTGCGACCGCAATTTCTCCATCACCACAGCATCTATGTCCGCAATCCATATTTGACACATGCTCGGACCAGTTTTACGCGTAGCCAGTATGACGCACATTCTCACAGCCAATAGCTCGAGGTCGTCGTTGCCTAGCTGGCGCGACTGCCGTCCGTGCGGAGCTTCATTGAAAGCTTGTTGGCCTCCAACAATACGGTCGTATTTCGCCGTACGAAATTGTAGTGTAAGACAAGGAGCGAAACAGAGCACACAGGCACGTATATACTACCAGGCCCGAATAAAACGCGAACAATGCCTATAGACAAAGCACAAGCACAATATATTACAATTCTACACTTTTAGCTGTAGTGTACAACTAGAGCATTTTATGCTTCTATGTAAATGGGCCAGATAACCGGCTGCAAAGAAATATACACAGTAGAAAAATACGGCATATGAGTGTTTGCTTTCCGTTTCGGACCCGTTGTATACATTCGCACAAAGCTCAATATGCCTGCAGCAAGCGTATACGCTTGCTCCTGTAATGTGTATTTGCCCCTTGCAGCGCTCAGGTATATCGTTCATGTTTCTTTTTCGATCGCCACTGCATGTTACACTATTCTTGTTGCTGCATGATTATACACCACAGGCACTCGTAGCGACAGGCAAGGTTACGACGCCCCGCACGAAATCAAAGCAATCGTTCTGCAGTGCTCGTGTTAATTTGCACGCATTTGATACGTAGCAATCACTTTTGCAGGCGTGGCACCATTACAAGAATCGCCGCATCAAGAAGTGCGCGCCTATGGAAGCCAAGCAGCGCTTCCGTGCAGCCATGCACAAGATGAAGCTGACCCCTGTGAACAGCTGGAACAAGCAACGCTCGGAGAAGAACTTCCAGTACAGGAAGTTCCCCAAAGAAGACCTAGGTCAGTTGCGAGTGATGCTGTCCTAGTGTTCGCTTCGTCACCGAACGACATTTCCGAGGCCGAACGTCCGCTCTCCCAGCATGCGAGGTTCAAGTAACGGCGGTCGTCAGAAAAAAGAGGTGCTGCCTCCCCTCCTGCTGCGAACACATTTTCCTTCGCTTAGGTTAGCTGCACAGTCCTGCTGCCGGCCCTCCCTCTGAAAATAAAGGACCCTAAACCACCTCTGCTGACCACGAGAAACTGCTCGAGATCGATAGGGCGCCTTATGAGCGATTTCATTTCTAACCGCGCAATAAAACTCAGAAATTAAAGAGCAACATCCGGCTTTTCCGCTTCGCCTCCAGGTCGAACTTTTCCCTCAAGTTTTTCCTGTCCTTATGCCTCATTACCAGGAATTCGGGACAACGAGCAGCCAGTGCTGTTAACCCTAGTGGTCTGAAGAGCTTCAATGGTAGCCACTAGGTCATTCTTTTTATTTCTTACGTCAGGGATGATCTCAACGCGCAACGCGTTACTTTTTAACGTTAAACGCCATGCGTCGCGTGGTGGCAGCCAAGAAATCTATAGAAGCACTTGTCATAAAAAAAAACTGGTAATGACGTAAGTGACGGCCTGCCTACTAGGGTCCCTGACTGGTTGCCGTTGTGTGTGGCGGCACTGTTTTACCACAATCAAGGTCGGCACATGCGGCCGCTGTCAGTTTGCTTTGTGACAGCATGAATTAGGCGGGAAAGCCACTTCAAGGCCCTACTCTGCTACGCGCAGAGTGGGGCCATGCGACTTGGCTCAGATGTTCATATTGGTGTACACTGCTCGCCGAATCTGTTCACTCTTCGGTGCCGCCCCCTTAAAGCGCTCAAGTTCTCACTATATGAGGCATAACTGTATTATTGTCGTTCTGTTTCGCACTTTCCCCAGGTTACCTCTTCAAGAAAATGGACCAGCGTGTTCCTTCCTCACCGAGCTGCTCGAGCGGAGAAGTGTCCGACGCAGACTCAGAGCGGGCCTCATTCGACGTCGTCTCTGATTCCGACGCGTACCCCGAGCCAGCCTCCCCCGACGATGTGACAAGTGCTGTATCGAAGCCGACAGTTGAGAAGAGGCCGTTCGCTGTGCAGCAGACCGAAGAATGCCGGGTTCCTGAGGTTATCTTGGATTCTCCTATGACTTCGCTGTGCCCTGAGGCACCTCTGGAAAGTGACAATCACAGGCTTTCCTTCCCTGAAACGGATCCGGTGTATAACTGGGAACGCGTGCAGGACTCATCTGTTAGCAGTGACCTGTTTCCAGAGGCGGAGGACGACCGTTACCTGCCCAGCGCGGAGGGCGGAACTCTTCCTGGCACCCTTCCTGGCTTCAGCGAGGTCTTCGGGCCGCTTGTCGCCGCCCCCACTTCCTGTGACGGACAGTGTCCTTCCCTTGCTGTCTTGAAGCCGCTTGACCCCTTTTCGATTTGACCTGCAAAATGCTGTTTGTGAGATACGGCGTGCATTGTTTGACTCTCACAGCCAACTACGGGGACACTGTTGCATCTGTAGAAAGAGAAACTCACCGCTTTTTTTATGTATTGTGAAATTAAATATGTGTCATTGGCGACAGGATTTTATTCCAAAATGCCCATCTACACACAATACGGTGGCTCTGACAAAATATTTTCAGCCTACCACGGACAGCAGCAAATGCGAGCAACACTTGCTGCTTGTCTGGTTCTTCTTCCGTAATCTGATGAACGAGCGCAAAGAACACAACGTACTGTACGAAAGGAAAGCTAAGTCTGTCCACGTCGTCCTCTTTTCGACTATAGTCCGCTGTGTTCTCTGCGCTGGTTCATCACAAGCGAATACAAACGCGACCACAACGCCTCCTTTGTCAAGCCGCAGTGTGTTCAAGGGCATGCGGGTATGCGTGCGCACGGGAGCTCCAGGCTGGATTCAAAAGTGCACATAAATTAGTCTTGCATCTCACAGGTTTTAAAGCTGTTCGAACAAAAGTTTAGCGCAGCGCTTTGCTTGATGGCGCTCTCGTGACCTGGCGCACCGAGGCGAGAGCGCGGTCGTGCGCCTGCTACTGCGCGGGCGCAGTTGGCTTCCGCCTGCACAAGCCGGCAACACATCCCGCTATGCTAAAACTCTCCTGTTCCTGTACCCAAAGCGTTGGTTGTAACTTTCGCCTTTAAAGAAATAAGAAACAGGTTGCGACTCTTACAGGTGCTCAGTAAGGGCACTACACGAGGTTATGTTTTCACTCTTTACAAAGTACGTCGGGGAGCGTTGGTTCTCAATGTGGCGAGATGCTTAGCAAGTTTGAAGAGTAAGGGCAGCGTTTACTGGAACGCCCGGTACCTGTGGTGCGTGACCCGAAGCATGCAGTAGCAGAGGAAATATTTACAGCGGCTTTCAAATATTTGCGCCTTGACTTCTTTTCTCTGCGCACTTATTCTGGCGACGTAAAATGCCCGGGGCAAAAAAGCTTTGCGTTTGCAAGCAGCACATCAGTCGACTTGCTCACAGCAAAACTGTTCAGTTACTGAATGCATCGCGACTTATAGTTACCAGAACGTGAAGAGAGGACAGTGTCAGGGCTTGCAGTTATAAGATATTCTTGTTATTTTTTTGCCGCACGAACAGCCGTTCGCGACGTCATAAACTGAAAGGCGCAGCCAGTAAGAGCTTGCGAAGCATCCACAAGCAGTACTCGAGTCGAAACTACGGACGAAACTACAAGCTGTATTTAGCACGGAGGAAGCCGCAACCAAAAATATTCATGAGCAGGAACGTAGCAAATCGATTATTGCTGAAGCACTTTTTGGATTGGTGGAAAATAGTTTTCCGAGGGAAAAAATCCATTGAAACTTGAGCACACTAAGGGTGAACGCAGTCACTAAGAACATGCAAATTATTTTAAGCACTTCTTGGGAAACTGATGTGCAAAGGGTTTCAGCGAAAAAAAGTTAAATTTCAACCTGACAGCACGAATTAGCGATTCCGCCGCATTCCCCAACGTCCCTAATCGCTTTGAGATGATGTGTAGCATTTAAGGAAACGTTATCTGCGAAACGTATCGATGCTGTACCTATTCAGTGCTCGCGGACGGGCATTGCTAGTGGTTCTAGAAGCCACATTGGATTTCCTATGCGTTTTGAGCGCTTGGAGAGCGTTGACTGGATTTGGGGATAAATCGAGTATATCCGTTGAGCGAAAAATATTCCGATTGCCTCGCAAGTTAAAGAGTTGGTGAGGGCCTTAACACAATGCTGGAAGTGAATGCTTGGAACTCGGTCACTCACGTGTTGACAGCGAGACGGTCGCGCTGGTTGGCTATGTGCCTGCACACGTTTGTTTACAGAGTTTGCGGCGACACTCGAGACAATCGTCGCGATGTTTACATAGCAAGCACAAGCATCACAACAAGACGAAGCACTGGCGAAAACAACGAATACCAATCAGTTGTGGCAAGAGCAATGAGAAAGGAACGGAAGTCAGTGCTCGTTAATTGTGACATTGCGTTAACGCATGCAATTACAAGAGTAACAAGCAGAATGATAAGTCTGTGCTTCTGCTCCCCGCGTCCTATTTTTGCTCCGACTTTCTACATGCATTACTGCGCGCTTCCTTTGCCAGCCTGGAAGTAAACCTTCAGCGTTCTGAGAGTAGGCGTCGAATAGCGGCAGAAAAAACAAACAAAAAACGGCACAACCTTCTACGCGTCTGCGTCGTGCTTTTCGCTCTTGGATGTCATCTCTGGCCACAGCACGGGGGAAGCTGGCGGACAGAGCATGGACGGGGCCTTTGGCTTAGGCAACCTCCGCTTTAATTGGATTACGCCCTTGGCTAATAAACTTCCACATGATTATATTCGTCTGTGTGTCGCCGTATATAGTTTCGCAGAGGGGTACCTTGCGACTACAGGTTTTCAGCCCTGCGGATTCATTGTTCGGGCTGTAACTCATTTCGGACATGGTTTTGGTTAGGCATGCTCCCTTAAGTTTTTGCCGTTTAGGTTGCGCGTATCTTCGCGTGGCATTGCTGGCAAAGCGTTATTACTAATATTTGATGCAGTGCAGTGAAAATGCCTTTCGATACTCGTGTCTCGTAGCCTGGCGCTGCCACAGTAAGCTGTTATTACCGGCTTGATAAAGGACACCGCCCTCTTGTTGCCGCCAACAGTGTTAAACAGCGACAATCGTATCCTCGTCGTCAGTGCCCAGATACGACCCCCTAAACGCGGTGAATGACCCATCACAAGAACGCATAGCAGAAGCCGAGTCGCGAATCAAAAACAGCAGATCCGGAACAGAGGCTGCTCTAAAATTAAACGCGTTAACCCTACAAAGTACTTTGTAATGAATGGCCTGTTAAGTCGGCGGAAGAGCTGAAAAGTACGACATATGGTGACAGCAAGAACACCAGTGCATTTCCACGGAAGCCAGCGGATCGCAACCAAGGCCTGGAAAACAACACGCCTCAACGGCTGCCGCGCTTTGGAATGTGTGGACGGGACGCCAGTTTGCGTCGTTTCCCGAACCCGTAAGCGGCGGACGCTACCGCGGGTGACCCAACGGACCCCGGTGCGGCGGGGAAAGAGTGATGGACAGCATCGCCGGCTTCGCTTGGAGGTCGGTTTACTGTTACGTCCTTTCAGCGGAGCCGACACGCCGCAGAGGAGGCGCACTCAAGAACGGCGGTGAAACGGACCGACATGCCAGGAAGACCGTGGTTGCCTGCGGACTGCTGGTTGTGTTTGTTTTACGCGGTGATATACGTGCTCGCATCTGGGAGGCGGGTCTCCGTGGCGCCGAGTGGATATGTGCTCGTTGATTGGTCCGCGCCAATTCCCTTACTAGGGACCTGGGGAAATAGAGAGGGGTTAAAAAAAGCCATGGTTCAGGACCAGAGGGCATTCTTCTGAATCTCGCTAAGATTGCAACATGTAAGACGAAAATAAATTCGTTCTGTTACGAGAGCTCCTCTCATCCGTGGTCTTTCAACGCCGAGCCGTTCTTCACTACCTTCGGCTCCGGCCCTACATCCGGAGTCGCGACAACTGGTGGCAGCGGTGGGATCGAGCCTGGCTGACCGACGGAGGACAGCACGCCGAGATCGCAGACTGGCAGTTGCGGACGGGTGAGTGTTGGCATTGCTTTTAGGGTACCAGGCTGATAAGATAGAGGTGTAATCTTTTCCCTGGCAAGGCCAGCCGCAGAAGCGTGATTTAAAGTACTTCTGGGTGGAGGCCACTGCATTGTCACACTGCTTGCTGTCAGTCATGGATTTGAAGCGGCTGCTCAAGTCTCAGCTCGTGAGTCTGAGTGAGGAGTTAGGAGTGAAGATTAGCCCTGAGATGACAAAAGCAGAGATCATCGTGGCTATAGAATCTTCTGATGCCGAGAGTGGGCAAGTAGAGGAAGCATGGAATGAGATTCAGAGATGCCAAGCGGTTGAGCGAAAGCAACTAGAGCTGGAAGTGGAGAAACTTCGCCTAGAGGTTGAGCTCAAAAAGACGAGTGGTGTTCGAGGAGTAGAGGAAGTGGCACGAAAAGATCTTTACGATCTATCGAAACTATTGCAGCCCTTCACGATTGGGCAGGATATAGGCCTCTATCTCGTTAACTTCGAAAGAGCTTGCGAAAAAGCACAGTTCAGTCGCAGCTCTTGGCCGCGACGTTTGTTGGGCTTGCTGCCCTGCGAGGCGGCGGATGTCATCGCCAGACTCTCTGCAGAGGACTCTGACGATTACGATAAAGTGAAAGAAAGCCTTCTCAAGAGATTTCGTCTATCGGCAGAGGCTTTCAGGCAAAGGTTTCGGAGCCTTACAAGAAAGCAAGGTGCCAGTTGCGCAGAGTTTGCCTATGAGTTGAAGGCAAATCTGGTGGAATGGATGAAAGGCGCCAAAGCTAATGATGCGTTCAGTAAGGCTCTAGAAATAATCGCTATAGAGCAGTTTCTGTCCAAAGTGCCTGAGTCGATGAAAATTTGGATTCAGGACAGGGCGACAGTCAGCTCGGTGCAGGCAGCGGCCGAACTGGCGGACGAGTATGTCTCTCGCCGAGGAGTACGAGAGGAAGTTTTTTCCGCCAGGTCGGTTGAGAGAGGAAAGAGCTGGACAGAGCGCCAGTGGAAAGGGGTACCTAAACCCAAGAGTGGGACATCGGAGGCTAATTTAAAGCCTACAAGGGTTGACAGGTCTGAAAGTGAAACGGAAAGAAAGGAGGTTGATGACCGCTCAAAGAGAAAAATTTTTGAAGCGCGCAAGCCGCCCACTTGCTATAACTGTCAGAAAACTGGGCATATCGCTGCAGGATGTCGCAAACCTAAAGTAGCATTTGCTTACGCATGCGATTCAGCGACTAACGACCAGCTTCTGAGACCATATTTATTGGATCTCATTGTGAACGGCAAGAAATGTCGGGTGCTCAGGGACAGTGGAGCAACGATTGACCTGGTGCATCCGGACTACATTGAGCAAACCCAATACAACGGCAAATGTGCATGGATCAAGCCTATACTGGAGGAAGCAAGCGTTTGCCTTCCAGTTGCTGACGTGATCATAAGCGGGCCGTTCGGTGAGGTTCACACGGAGGCAGCAGTTTCCAACAAGCTACCACCCCAGTATCCTTACTTGCTCTCGAACCGAACTGATCGACTTCTAAAGGATGAAGGGAAAACCTTGACAGGAGTTGTTCAAGCTCTCACAAGAGCTAAGGGGCGTGCTCTAGCGGCTAAGTTAGAGACGGCAGAGCCGAACTCAGGGGAGGGGCTGCGCACACGTGACACGGGTACACAGCCTCAGACAGCGCAGAAGCGCGGACAGAAAGAGATAGAAGATGAGGAATCAAACAGAGATAATACCGAAATGTCAGAGCAACCGTTCGCTACGAACTCGGATGAAGAGGGGACTGAAATGGAAGGAGCTAATCAAGGCAAGCCAGGGCAATCAGGAAGGGAAGGATTGGATTGTGAAGGGCTGTTCGCTCTTCCATCATCAGATTCACTAGACCGAATTCTAGGAAAGGTGACCAGAGACGCTCTGATTAAGGAGCAAGAAGAAGATCAGACTCTCAAGCATGTGTGGGATACGGCTAAGGAAGGAATCGCTCGTAAGAATGTGAGATTTTCTGTGAAAAATGGAATATTGTATCGCCACTACAGATGTGCAAAAGGGCGCGTCCTTGATCAGCTGGTAGTGCCGGCCAAGTATCGAACTGACATTTTGTCGCTTTGACACGGAGCAGGTTGGTCGGGACATTTAGGGGTCCGTAAGACGAAAAACCGCCTGCTATCTGAATTTTATTGGCCGGGTTGCTTCAAGGACGTCGAAAACTACATCAGGGCATGCGACACTTGCCAGAGAGTGGGGAAACCACACGAGAAGTCCAAGGCACCGCTAAAACTGGTACCGCTAATATCGGAGCCCTTTCGCCGGCTGGTGATAGACATCGTGGGACCGCTCCCAATAACAAAAGCAGGGCACCGATACTTGCTGACTGCGGTTTGTCCCGCCACGAAGTTCCCGGAGGCTATTCCCATCAAAGAACAGAGCTCAGTGGAAGTAGTCAACGCACTCCTATCCATCTTCGCAAGAGTAGGATTTCCGCAGGAAATTCAGTGCGACCAGGGCACCATGTTCACGAGTGTTCTAACTTGCGGCTTTCCGGAGAAGTGCGGGGTGAAACTAATTCATAGTTCTGTATATCACCCGCAGTCGAACAGCGTTGAACGGTGCCACTCCGTAATGAAGCGCATACTGAGAGCGCTGATTTTTGAAAAGAAACGCCAGTGGGATGAATGTGTCCCTGCTATGCTATTTGCTTTGCGGACAGTCACTCATGAGGCGACCGGATTCAGTCCGGCAGAGCTCGTGTACGGGCGGGCCTTACGCTCCCCTTTACGCTTGCTAAGGGAATCTTGGGAGTCAAAAGACACAGACCCGACTGTAGTCGAATATATATTGGACTTGTTAGGCTGCAGGCTGCGCCGATGCCGGGAAATCGCAGAAGCTAACATGAAGGAGGCTCAGACTAGGGCTAAAAGTTATTACGATCGGAATGCGAAGTTGCGGTCGTATCAGGAAGGAGATCAGGTCCTTGTTCTGAGGCCATCCCGTAAGAATAAGCTCGAGGTTCAATGGGAAGGACCATTTAGAGTTGTAAAGAAACTTTCGGACACTAATTACGCCATTGAGTGGAAAGGAAAGCGCCGAGATATCATGATATATCACCACAACCTCATGAAACGCTATGTGGACGAGGTACAGACAGTCAATATGGCTCTTAACGCCAGTGAGGAACTAACGACGGACATTCCTCAGCTGGATGGTCCTGCCCAAAGCATTGACGCTGATGCCGTTATGGAAGTGGCAGCTCCTGCTGAGGGACTGACCGAAACGCAATGGGCTGACTTGCACAGTTTAAGCTCGGAGTACGACGGCCTTTTTTCGGCGACACCTGGGAGGGCAGCTCTCATTGCTCATGACATAGAGCTAACGTCCGACGTTCCAGTTAAGTTGCGGCCTTACAGAATGGCTCCGCGTCAGCAGGAAATGCTAAAGAAGGAGGTGGAGCGTATGCTTGAACTGGGAGTTATCGAACCGTCCGAAAGCGCCTACGCGTCTCCTATGATACTTGTGGAAGTTCCGGGAAAGGACCCTCGTCCTTGCATAGATTATCGGAAGCTTAATGCCATAACGAAAGATCAGACGTACCCGATCCCAAACGTAGAAGAGCGGGTGGAGAGAGTTAGTACTGCGAACTATGTATCCACTTTGGACTTAGTTCGGGGGTACTGGCAAGTACCTATGACCGAACGGGCTAGCCAGTATGCCGCATTTACCACACCTGCGGGCACCTTTAGACCCCTTGCGTTAAGTTTCGGCCTAAAGAATGCACCATTTTGCTTCTCAAGGCTCATGGACCGAGTTCTAAAAGGCGCAGAGAGTTACGCTCTCCCCTACTTGGATGATATAGCTATATTTTCAGCTACATGGGACGAGCATCTTTCTCACCTGAAAGACATTTTCGACCGCTTGAAGAGGGCAGGGATAACGGTGAAACCCGCGAAGTGCCAACTCGAACGAGCCGAAGTGAGATATTTGGGATACGTAGTGGGGCAAGGAAAGAGGAGACCAGATGACTTGAAAGTCGAGGCAGTAGCTGAATTTCCTCAGCCGCAAAACAAGTCCGGAATAAGAGCATTCCTGGGGCTTACGGGATATTATCAAAGATACATACCCCGCTACTCTGAACTCGCCGCTCCCTTGACAGACGCGCTGCGAAAAAACGCGCCAGAGAGAGTGAGTTGGAGCCAGGAAATGGACAGGGCTTTTCGGGCGCTCAAGGAAGCGCTGTCCAGCACCCCTGTACTGCGTGCTCCGAGATATGACCGACCCTTTATCGTTCAATGCGACGCAAGCAAACGAGGGTTAGGAGTGATTCTTTGTCAGGAAGACGAAAACGGCGATGAACATCCGGTGCTCTTCGCGAGTAGGAAGCTCACGGCGGGAGAAGAGGCCTATAGCGCATGCGAAAAAGAGTGTGCATGCCTGGTTTGGGCATCCCAAAAGCTTGCCTGCTACCTCTACGGAACCCCATTCGTCTTTGTGACAGACCACTGCCCGCTCACATGGCTATCTCAAATGTCAGGCAAAAACCCTCGACTGCTAAGATGGAGCCTTGCACTTCAAGATTTGTGCTTTAATGTGAGGTATAGAAAAGGAAAGGCAAACGCGAACGCCGGTGGCTTGAGCCGTGCCTACTGATTCCTAATCTGCCTACGCTGAAAATGGGAAAATTCTTTATATCTCATAATTGTTAGTGTTATGTGTTGTTGCACTTAAGTTTTGAGGAGCCTACGTGTCTGAGTGAATATTTTCTTTTTGTAGCGATAAGACAGCAGTAGTGTGACAATGATCGAGAATACAATATCGGGCACGAACTTTCTTATCATGCAACAACAGCCTGGTTGCCTGAAAGCTTTTGCTGGCGCTTGCTTGTTCTGTGGCGCCCGCTTTTGCAATTTATGAGCGGCCACCACTTGAAGGAGGATACAGATCTCTTACGTCGAGCAGCTGACACTCCTCGCCGTCCGAGATCTTCCCGTCGGCGGAGGAGCTGTAATGAATGGCCTGTTAAGTCGGCGGAAGAGCTGAAAAGTACGACATATGGTGACAGCAAGAACACCAGTGCATTTCCACGGAAGCCAGCGGATCGCAACCAAGGCCTGGAAAACAACACGCCTCAACGGCTGCCGCGCTTTGGAATGTGTGGACGGGACGCCAGTTTGCGTCGTTTCCCGAACCCGTAAGCGGCGGACGCTACCGCGGGTGACCCAACGGACCCCGGTGCGGCGGGGAAAGAGTGATGGACAGCATCGCCGGCTTCGCTTGGAGGTCGGTTTACTGTTACGTCCTTTCAGCGGAGCCGACACGCCGCAGAGGAGGCGCACTCAAGAACGGCGGTGAAACGGACCGACATGCCAGGAAGACCGTGGTTGCCTGCGGACTGCTGGTTGTGTTTGTTTTACGCGGTGATATACGTGCTCGCATCTGGGAGGCGGGTCTCCGTGGCGCCGAGTGGATATGTGCTCGTTGATTGGTCCGCGCCAATTCCCTTACTAGGGACCTGGGGAAATAGAGAGGGGTTAAAAAAAGCCATGGTTCAGGACCAGAGGGCATTCTTCTGAATCTCGCTAAGATTGCAACATGTAAGACGAAAATAAATTCGTTCTGTTACGAGAGCTCCTCTTATCCGTGGTCTTTCAACGCCGAGCCGGTCTTCACTACCTTCGGCTCCGGCCCTACATCCGGAGTCGCGACAACTTCCAACCTTCTTCGCAAGGCAAGAGCCGCCATTCCCAACGTTGCAGCCTCTGATTAAGGCTCGATTAACTTGCGTGCGTGAGCCGAGCCCGCTTTGTGACGCCAATGCAATCTCTCAATAGTGCTCGAGAGATAACACGTACTACGTGTTCGATCGGGACCGGCTATCGCAAGCACGTCGCCGGTCCCGTGGCCGAAAACAGGCTCGGGAGATGGCGCAACTGTGCACAGCGCCGCTGCAGAAAGCGCTGTCACCTCATGCGTCCCCTCCCATTGACTGTACGCCCGGGGTATGGTCCAATACTTAAAAGTGAACACGCGCTTCTGCTGCAATGTAGCGCGAATCCTGACCGCATTCCGGGACAGTACAGCAACAAACTTGAAACGCGTCGGTATATCAAGCGTACACGGTAAGAGTAACCGCCGTTTCTCCGGCTGCCTGCGTAGTCGATAGGGATAAAATGATTTCTCCAGCTAAGCCCGCTTCTCCGGACTGCCCGGATACGCTAACCTTTTCCTTAATGCGCGTCACGAAAAAAAAAAAACGTGGGCTCAGTACCTCAAGTAACAGCGAAACGTAACAGGAATGTTACTTTTTCAGTTGTTCAGATGCTAATACCTTATTCTCAATGTCTTTTTTTTTTCTGGCATTTTGTGAAGCGTTACAAATAAGCTTTCGAATAACATTTTTCCTAACTTAATTAATTATTTAAACCACACGTGTGCAACTTTCCCTAAAATGGTTCAGCAGCCCGGCAAGACCAGATCCTCCACTTGTGACCCGCCACAACTGCAGTCAACTCTTTTCAAGGAGCATGGAGGAACGATGGCGATACGCGCCACAATACACAACACACACTGAACTTCTGAACTTCTAACGGGTTGCATGACCTCAAGGTTCTATAGCCAGCCTAGAAGGGTCAGGGTTCGGGCTAGTGGGTAGTCAACATGAGGATCCATAGCGCTCGTCTTGTGTCCCTTGATCATAGTGCGCTATGATCATCATATAGCCAGCCGTGAAGGGCTTCATAATTGATAGTGGTGGATGGGTAACATGCACAGTACAAGTCAGCGCTTGTCCTGTGTTTTCTACCCTAAAGTCCCCGTTTTCCGCGCTGTATATTTTGAAATAGGTAACATGCATAGTTTTCCACTAAAATATTTGGGTTGCGCATGCAATCGATGGCAGGTACCATCTCAGATATTCAAATGCCAAGTCACACTAATTTAAAAACATCATTACTGCACAAATAGTCGGAAAAGCTATGAAGTACGAGGCTTGAAAGTATTGGTAATGTTTTTGTACGGTTATGTTTTGAACGTTATATTAACATTAGAGTTTGTAATGTTTTATAGCAAATATTCAAACATAAAAATAATATTTTGAACGCAGCATTAGCATACTGTGAGTTCGACTTTAAACTAATGTTTTCCACTCAACATATAACACTCGTTAATTTTTTAACATTCGCGTGATGTTCCAATGTGACATTTAACGTTACTGCTGCAACTTACGCAACATTTTTATAATATTTTTATAGTGTTCGGTGCTACCTCGGACACCGCTGCTGTGTTCGCAAGTTTGACACCCATGGCTGTGCCGACCCCACGGGACTGATTTGGCCCACGCAGTAGTTCTCGGATAAATGTAGTTTAAGAAAAACGAGTGAAAGCGGCGGTTCGAACTTGGCGCCGTTTTATTTTTATTTATTTATTTTTCGTTGACCCGCAGCAGTGGCTCAGCGGCTTTGGCGTTCAGATGCTGAGTCCGAGGTCGCGGAATCGAATCCCTTCCCTGTTGGTCGTATTTAGATGAAGGCGAAATGCAAAACTGACCGTGGGCTGTAGGACGTCAGTGCACGGACTAATTTTGACCATCCGGGTTTCGAAATAAGTGCGGAATACGGCGTCTGTTACAACCCACGGGCAGCTTCGATCCGGGCGTCAAACTTTTCATACTATTCATTGTTTTCTGGTTGGTTTAGCACATGTGTATATCAATTATTGCTTGCAATATTTCACAAACACGACATCACCAGGCCTGGTCAGGAATGAAAAAAAAGGAAAAAAGTTAGTAATATGCCCGACGTATCAGGTTGATTTTCAGTAGAGATACGTCGGTCGTCGGACGTCGCTGTGATGGTGATAGACTTCCCATGGCTATATAGTGACGTGCACTTTTAACAGCTGTGTTCAAGGACAAATTTAATTACTGCTTCACACTTTCCTCCTAAAACACCAAAAAGAAGCAAGACCAATACTGGGTGGCAGTACAAGGGAGAATTTTGTTTCTACATCTACAGTCGAACGCCTCTAAACAAAGAAACGACCTATATAACGAGGAATTCCGTATGCCCCGGCCCAATTCTTAACTTTTATATGCATTACAAACGCCTCTACAGCGAAGACGACTACAACAAATTTCCCTGTACAACGAAGGAATTTACGCGTCTCTGACGGCTGATTTGTTGCTTTACAACGAACGCACGCAGTGGTGCCGCCATTGCCCTCCGCAGCGGTCACTGCCGCGTTGTGCACAGGGAGCGCCGGTCGACACCACAGCAAAGACCACGCGGGAGAATCCGAGCCATGGTAACCGCCCCACCAATGCAAAAATGGCCGCCGCGGTGGCTCAGTGGCTATGGTGCTCGGCTGCTGACCTGAAAGACACGGGCTCGATCCCGGCCGCGGCGGTCGCATTTCGATGAAGGCGAAATGCTACTGATCCGGAGTACCCGGGTTCGAACCCGACCGCGGTGTCCGCGTTTCGATGGAGGTGAAACGCAAAAAGGCGCCCGTGTGCTGTGCGATGTTAGTGCACGTTAAAGATGCCCAGGTGGTCGAAATTATTCCTGAGACCTCCACTACGGCACCTCTCTCTTCCTTTCTTCTTTCACTCCCTCCTTTATCCCTTCCCTTATGGCGCGGTTCAGGTGTGGTGGTGGTGGTAGTGGTTTTATTAAAAATAATAGTGAAAAGGAAGGAAAAGATTTTTGCTAGCCCCGGCATCTGCCATCGATACTGAAGCACCTGAGCTGGGGCAGCGGTAATAAAGGATAGCAGGCAGAATAGAGAAATAAGATGAAAGAGGTGAGGGGACCGGAAGAGAGGATAGGGGGAGAAGTAATATGTACAAACTATTTACACAATAAGAAATGTGTCCTGGTTGTGCGCGTGATTAGTTCATTTTAGAGGAATTAAATAACACGCGCGCACAGCACTGTGTTGGTTATACAACTGGAGTGGGGCGTCCAGTTATTAATCGTTCAAGGTAGAACTCGCGGAGCGTTCGGTCACTGCGTGTAACTACCTGGCGGAGAACAGACGGGACGTCAAGTCCGTGTGTTCGAGGAATACACAGAGGCTCACCAAAGTTCGCTCACGAGTGCGCGCACTGCCCTGCGGCCACAATCGCGTCTTGGTGGAGTCTGGTAGTATGCCCTGCGCCCTATAGGCCGCGAGCATATCCCGACGAGCATCGGCGAAGGCGGCACAGTGAAGGAGCAGGTGTTCTAGTGTTTGCACTGCACCGCATCCGTCACACACATCACTCGTGGCGATTCCGTGACGCACCGGTCGTTCCCCGGGCCACACGCAGCCAATGCGCGCACGGAGGATCATTGCACGTTGTGACCGTTTAAGTGCGCGACAGCCGGTGACACTGTCGATGCGCTCACCTCCCGCGATGCGTGGGTCGGGGTGCTGCTTTCGGAGATGGTCGTGGATGGCCGCACGCACGTCCTCCAGCGCAAGGGGCAGATCGCTGGCAGGTAGTTGGTGTGCAGCGGTCGCGAGGTCGTCAGCTTCTTCGTTGCCGGCGATGCCGCAGTGACCGGGCACCCACTGTGCACGCACGGCACAACCTCTCTGCGCGAGGCGCTCGATGCGCGAGCGAATTTCCCGCACTAGTGGGGTACCGCGGCCGTTAGATTGCAGGCGGCTGAGGGCGGCGCGGGAGTCGCACAGCAGAACACTCCTGGGCGGCGGAGGGCCGAGGGTGAGCAGCAGGTCCAGCCCGAGCCGGATCCCCATCAACTCCGCCGTGGTGGAGGAGTCAACGATATGAGACAGATGCTGCGCCATTTCCTTTCCCTCAAAACCAATTATTATTACTTAGCACACAGCAGAAAGAGGGGATGCTCTTTGACAGCTCGCGGTTATATGTGTCGTTTTGTTATTTTCGATATGCGTTGATAAATAAGATCAATTAACTAAAAGTTATACGCAAGTTAGTAAGTCCATGTTACCTGCGTGTAGTTGAGTCATTTTACGCGACTACACAGATGAATTTAGGGAGAGCTTAAGAACCGGAGCAAGCCTCTGAAAGGTTGTTGAGAAGAAAGGCCTGAACTGCGAACAGCTTTAACAAGCCGGCTTTGGAAATGGTAAGAGGATTATTATTATTATTATTATTATTATTATTATTATTATTATTATTATTATTATTATTATTATTATTATTATTATTGCGAATCAACATTTATTAAGCCCGAAATAAATATGCGGTGCACGCAGGCACCAGACGGGGTGGTTCCCTAGTTACGGGACCCATATGTTTCCAGCAGCTCACGGCCCCTGTCCGTCAGTGCGAGCTGAATCGGTAGGGCGGTGCTGGATAACAAGGTCTCCCATCGCTCAAGGTTTGGGGATTAGGGGTGTTGGCGGGAACGGGAGGAGGGGGGTCTTGAATTTTGTGAGCGGTGTAATAGTCATTTTATATTTTCTTCTTTCATAAAAAATAAGATCGTATCTAAAATGACTGCGCAGTTGATTTCTTTCCGGTCCAGCCAACATCGCCATAATAGAAAGAAAATAACACTCCCTTATGGCTTCCTTGGTCTCAGTGACTGCTGCCATCCTCTTCGTAAATACATCCTAATGGCAACTTATAATACCCATCCACTTGGCTGCTCAATTTCTGTAGCGTGATATTTTGTTTCTGTTACTCTCCTATCATGTAATAGATAAAAAAAAAATCTGGATAAGGGCGGTGGGGTAGAGTGCTCCGTCTGCACTCTTCGGACCCGATTTCGATTCCTAGAGCACATAGGGAGCAGGTGCGCACGTATACAGGAACGATGCAACAGAGAAAGAAGCAGAAACGCCGAAAAGCGGCGCTCGCGGCAAGCTGGCCCGCTCAAAGCGGCGACGGGTGCCCTCGACGGGAGCCCACCCCGTTAAGGGCGCTGTACGATCATTTTTTTTTTTTTCGCATGCGCACGCGTCCTTGCGACCATACGCACGGGCGCGCGAGGGCGCGTTGCGGATGAGGTGCGGTCAAGTTTGCTGCAGGCGACCGAGTGGACGACTCCCGCGTTCTGATTGGCGCGCTCGTCAGTGCCGCCCGCGCGGCAGCACAGGCATCTGCCGTAGCAAAACACGAAGATATATTGCCGTACGAATATACACACATTGATATTGCGGCTCACCCGAGACATGTTTGGCTGTGAGATTTTTCGTAGCAGGTAAAACCCCGATCGGCTGTGATAGACGTGGATCTCGGCGCGGCCAATTCTGACGTCCGCGAACGAAGTCGAAACAAACTTTGCAACACCGCAGGCCAGGTTCTAAAACAGCGTCGCGGGAAACGATTAACGTTTGCGCTATTTCCACTTCAGAAAGTGAAAAAAGCCATCACACCGCGATCGTGGCACAACTCGTTCGACCGCTAGTCGGCTAGACTCCGCTGAAGACCACCCATATATGCACCGTTCTAACTACGATCTAAGATTTCTGCCTCCTAATATTTGAAGAGTGCCCCCATTGAAAGTTACGCTATACCCTAACATGCAATAACGGTTTCAGAACGATGATGCGATTCGTATCGCAAATTCTCGGACCCAAGGATACGGGACTAGAACAAGCTATAGGTTAGCAATACAGTCATATTCGATCGTTTGTAATTATA
This sequence comes from Amblyomma americanum, assembly GCF_052857255.1. Classification (NCBI taxonomy): domain Eukaryota; kingdom Metazoa; phylum Arthropoda; class Arachnida; order Ixodida; family Ixodidae; genus Amblyomma; species Amblyomma americanum. The sequence continues at coordinate 154,259,341 of NC_135497.1, read as the reverse complement.
ACAGGGTTATTCACATAGCTGAGATCAGGCACAGGTTAAATCACCAGTTATTCAAACTATGCAGTCTTATGCAGTCTTTTTACATATATTTTAATAGCCTTTATTTTGTAGCTTTTTCATTAATCTATGCTAACTTTAGTTATCATCTATAAACGTTGGTTGTTACTGTCAAGTAAACAGGCCTCCTTGCTGTCTCCCCACTTTACTGTTATTGCAAAAGACACTTATCTATTCATCGATATCAGAAGTGTGTGTCTGAATTGTGCACGTATTAAAAATTCCATATTTTAGCACACTGCTGTCAAATATGAACCCAAATACACGAGGAAATTGTGACACTCCCAGTAGTTTGGAATATGTAAAATCAGTTGTAACTGCAGCAGTTGTGCATTTCACAGAAGAGTGACCGGGCAACAGTACTGCTTTCTCTCTGTAATGTTATTCAATCCGTTAGAAAAGCCAAATCGAAATAGCACAGTGTGGTGACAATAAAAGGGCCAAACAATCTATCACTGCGCTGAAATGCAAAGCTTTGTTTTTTGCACAGTGACAGCGGGCGACCAGTTTTAGTCATTCCTTAGCTCATAACGGATGAGAATTGCACAAGCTAGAACGCAGCAGTGCAAAAAAGCCTGGAGAGTTGTGCTCAGAGCCAGTCAATGGTGACACATGCAGAAACAAGCTGGCATGTTGTCTGTAAAACTCCGAAAAATTCTGAAAGTGCCTATGTTAATAAAAACAAAGTGGTTGCTTAGTACGTAGTAAAAGGCCATACATGCCTTTTACCTTCAGTGTAAACATAACATTATGTGGGAGATGGTAAACTGGCTTACATCTGGACGGCTCCTGGTTGAGGTTGGGAAAGAATACTTCAAATATTTAGGGAAAAAGGATCCACTGACCATGCATAGGGGTTATCTCAAGCAGAATTTGTAGAAATATATTTACAAGGTGAAAGCTGTGTTGTTGCAAAATACAATGAAATAAAAAATAAGCATATAAGTGTGTGTAGGGCATACATGCATATATCCTCTCATATAGCTTTACAGTAATGTTAAAGACTTTTTTCTGAGCAGGAAAAAAAATGAGGGATCGTAACAGTGATTCTGCTTCCCAAAACAGCAGATAAACGTGAGCATTGTCTGCACCACTTTCCATGCATAAAATTTTGGAACGTGATAGCTGTTGTTGTTATTAGCAACATCTGCAAAATAAAGCTCATTTCATTGCCAATTTGGTTTTCAAACTGCCAAGGTTCCCTTTAGGCATACCTTATATTAAAATGATTTAGTTTTTAACCTAACTGCTTGAAGATTTTTGCCTAGGATATGCCTACTTTTCGGCTTCATACAGAGAGTGTATGAGAATTTAAACAGTCCTAGAAGGGCTGCATGTATAAGGCAAACAAATTTCTTGTTTTGTGGCCTCCTTTTTCAAAATAATGCACCAAAAGGATAATCCTCCTCAGGGCCTTATATGAAAACTCGTGTTGCTAATGTAAGGAAAACAGCAACTCTATAAATAAATTAATATTGAGTACAGGTTTGTGCCTTTCCATGCGTTTCACTGCCGTCAATGTAAGAAATCACATTCACACACAAAATTCACAGCAGCTGTAATCTTACTCCATTCATGACGACAGAACTGTATGTGAAATTTAGCTTTATTATAAAGGAGAAGGAGGCACCCGGGTTTTTATAAACACTGTAAATGCTGCCCCCTAACATACCTGGCTGGCCATCTCAGATGAGGATAAGGATAACATGACACACGCACATAACAGTCACATGCGCAAACACACGCACCTAGCATTTTAACCACATCGCATAATGGAAGTCTCTGTTTTGCTCCTCTTGAAGCAGGGTAGGATAAAAGCACAAAGGAAATACTGACACATATCAGCTCGTAATGGAGATGGGTATGGCTGACAGTAAAAACTATTAATGCAGTCCGATTAACATTGGCAGATAGGCCATTCTCGAGCAGAGAGATGGTTGTTCTGGAGTGTTGGAAGGTTGATATTGATAGTGGGATAGCAGACCATATAGCAATCAATGAATACTAGTTAAATGAAACAGTGAAGGGAAGCAAGGCAGCAATGTGGGCTAGTTGGTTGTACATTTGATGGGAATAACGCACTACACACGGACAAAAACCGACAACTGAAACAACAGACACAGGACAAGCACGCACTAACAACTAAAATTCATTCTGGTACTAGGGCACATAAATACATTTCATGCACATGCTCAAAACAATTAATTCATTGCCACCGGCTGTGTCGCACGCTCCTTCGTTTCTTGATTAGTTCTAACTCCTCACTTGATAACACCGAGGCTGTGCTTGTGCACTCGTCTTCACTGGCCTCCCTTATCTCAAAGGCTTCTTTTATTTTCTTTCTTGTCCCTTGCACAAGCTAAAATTGTAGGCCGTTCAAAGTAAGGTGAACATTTGTGATTTGCACAATGGGGTGCTTGTCCTGTGTCTGTCTGTCCGTGTGTAGGGCGTTATTCCCATCCAGTGAAAGGAAGGTCATTAATGAATGTAAGAAAAAGGGAAGGGCTAAGTACAATACCTTTCGGGTTGCCCGAGATTCCAAAAAAAGAAAGGCAGGATAAGCAAGAGTTAGCATGGGCCAACTGCTGTTGACTGGCTGTCACTTAAATCCCACTCAGAGCAGTACGATGCAAGACATTATTTTATAAAGGATTTTATCACATGCTCTCTCAAAGAGACTAAGGTGCAAGTGTATGTCACGAAGACCGGAAAGTTGGTTATCACAGGTATGCTTTTCAAAAAGCGTACCGATTTGGAAGGAACAATTTAATGGGCCACAACAATTTAGCAGTGTGAGAGTACTTAGTGTTTTTCACGATAAGGAACTCATGCTAGTCATAGAAATGGTCCAATGATTTGGTGCTTGTGACATTATCAGAATTAAAAAATTTACTACATTCTGCTGTATGCAGTCATGCCTCGTTAATATCCACCCTGTAATATGATGGTGTTAATTATGGACAGTTAGTTTTTCTGGGAATGAAACTTTATCAAAACATGCATGCCTTAACATGGAACTTTGCTGTTTGGACAAATGACAGGGTTTAAATGCACAAAGCCAATTGGAACCCACACATTTTTGTCGTGTAATATGGACTGCAATGCGAACGTCTGGACTGTGGTAACCAGCTACTATAACATAGCACAAGGACTGTTAGAAGTGTATAGCGTACAGTTTTTGCTAAACGTTGAACTGCCAGGCACGCCGACTCTCTCCGCTTGCACTTTCTGACTAACAAAGCACTTCTCTTTCTGGTGTCAAAATCATTGGCACTGAAAGGCTCGGCAACCCATTTCCTGTTACACTTTTTTCACTGCACAAATTAAGCCGCTCGCTGCTTGTATAACCTTTTTTGTTATAATCTAACAGATGCTTACTTGCAACACTAATTTAATGTTTTCTTAAACAGAGCACACAGAAAGAAGAAAAAAAACCACTCGAGTTAAAGCATGTCGGGCACGAGGAGAAATTGGAAGAGGTGCAAAGCAGGGAATCTGCAAATACAATCCAACCAGTAAGGAAATGGGTTGAAATTAAATTGATCTCAACCTCGACAGGTTGCACCGGCACTGTAGGAATTTCAGAAACGGCTCAACGTCAGCATTGCAGGGCCAACCACAGTGCAATAGTGCATAGCACATTTTGAAAAATCAAAATAAACCTTGTTAACGTTGTTTTGGCAACATACACAAATATGGCCTTGTCACAGCCATACAACAAATGTGAACAGATGTGTGTCCACAAAAACCTATAGCTGAGCATTGTGGAATGTGCAAACAAGCATCTACATTCAAGCAAACAAATTTAGAAATGCAGCAAATGCAAAGAAGGCGAAGGAAATCTAGGAAGCAATCTACATCTCTGACAAATACATTCTCATATGCGCACCATCGCCTTCATCCAGCAGGCAAATAATGTTCATTGCAGACAGTCGCAGGTAAATGAGCACAGCAAACGCTTGTGCATTGATGACATATGCTTCTAAAGGCTTCGAGAATGTTTCACAGAAGCTGGTGCTGCTTACCTTGGAAGCGCTAGTTAACAACTGTTCGACACCAATAAAGCCGAGTTGTTGAGCACCTCAGCGACAGCAGTGTAGTGAAAGCAAGAATGAGTATGGGATCAGGTGCCGATTCAATGAGTACAGTTTCTATCCCGATTGTCATGGCTCACGGAGCACCTCGAGATGGCTGCATTTTACCAATAGCCATGGCAACCATGACAATGGATTTAATATTGAAAGCATTTGTCAAAAATCTACCTTCACTTCACGCTGCCAAGCAAAAAATAGATTGTAATCACAGCAGTTTACTGAAAATGATTTCCATTTTTAATCACGATTTGCTTTAAGGAAAAATCTATGTACAGTTCTGATCCGGAACCAAAGTGTTCATATTATTTAGACACAATTGTATATGGGCTGCCTGCTTTCAGAAGTGTAAGCATCTGCTGTGGTCTTTTCTTTTTTCTTTTTTGGCATCAGATAAAATGAAAGGCTCATGAACAAGAGCTGCACTAGTGGGCCCATATTAGAGACTTCTGCACTGTGAAACACCGGTGAATGAGTTGCGACAATGGTTCTTGTTCGTACATAAGTGTTCCTGACCTGGTGATATGTTACAACCCAAACTTAACACTACTGCTTTGGCTCAGACTATGATCACATACAGGGGAAGGTGGATTCATTCAATTTGTTACGGAAATATTTATTGCAGATATGGGCCCGCGTAGCCGGCAGGAAATTTTAAAAATAGACGCTCCAGATGTGAGATCTGCCACGCACACCGATGTTTTCACGCAGATTTCACAGTGCCACCGGCATACCATCGTAATCCGGACACTCATAGTTGCAAATTGCTCTTTATGAAACTCAACGCCGCAGAATGCTGTAGTCCCGGCAGAAAACAGTTCAACAGTCGTGCAACCGAGGTCGTTTCGCATACGCAAAACACAACTTTCAGAATGGTCTCGTCCCATTCACGGCGGTTGTCTAACACAGTACACACGAACTACGATCGATATCGTTGATGGCTACGCCGAAGCACAACGGCTTGTGCTCGCGATCACTGCAACCGCTGCAACGAATGCGACTCGATGCAGAGCTCGAAGTTCATTTCGTCACGTCGCACTCACGGCAGTTCTCAAACTCAGTACACACGCGTGCACCCGAACCATGATCTGCCGTAGCCTGTAATTCTAAGTTCATTTCAGCACCCCGGAAAGCAAGGCTTGCGTAGTAAGCTTTTCAAACGTAATTGTACTTGCAGGCGATATCACAGACTGGCGCAAAAGCACTCGTTCCGACTGCAATCACTTTCACTACACTGACACTTATCACTCCGCTGTGAAGCTTGCTGTATGCACAGGAAATTCACACTGGGGAGCTGCTTCTCGCCGCTGTTCGTGAATATCGTCGCGCGAATAACGAACACTTGAAACTATCACAAACGGCTCCAAATAAACACATCGCTAAAACCGGCACGGTTACGTCTCGCGTAGACATCGTAGGTTTGAAGGCCGCTCGGTCAACTCGGTGTAGACGGCGACAAGACAACTTGGGGGAAACTGTCGCTTGCCGCTGTTGCACACACAGTGAAGCTCGAAGTCGCTGTCAACACTCGTAATTATGGTTACACGCGACCAGTATTATGTGTTTCTCGGCACAGCTACCACCTACTAGACGTTCATGCGCTCCATTGTTCGGCTCTTGCGCAGCCCTTGCGCACTGTCGCAACGACGCGTGCGCATGCGGAAAAAAAATGTGATCGTATACAGCGCCCTTAAACTACGGCACTGGCAAACAAATTGTTGCCGAGGCATCAGCTTTGTCCGGGGAGCACGGTTAGGTTAGGCGCCGGCGGGTCGTTGCCCCCTTCCGCCGAGAGCAGCCGTTGCCCCAGTGCGGGGAGTCGCGAGGGGCAAGGACAAGGTCGGCACGTCGCGCGCATCGGAGGCTGGCCGGGGCTTTGGGGCCACTGGATTGTAATTCCTTGAACGGCGTCGTTGCACGGTGCAGCAGGCGACATCGGGGAGGTTTCCCACGGTCGCAAAGGGCCAGACTTTTTCGCCACACACAAAAAAAAAACGGGTGGGTGCTCAAGGGCGCACGCAATTAAAGTTGTCGGCTTGAAAGTAAAGCCGACTCAGGAAGCTTCAACGGTTCCGCACTTAACACTAAAGCAGTATACACGAAACCGTGCGCTCAGCGCGCTCCCGGAGGTACGGTGTCCACTGGATCTGGCGCCCACTTGCATCTACCTTTAGATGTGCACTGTGAATGGATTAAAGTGGCTGAGAGCACGAATAGAACAGCGCCCAACTGCCGAAGCTACTAAATGGAGCCGCAAACAAACGAGGTAGCAGCGCGCCGAGTCTCGGTCTCGGCAGCTTCCAGATCTTTTTTTCTTAACTGCATTGTATCTTCTCTCCCGTCTCTAATAAACGATTTCCGTTAAGTAGTTCGAAGTTAACTGGCACAGCCGGAAATGTTTCGCCGGGCGAGCGTACGAAGACACAAGTGCTCTTCATACTGCTAACTGCATTGTACGATCACCGACCATCGTGCCATCATAGTTTTTCATCGACCGTGGCGATCATCTGACTTGCCTTAGTATAGTCTCCCTGAAAAGGAAACTAGCACTTGGAGCGGAACTTGCAGTTCATCTGCTGTTCCGCGCTTGTAAATCGAGGCGCGTCAAAAACGAAACCACGCGAGCATGCAAAGCGCATAGGAGCGCGAGCGCCGTAACATACCGAAACTCAAATGGCCGCCCTGTGGCGCCGCCAAGCATCGGTTTTCTTTGCTTCCAACATTCAGGTTGTCTTTTGTCTGTCTTCCTTGTGTGATAAAAGTGCACTATCGGTTCCAAAACAAAACTTTCTTGAATATTTAACCACGCAACCTTCCTTTGTCAGCCTCCGTGATTCGTCGTTATCTTGTCCTATGACGCCAGCACGCTTGTACTTGCGCGATTGGCCTGTGGCGGCGATACCTGTATTTTGGTTCTTGCTCTTTAATACCTTACAAGAGCTTTGTCTTCAGTAAGAGTGGCCTTTTTTGTGATCGGGAGCTCTTATTCCATAGATACAAGTCAACTTCAATTTCTCATCAGTGTCCTTTTAACAGCTGGCGTCGCAAACCAATTGACGTGCATGTATAATCCATGATCAGAAATGCATACGCTTATTTATGTCCTCACGCAGTCAAACACCAACATCCTTTCCTCTTTCGCATGGTGACACCCACGAATGGCTGTGCAGTTCGCAAGCTGCAACGATACGACGTGAAACAAACAGTGCCACGGCAACATATATGGTGCTTGTCATGCTCTTAGCAGAACACACGCTGACACACTCGGCATACGTTCACTGACCACCAGTCGCGCCGCATTCTCGGCAGTGAGGAAACACTGGCCAGTAAAATCCACAGGAGCCCAAAGAGGACAAAATATGCACGCAGAACCGAGGAAGAGAAGAAAACGGCAAGAATGCATATACTCCAGAAGCGGCCATATACGTGCTCCAAACTATATATGCGCTCTATGCGAATGATACTTGCGCTACTGATATAGGACCTACAGCTGTGGGTGTCTGTATTTAAATCTCTCCGCGCACGGGGTCAGTACGCAGCCTAGAGTGGTCTTCGTCACATATTCCGGCGGCATGTGAAGGGAGAGACCTACTGCGGGGTTCGAGCACCGAGCCGGAAGAATTCTCTTGCCGCCCGCGTTCGTGGTGGTGGTGGTAGTGGTTTTATTAAAAATAATAGTAAAAGGGAAGGAAAAGATTTTTGCTAGCCCCGGCATCTGCCATCGATACTGAAGCAACTGAGCTGGGGCAGCGGAAATAAAGGATATCAGGCAGAATGGAGAAATTAAATGAAATAGGTGAGGGGACAGGAAGAGAGGATAGGGGGAGAAGTAATATGTACAAACTATTTACACAATAAGAAATGTGTCCTGCTTGTGCGCGTGATTAGTTCATTTTAGAGGAATTAAATCACACACGCGCACAGCACTGTGTTGGTTACAACTGGAGTGGGGCGTCCAGTTATTAATCGTTCAAGGTAGAACTCGCGGAGCGTTCGGTCACTGCGTGTAACTACCTGACGGAGAACAGACGGGACGTCAAGCCCGTGTGTTCGAGGAATGCACCGAGGCTCTTGGGAATTATGAACATTCGCAGTACACGTACTTATTGCGCAGACAACTACGGTGCAGACACAGGCACTGTGTTACGCTCCCTCGGCTAATACACACCTGGCGCTCACCGCGACCCAACAGCTGGCCGCAGCAGATGCGCCCACAGACAAGGGTTGGCGCGCGCAGGCCGATGAGACGGCGGGAAAATAGACGCGAACGTCTGCTGGCTCGGGTCAGTGGCGACTGTTTCTAGGTGGGTTCCCCCAATAAATGTTTATTCACAGACTCGCTGGCGGAAATAAGCAAGGAAAGACGGGCTTGTGGTAGTGGTAGAGATATCTAAGAAAAAAAAATAAATAGCGATTACACAAATCGGTAATGCGGAAATGCGTGCGCATGGCTGGTATCCTACGCACAGACAGATGCTATACTGCAGTGAAATGCAACTGCGATGAAATAATTTTGTGTCATGCTGATGCCCTGAAATGGCTCTGCCAGTAAAATAACGATGTCAGCCGCCAGCGCGTGGCTTCGTCACGCTGTTCTCCAGCTGCGGGATATTGAATTCTTTTCCGGGTATGTTATATCTGCCTCTCGCTGTCCAGCTTCGGGTCTTTGGTGTCGAAGACGAGCGGCATATGCATGCTTGTTGGCGGTCTCAGAACGCTTGGGCGACGACATACGTAAAGCATTCAATTGATTAGCAGTTTTTGAGGAACGGTAGTGGAGGGCTCCGGAGTAATTTCGACTACCTGGGGATCTTTGACGTGCACTGACATCGCACAGAACACGGGTGCCTTCTTTTTTTTTCAGCATTCACAGCAATGCGCCTCGGCTGCATCCACGCCCTTCCCCAACACGATTGATGTCCAAGGTCTCTCCCTTCTTTCACTCCTTCCTTCATTCCTTCCCTCACGGAGCAATTCAGGAGTGCACCGAGAGTGAGACAGTTTATGCTATTGCACATTTCCTTTCCTTTCTTTATAACCAACTATGTTCCACGTCGCCGCTGGCAGCTGTATCGTAACTGCGGCGGCTGCTACACTACTCAGGCGCGGAGGCTGCCGCAACAACCAGTCTTTTCATGGTTTCATGAGAACCGCTTCAAGTCCCTTTTCGCTAATTTGACGAAGTTTCCGCGAGGCACGAGGCACGGGCTATGTGCAGGTGGTCACGTGATGGCGTTTCGAGGCATTCTGCGGCGTCTGTCTTGGATCCCATGCCGCGCCTTCTGACTGCAAAAATACAGCGAGGCACGCGACTAGCTTCGGACGGGCTTTGCTGAGGCACCAACAAGGAGGGGCTCCGATAAACGGTTCACGGAGTGAAAATAATCAGGCGTTCTGGAAGCTGGGGGTGATGGCACACGGACACGCGCACACACAGACCGCGTTTTGTTTTTTTGTTCGTCGTCAGGCGGATAAGTTGACTTTGTATGAGAACAGAAGTCGGCGTAATAATCTCTTGGTTTTTGGTGTAGCTGAGGCTGAGGACGAATCATATTCGGATCTAAGGAAAACAGAGATTCAGAAAACATTTAAAGGAACATTGGGCGTACGGGTCAGTACTGTGGACAGAATTCGTCGTAAGGGCAGGAAAAAAAACTGTGTCAATGGACCTGTAATCATGGTTTGTTTTATGGTGGTTTAACGTCCCAAAGCGACTCAGGCTATGAGAGACGCCGTAGTGAAGGGCTCCGGAAATTTCGACCACCTGGGGTTCTTTTACGTGCACTGGCATCGCACAGTACGCGGGCCTCTGAAATTTCTCCTGCATCGAAATTCGACCTCCGCGGCCGGGATCGAACCCGCGTCTTTCGGGCCGGCAGCCGAGCGCCATAACCACTCAGCCACCGCGGCAGCTGAGACCTGCAATTATGCGTTTTTATGACTCCCCGACGGTCGCCACCAGCTGTAAAAAAGAAGTTGTCGAAAGGTTACAATGATGTTTTCGATCGTTTCAGCGACGGTGGGGGCGCAAAGCGGGCTCTTCCTGAAGCGGCGAGCCGGTGATCACTCTGTGCGGCGCGTGCACTCGCAGTGGTTTGGAGCCTAAGATACGCGTCAAAAATGAGCATATTCTGTTATTCTACAATTTGCGAACAGTCCAAATAGCAAACACGTTGTTTCTGCCAACATGTGTTCAAAAAGCAGTGATTAAGTTCATTCTGCAGGTTGGTAACGAGTTTCAGCCTAATGACCCGTCTGTTAATCAGCAACATACTCGTTGCTGATTAACATCATGTCGTCAACACCACCACGACACCATGTCGTCAACGCATTCCTGTTCGGAGTTTTGTTCATGCTGCCAACATAGCCTATTACAGCTGCATGAAAGCAGTGCAGTGCTTGAACACTTAGCTATAGTATGGTGTATATGGTAATATTTTAAGGTGGGCGTTAGCAGCAAACACATTTTTCATCGAGCTTCAGTTCATTCTGGTCTAGATTAAACACGGCTTTCTGGCCACGACGTGACTGCTAAAGAGCGACATGAATGGCAAGAACTTCACAATGTACATATATTTCTCGGATATAATGCGTAAAGTGGTTGTATAATTGTGAACGCTTCTTGGCAACCGTCGTCTGCTCACTCGATCACAGCGTTTTCCCCCGCCAGTCAAAAACACATTTTCAGCGCTAACTTCGACTGTACTATAAAGCTCGAATGACCCCCTGGCTGCCGCTTCAAACAACAGCTACGTTGCCTCTTCTTTTACCGCATATATGCGACCAACGTACGCTGCAGATGGACTATATATAGTCGGAAATTAGTCTGCAGTAAAGCTACGCGCACATTCAGGGTCACCGAACAGAATTCCTCCGCGAGAAAATGTAGACCACTTGTAAAACTTTTCTGTTTACCTAAACAAGCAGTCAATCAACGTCGAAATTGTAGGCTCAAGGATTTTGATGTTTCTGGCTGTTTGATGCAGTCCAACATTAAAAAGTTGATTTTGATCACTGCTGTAATATTACGCTGCGGAATGGCCATTGTTACCAACTGCTGATTTTTTTTTTCAATGGTATCTTTATAAGGCCAGCACACAATAAATACACATACCGCATTTACGCGGGTAAGGGCCGCACTCGTGTAGGCACGAAACATAGCGTTAGGCTGTCTGGGTCATTAAAGTAGTTTATTTACGCTTTCGGATAAGTGCCGAAAGAAAAAGAAAGTGAACGCGCAAAATAATTACGCTTCAAAGTGTTCATCGCACTTCACCATGCTAAGTTCGCAAGTTTCAACGACGCGGTTTTTGCGCGCGCGGCACTTGCGAACTAGCGATTCCATGCGAATATCGATAAAGATTTATTTCTAGCCTGTAAAGCAGCCAAACTCAAGCATAGGATCGTATTAATGACCAAGAATCATTTACTGCTGCTTATCTAGACTCTACGTTGTGACACCTTTGGTGTGATTTTTAAAGAAGCCGCTTTGCTTCCATAAAGACTCACGCTATGGCATCGGCGCCATCACCGCCTCGTCCGCAGTACCGTACTACCGCCGCGCCACCTCTAAGAGCTAGAATGGCCGAATTCTCTTGACGAGTACCTATCTCGACCCGCTCCTCACATCCTTTCAACGTCTACTCTCTCATACAGATAAAGGGACCTCTCCAAACTCATTTTTCGTACAAGAATGCGAGATTGCCGTCTGTAAACGAGGGTTTTTGGCTGGCAAACTGTAGAGGACGCTCGATATTCTGCAAGTGTGCTCCAAGGGCCGTTTTTGGGTGCACGCGCCCAAAGTCGGCGCTCTTAACATACGACAGAACCGGTCTACGTATGCCCACTGCTGGAGACGCCGTCCAAATACATCGGCGCCAGCTCACGGGCGCTCGAACACGTGTTGGAAGCAGGGTCCGGTTAACGGCAGTCGGAGTACAGCGGCGCTCTCGGGGGACTTTTCTTCATGGCTTGCAGCTCTTCCAGGTTCCCAGAACTTCTCTTCGCGGTTTAAGTTGTCCGTTCAGCGCCCCTCAACCTCTTTTCTTCACGCCTCGAAATTCTTTCCGTCCGCACAAAGAAGCACCAGAGTATAACACAGTTTTTTCTACCTCTTTCATTTCATTTCCCCATTCTGCCTGCTATCCTGCTATCCGCTGCCCCAGCTCAGGTGCTTCAGTATCGATGGCATATGCCGGGGCTAGCAAAAATATTTTCCTTCCTTTTCGTCATTATTTCAATAAAACCACCACTACTACTACATGCCTCTGACGCCGTTCTGTTCTCCTCAGTACTCAATCCACATGGTCTTGGCCCGCCTTCGCGGCGTGTATTGGCGCCTGAGAACAGACTAAGAGAGGAGGAAAAATGCCAGTGACTTTTGTTCTTTCAGAGCGAGAACCTTATAGGGTGTGCGAGTATCGCATTTTTGCCTGCGAACTGAATAGTTTCGAATTATTATGAATATAGGCAAAGAAAAAATACATGTTGCTGGTAACGACTGAAATGCGCTAACAGACGGGACAGAAAAGAAGAACACATACACATGCGATGGTGTCTGTATTCTCTTCCGTACCGTTGATGCTGTCCAATCGTTTGCGTCAACATTCACCAACCAGCCCGACCTAGCCCTCTTCAGTGAACAAAATATCGACAGTCAAAAAAAGTTTTTCGCACAACAGAACAAGGAAATATGTATCAGACCATAACTTTATTTTGGTCGTTATTGCGACTCAGGCTATGAGGGACGTCGTAGTGGAGAGCTCCGGATATTTTCGAGCATCTGGTATTCTTTCACGTGCACTGGCATTGCACAGCACAAGGGCCTCTAGAATTTCTCCTCTATCGAAGTGCGACCAACGTGGACGGGATCGAAGCCGCGTTTTTCGGGCCAGCTGCCGAGCACCATAACCACTGAGCCACCGAGGCGGCCCCAGGGTGATTTGAATAATGGCAGCTATAAACTTTAGTTTGTATGGCAATGCTGTGAAAACAACTCGTTGGATAAAATTACTCTGTTCCGTTTAAAATTTAACCCTTCACGTTCAAATAATGCCTACATGACAAAGCTCATGAAATGCTGAGCTGCTATTATGTACTGAATCTTAAGAAAGCCCCGAAAGGTGGTGCAATATTTTCTTACTGGCGGAGTGACGTCAAATGCTGCTACCTGAACAGCACGACAAAACCCAAAAACATGCCTCTAACAAAGAAGAAAAACTTGCTGTTACAGCGCGTGCACAACCATTCCTTCGAGGCTCCCTCACGACCCCTAACTATAATTGACCACCCCGCGCCTCTGACAAAAGTGAAAAAACAAGCCTCGCAACCAATATGCCCTATTTCTTTCTCCCTCCCCTCCCAACTATCTATCACCCGTATCACCTCCGGTATTCACTCCCTCTGGCCTCTTATCTATCCATTGACTGCTGCGCCATGTGCTGTCTGTTGCTATAGCCACAGAGCGATGAAACTACTTCCAAAACGTCAGATTTAAAGGTAAAATTTATTTGAAAAGGTACTTGTTGCATAGCTAGAGCTATTTTAATGGGAATTCTAGCATTGAAAGAGTGTCGCCCAGTCCAATCAGGCGTGACTGCGTGCAGACACGGCACATCACCCGTGTGGTGGCACGTCGCATGCGACCTTACACATAGCATGACATGTGAGGTCGGTCGAGGCGAGACATTTTGTACAGCGTCAAGTCTAAGTGGGATTTCCAGGACAGACCACCACATTAGCGGTGTCTGCCGCGCATATTGCCAGCCACTCCACCGATCCTAAAGCGATTCCCTTAAAAAGTCTAAAGCAAGCGCCATTTGGCCAGGCTAAGTAAAAAGCGGTGACGCATGCCTCGCAAGCACGAAGTGCTATTTAATTAGCTTAGGTTTAGACGAAGTTAAATTACTGTTTCTGTCTGAGGCAGTGTGTGAAATCTTGTAGGTTGGTTAGCTGTAAAAATGTGAATACAGAACACAGGCATAGAAGCGGTTGCGCTCGATAGAGAAAACGATAAAATAAACCTGGCTCAGCATTGTACATAGCGTTGGATTAACGAAATTCATCGAAAAAGTACTCGGGAAATGAAGAAAGCCGCCAAACTTAATGTTGACATGAAGATCGTTTCAAAAGTCAGCAAAAGATAGCAAACGTTTGGAAATTATTTTATGCTAAGCGATAATTCGAAACGCCTGGCGATGTCCACGCTACGCTGACAAGAAAAATCTACAGTGATTGTTTACATCCCAATCATTGCGATAGCACAGATTTGTGATGCATGTAGAAGACAACGATGAGCGGGCAGTGCCGCGGTACGGAGTAGATGGAAGCCTTCCTTCCTTCCTTCCTTGGAAGTTGACGAAGACGACGCCCTGCAACGTACAGAGTGCGGGGCAGTTTATTACGAGGCGTGTTCGCGGGCGGCGATAGTCTCATTTGTGTACCATTACAGGGTACAACTTAGGACTTTTATGAGAGAAGCGACTTTCCACCGGACTGGTTTCCTCTTTGAGGCGGTGTCTATCTTTGCCGGCTTTTAGTTGTGTTGCCTTTTGTCAAGCTAGTGCTGTGCAGCCACCAGCTGAGTGCTTAGTAAATAATATGTACATAGCCCCTTTATATGCATACATAACCTCGGGCAGTAAGCACCATAATGGAAATAAAATGCGCCGATCGATATCCAAGTAGTCTCGCGCAGTGGCCTTTGTTCGCGTCTCCGCGGGTTCGACCCCCTTTCGTGGATATTTGTGATTGCCTTTTCTGCCTCTTTTTTTCTATGCTCGGGACAGCAAAACAAGACGGGATAGGCAAGAGATGATTTTTCTAGGCTCTCAACCTCCGGATTAGTGCTTGCGCACTTATAGCTGCCGATGGAATAATTTTAGACAGCCCGAAGGACAGCTCAAAGAAAGCATTTGTAGAAATTCGCGTACCGGGCATGGCTACGACTTGAGGTGAGAACGTATCTATAGCATGAATGATTAGAGCTGCATTGATAGAGCATGCTGCTAGCGGTGGTGAAAAGGAAGAAGCGGATGGTTTGAGCGGCCATCGCCCCTCACGCTCTCCTAACAACGTACCTTAATTCCCTGATCCTTATGAACGATAGATATATATGCTGTATTCCTAGTTGTAACGAGGCCAGGTGTAACGAGGCTTGTTGTAAATCTAGTTTTGACGAGGCTGAAAACGAAGCAAGCGAAGTTAGTTTCTTTTCGAGCTGAACGATTCGCGGATGAGTTGTCGTCACGTATGATGCTATCGAAATGAACTGCTGACGTAGCGGTGACATTTTTCTTATTTTAAAGTTCTATAATTTACCTATTACTGAGCGTAGTTCATTAGGACGTGGTTGCATCTGAGCCCTGACAACCTGAATGTGTTCAGCGGAAAAAGGGAAAAACAAATTATTAGAGCTTTCAGTATATTTGAGTTTCTTGCAGGAATGTTTCGACTCAGAGAGTCAAGGAAAACTATGTTATCACGACGTGAATTTTATTTGATCAAGAGCCGACTAAAATTACCTGTTGCAGTTGAAATGATTTCATCTGTAAGAGTGAAGACTCGGAGCGGGTGGTAGGCCCTTGGGGAAGAATTACATCTCCAGTTAGCATCAGCAAGCAAGCCATTTAAATATATTGAAATAGTTCATAGTAATCGTTTTGATCACAGCTGGGTACTGGGAAGGAAACCAATAAAAGAAAGCGTTTTTCGCTTCTTTCAGATTTAGTAGGAATGTACGCGTATACTAAACCGTAAGCACCGACCAGAAAGACATGTAACCAGTAACGTTTTTTGGTTCTTACGTTTTCCGCTTCGGTTCTATTTTATGCATTATTTGGGCTTGGTATTTGTTATTGCGCGTTTCTCTTAGTTTTATGGCACGGCTGTGCCTTGAAGCTTCTACTTTATCACCGCGCTTTTCTTTGGCGCGCCGGGCATCTTCCCGGGCGTTTGCTAGGAGCATGCTTTGTTTGAGTCGTTTATTGTTCGTAACTATTTCTTTTTGTCTTCTTAATGCTGCATATTCACAGGCTAAGTGTACTTAGCTGTGACGGTTACGGGTCTTCTCATGTGTGCATAACTTTAACCGAAAGTTTGTCTTTATGTTGATTTGTATCTGCTGAGCTGTTGATTTTCTGTTAATCGTCCATGACTCCCATTTTTATGGAAAAGCCTAATGTCTATACGGCACTCTTGTAATAAAAGGAAGTTGGTGCTGCATGTGTGTGGTGTAGTCTTCGCTGCAGCATGTCTCTCCACGATGGCGATGCTGTAGGACTGGAAGATATATTTCCAGCATGTGTAGAATTATTTGGTGATCCTAAACATCTTCACAAAAACAGCGCGTACGAAAGTGCGGATGGCAAGGGCACGCTGCATGCTATGATCCCGTCAATATAGTTGTTTGAAAATACACAGACATACTATCGGTTAGCAAAAGACAAAAACCTAAGCAAATTTGGCTGCGACACAATGAAAGACATTTAAAACTAAAAAAAACCTCTCATTTACGGCAAACGTTATCACGACTGCGGCTTTCAAAACCACTGAAGGATTTCTGTGCTAGGACAGGCTTAGTTAGGCTTTTTTCTGGGCGCTGTACAAAGTGACACTGAAAGGCACGCACTAACGGTGCTACTGTTCCCTAGTCAAAGGTGATTCGGCCAAGTCCGGGAAATCAGCTTCGAAGGCGCAGCAAAGGTGTCTGCATTGGTGGAAGGGGTGGGTGGACAATTTTCAATTCTCAGAAAATAAGAATGGTTTAGCCGGGGCGAACACATGTGCATGTGCATGGAAGAAACACACGCCAGAAGTGGAAACGTTTTGCATTCCATACGTGAAAGGCGTGAGCGAGACGCTGGCACGCATTCTCGGTAAAGAAGGGTGCTAACAACGCACAGTCTATTGAGTGGCTTTACGACTACCACCATCGGACGCCTTCTCTCCCCCCCCCCAAAACGGCCGTCACCCAAAAGAAAGGGCCCAAGAGGTTGTATACCAAATGTCCTGCTCGGTCTTCCCGGAATCGTACATAGGGGAAACGAAGAACTTCGCCGAAATAATGAGGCAACACAAAGCGGACGTCCGACAAATGAACCGTGACCGCAGCGCTGCGGCCGAACACTGCGAGGCATGCGACCACCGAATGGACGTTGACGGCACTAATGTACTGGAAACCGAAGCTAACCCGCACAGGAGGCTTCTACTTGAGTCGTGGCACATCCAACAGACAGGGAAGAATGTTAATCGCTCCCTGGGGACACTTCCCGCTTCTTACATCCATGGTTTGCAGCCACTGACCCGGATGTCTTCAACACGAGGGCTTAAAAAGCCGAGGTTCGAACCATCCGAGGGTTTGTCGACAGCCCGGCGCCGAGATGCGGCGATTTCCCTGTTAATCCCCGTCAGCAGGAAGCGTGCATGGCGAGGCAAGCGGGCGTAGACCGGCGAAGGCAAAGACCGAGCCAGAGGAAAGGAGCCAAGACGTTTTCCCGAAACCGCCCGCCGCCCTTCGCCCGTCTAAGGAAACCACCGCAGTGATAGCGTAGCATAGCGCATGGTCAGCGCGGACGCGGCAAGCAGACGCCGCGTCTAAGCCGCGACGGCGTCGAAGTCAGAGGATGGTTCATACCAACGGGTCCCGAGAAGCGGGCCTGCTTAACGAAACGCTGAAGCGTGTTCAGAGGCAGCAACGACAGGCTGGCGCCTCTTTCCAGATTTTGCGGGGACGCCTGTCAACAGTCGTCCCGAAGACGAGTAGTCTACTACTCGCAGCGGTAGCGATCGGTTGAATATCGGTAATTGGCTTAAAGCTGGGAGCCGCATGGGAATGTTTTGATGTATTTTCATATGTTTCTCTTTTTACTTTTTAAGGGAGAGAGTTTGAGTAATACTGTGGAAGAATGGGGCGTGGCACGTAAACCTGTTGGCCCAAGCATTTCGAGGGTTCATTCCCGGAATTACATTTTCTTATAGCAATTTAGATGTGCTGTGTATTTCAGGGAGAGGGTTTGAACCTTGCCGAAATTGGAGGGCGTGCCATGAAGTTTGTAAACCAATGATGGGTTAGTTTGCTGTTGATTGGGCGACGCAAGGGGTGGGCCGGGTTTCTAGGTCTTTAAAACCAGGGTCCGGAGCCATGGGAGATCGTTCTGAGCTAGATTTAGATCCCTTGCATCTTCGGCGGTGCCAATGAAGGAAGATTTTCCCTTAGCCAGTTCCATGTAACCGCTATCGCCCCCCATACACCTTGCCCTCGTCTCCCGCATCCTTTAAGCTCCTCAGGACCTGGCTGTCTCGCTACTGTCTGTCATCAGCTGCATCTGGTTAGCCAGTTCCCTGCGTCCATTGACTTTCTTCTGCTGAAGTTTTGATGTATCACCTGGTCGAGAGAGTCATTGCCAAAACGGTAAGTAGCAACCTTCCCAAGCCATTTCTTTAAGCACCTTGGTCCATGTTACGTTTTGTGTTTGTTTGCATGTCCTGATTACACAATTCAGGGCGGTCTGTAGAGCTTGTTGGTAACTTTTTTTTAATTCCTACAGCATGACAAGCGTAGAGCTTACATGCGTGTGCAATCACTGTGGATTTGGTTTGTGTGGAAGGATTGTCACGGAAATTCAGTGTGGGGTCATCGTTTCGATTAAAGAAGATAAGAGGCTTAGGCAGAATTCGACACAACCACTAGGTTGCGAACCAAACGCGCTCGAGGCCACAAGCACGCTTTGGTGTTTTGGGGAAAGGAAATGGCGCAGTATCTGCCTCGCATATCGGCGGACACCTGAACCGCACCTTAAGGGAAGGGATAAAGGGGGGAGTGAAAGAAGAAAGGAAGAAAGAGGTGCCGTAGTGGAGGGCTCCGGAATAATTTCGACCACCTGGGGATCTTTAACGTGCGCTGACATCGCACAGCACACGGGCGCCTTAGCGTTTTTCCTCCATAAAAACGCAGCCGCCGCGGTCGGGTTCGAACCCGGGAACTCCGGCTCAGTAGTCGAGCGCCCTAACCACTGAGCCACCGCGGCGGGTAATGATCTGGGAACAAGAACAAACAAAGGACGCGTCTTCGTTTGGAGCTATCCACGAGGGCCACGATTAAACATTAATTCTTTCGCATTCCATGATTTCACAAGCAGTCTTCAGTGTCCTCAAAATTTCTTCGTTTTTTTTCTGACATATAACTGCGAATTTGTAAAGATAATACTTGTACATAGTTCCTGACCACTCTCCCTCCTATAGTTTATGGCTATAGTTATTTCATTTCTCTAATCTGCCTGATATCCCTTTATTTGCGCTGCCCCAGCTCAGGTGCTCGCAGCAGGAAAAATCTTTCCCTTCTTTTCTTTTTATTATTTGGATAAAATCACCGCTACTACTACATAGAATTGCCACCCATCACAGTTAGCATTCAACATTGCACATGCGACACGTGACACGCCGCCGCGGTGGCTGAGTGGTTATGGCGCTCGGCTGCTGGCCCGAAAGATGCGGGTTCGATCCCGGCCTCGGCGGTCGAATTTCGATGCAGGTGAAATTCGAGAGCCCCGTGTACTATGCGTTGTCGATGCATGTTAAAGAACCCCAGGTGGTCGAAATTTCCCAAGCCCTTCACTACGGCGTCTCTCATAGCCTGAGTCGGTTTGGGGCGTTAAACCCTCATAAAACAACGACCATAAAAAATGTACACAACGACCGGTCG
Organism: Amblyomma americanum; assembly: GCF_052857255.1. NCBI lineage: Eukaryota > Metazoa > Arthropoda > Arachnida > Ixodida > Ixodidae > Amblyomma > Amblyomma americanum. Next base: position 154,239,493 of record NC_135497.1, on the reverse strand, counting down.
TTCATGTTTATAGCATGCAAACAGCTTAAGGCCCTTGCTTACATGGTGCTAATTGCGGTTTACGTAGTGCTCTCATATTTTATTAGGTAAAATTACAACATTTGGCCAGAAAAAAGCAGTACAGGGAGACGTCGGAGCAAATGTATTATTATTCCAAAGGATATGCAAGGCACTGCAGATAATTTAGCGAAGCTTAAAGAGATAACATGCAAAGGTCCGAATAATGCAGAAATACAGCAGGCGCCTTCTGCTGGACATAATACTTCTGAAGTACGTAATTAACAAGTAGCGCTCTCTTGTTATTCATAACTTTAGCTCAACATTTTCAACATAAATGTAGACCAAGTGAGGACTTTATTTACTAATGTACGCATGCCAGTGTTACCGGATACGTTGTCATTCACAAGTAGACATGATACAAAGCATGCAAGGCGAGCGAATTAAAGAGGAATCGCTCGTGGGCGATGTAAAACGGTATAGCGTACCTACTGACAGAGGAGTGAAGCGGCAAGATTTGACACATAAAAAAAAAACCTGCAGCTGGTTCGCTTTCCCATCTCGAGGAATAAAAATAAGCGCACAACAATATGTTTGGATAGAACAGATGACAACCTAAACCTTGCAAGTGCAGAATATTTGCAGCGCGCGCATTTGTTTCTTCAAGCTTTCCTTAGCATTAGCTGAGCGACTCTGAATACCAGGTGTTGCCTGGAAGACGTTTCAAAAATATGCGTTTTGGCTTTAAAATATGGCTTTTACGGCACATTATCACCAGTGTGAATTGTTTCCGGTGAATCGTTTTAACTATTCAGCTGGTTAACTAGATTTTAATAATTAACTTTTAACAATTGCAGTTAGGCGCTTAGTCGTAATTATAGATTTGTAGCCGGTAGTTAGTAATAGCCATATAAGTTTTTAGAATTTCCAAAACATGGTTACCTTTGGCCATATGGATCGACAAAATTTGGCTGTTTCGACTAGTTACGCGCACTGGAAAGGTTTCTTTGCTTGCATGCTTTCGAAAGCGCATGTATTAATTGGCGCTAACTGGTTCTTGAAAATTGGCTTTTGAGGAGAGGAAATGACACAGTAACTGTCCCGCCTATCTCGGCGGGCACCCGAATTGCACCGTAAGGGAAGAGATGAAGGAGGGAGTTAAAGAAGAAAGGAACAAATAGGTGCCGTTGTGGAGGGCTCCAGAATAATTTCGACCAACTAGGGATCTTCAAAGTGCAGTGATATTGCACAGCGCATGGGTGCCTTTTGCGTTTCGCCTCCATAGAAGCGCAGCCGCTGCGGTTGAGTGCCAACCCGGGTACTCCGGCTCAGCAGATGAGCACCTTAACCACTGAGCCATCGCATGATGTAGCCAAATTTTGTCGAGCCACTGCGATGAGGGTAATCGCGTTTTCGAAATTCTAAAAACTGATACGGATATTAGTAACCTACCTCTAACTGCAACTAGGCGCCTAACTAATAGTTAAAAGTTAATATCAGAATTAGTAAACCAGCTTCCTCCCGGTTTACTGCCTGTTAACTACTGGGTAACTACCGGTTAGCTACAGTTTGCGGGCACTGGTATACTATGCCGCAAAATCCATATTTTAAAAGCGAAAGCTTTTCCTGCTTTCGTCCGAGCGATTTCGCCGTCACCTCACGTTTGATCTTGAACGTCCTTGCTGCGCCGCTGCCATAGCAACCCAGCAAGTGACTTCGCCGCGCCGCCAAGCCTATTCTTCGCCGTCTCTGCGCAGGGGCTCCACAGCCGTGCAGCGGCTGCTGCCTGACCACGTTATCTAGCCGAGTATCAGCTGGATAAAAAAATATTAGCTGTTGCTCAACTACTGCTGAACCTTGTTAGAGAGCGAGAGCTGTGATGTATCGTGCAAGCAGACGCGGCTTAGCGTCTGTAGCGTTGAGTGCGTTCCGCGCACTGGATGAGCAGTGCGCCCAACCTGCCACCCTGGCAGGTGGCATTTGAATTAATGGCTGATCGCGAGAGGTTGGTCAGGCTGCGGCCTATTGCTGCAGTGCCGCGTGTCTGCCACAACGTTGTCAGCGCTAATGCATGCAGCCCACATCTTTCTCTCACCACCATCACGTACCTCAAAGCGCTATTGAGGCGCCCACTTACACAGGTGGCCAGTTATATGCGCCCTTCCTTTCCACAAAATCACCAAGAAAGTTGTCAACGCCAACACCAATGAACACAATGAACGCCGACGACTTTCGCTTTGTTAGCTGAGCTAATCCGAGAAAGCTTAATTTTGATGATGACTTAGTCTTCTCTGTAACACCTGCAGTATGTGTTACTGCTGTTTCTGTATAAGAGAGCCCAGAAAAATTCAAACCTTTTTCTTTTGCATTTGTTTATCGATGTTTGAAAAAATGTTGTTAGCTTGCATACAAATAAGCTGCGAGGAATATAAACTTAAGAGGTGTCTTGATCACGTTTTCTTTAGGTTTTTAGGTTTTCATTGACTAAAATGTGTTAGAGAAATTGGTAAAATTGCACAGTAGGAGGCCCCAAAGCGCGGCAGTCAGGGAGACTTCCTATAACAAAATGTCTCCGCAATTGGTATACCGCCAGTTTTCACTCGGACTCACAAAAGGGACGACGAAAGGCGCGAGTGGACTACCTGCGCCGCACACACCGACAGGCACGAAATGCTGTATACGTCGACGCAGCCATGTACCCCAATTCCACGAACGCGGTGGCGGTAGTTTTGGACACCAACTTCAAGGAAATCGCCAGCGCCTCTCTACGCAACTGCTCTCCCACAGTAGCAGAAACGGCCGCAATCGGTCTCGCCATCCAGCACGGCGATACCACGCGAAACGGACTAAAAATTGTTACAGACTCCCAGTCGGCGTGTCGGCTCTTCCTCACTGGCAGACTTCCACACTCCATCGCTCCCATTCTGACTACCCCACATGTTAAAAATTCCACATGCAAGCACCAAATCACTTGGGCTCCTGGGCACGAGGGGCTCGAGGGAAACGAGGCCGCGGACAGTCTAGCTCGAGATACACCAACCGAGCGACTAACCTCCCCGACGTCACCCCTCTTCCCTCTATGTACGGCGAACGCCTCCTCCTTCTCCGAACACAAAGGCAAGTCTATCCCCCACCACACTCGAAGCTAACGGCGGCAGAGGCGAGGGGCTGGCGACAACTACAGACGAACACCTTCCCAAACCTATAACACAAATACCATATCATGTTTCCCGATAGATACGACGGAATCTGCCCCTGGTGTGGCGGAATTCCAACAACATACCATGTAACATGGGGCTGCTCCGGTAGCAAGCCCCCCGAACTAGACAAACATCAATCCGAGGAACAGTGGGAGTCTGCCCTGCTCAGCTCCGATTTGGTGACCCAGCGTAGCCTGATATCCCAAGCAAGAGCAACTGCGGTGGACATTGAGGTCCTGAAATAAGGACTCCACCCAAAATCTGTTTTTTCCCGCCTCTTTATCCTACCTTTCTATGAATAAATGTTTTCTACTACTACTACTACTACTACTACCGCCAGTTTTGAACACTCGACTTCCAAACTTAGTGATGATGCCAGAGACAAAGCATTTTTCATAAATATATTTTTTCACGCTAAGCGGGCAGCCTGAGTCCAGTAAGGTAGATAACGCGGTCAAGATTTTGAGCAAACCCTTCAATCCCCAGTAACTTAAGTCCTCTAAGGCACTCATTTCGTCACAAATGGATATGTTAACATTTGCATAAATTACCATTCAAGTTCATTGGCTCTTCATTTCGTAGTGACATATCTTTCCTTTGTCTTTTCTTTGGTTCACTTGTGCTTCGTTTTGTCGTTCCTCGGCGTGTGTGAGTTTTCTTGCGCTAAATGTTTCACCATGCCATCTTTTTTTTACAGAGCAAGGGATACCTTATAAAATGGAAAGGATATTCCAAGTGGCATTGCTCCGTTGAACCAAGAAAAAATCTGAACGGCGCCTGTCTCCGGGAATTTAAGCACCCAAGCAAGCCATCGCCACAACGACTGGAAGCTGCTGCTGAGGAATTAATTTACGCTGTGCAAAAGAAACTTTCCAACAGCCGTCGATCCAGCGGGCTTGTCAAGGTGAACATAGACCTGGACATCTTTAGATTGGTTTTCAGTAGGAAAGGAAGGCCGCTCGAAAGGGGTTGGATTGTTTGCAATGAGTCAGACTTTTCAAAGCTGAATCTTCCCTTTGGGTGGCATACTCGAGAAACGAAACTTGGCAGTGTAGTGGCAATTGAGTTCCCAGTGCGTGTGAAGGCTGCTGTGACACGACAGAAAGCTTGCAAGCTCTTTCCAAACGGCTATCCTGTGGAAAGTCTGCAAATGTTCCTTGTGTCGAAGGTTGTTGCATGCAGAACCTAACCCACAGAAATAGTGAGCCTTCCGCCTTTCACATATATGTTGCCAGCAAACGTTTTGGAACTTTGTTTTTTTTTTCGATATAGTATTGATTCTTGCATTTCAATTTGTGTTGTTTAGAATTTCTTAAAAATGAGTTCGGGAGCTTTGCGCTTAGAGATTTCTGAATGTGCAATTTCATTTACATTGACAAATAAGACAGTTCTGGAAATCTTTAGTAACAAAACGGTTTTGGAGAAATCTTATTTTGAGACAATAACATCTTTTATTCCACTTGGCATGTCCATCCCAGAGAGTTTAAAGGTTGCAGTAGAGACAAGATTTAGAAGCCTCTGCTCCTCGGTAGATACTCAGTACAGAAAAATTAATGGCCGAGCAAAAGAGGGGTTCCTTAAAAAAGAGCGCCATGTAAAAATTCCCTTCGATAAGGAAAGTTCTGTTCAAAATTCAAATAACAGTATCAACGACATCATTATTCAAGCTTTACAAGAAGAAGTGAAGCGAATGGAGGGTGTATCAGAACGGTCTCTTTCTGAACTGCGTAAGTCCATTCAGGATTTTGAGGCAAAATGCCTTCAGCTGCAAAAAGAAAACAAAAGCCTGTCATCACAGGCAAAAAACTGCCGCTTGCTCAACAACTGCGGAAAAAGGGTCGGGGAAGGTTCGAAAAGCACCGATAGAAGAAAGCTGCATTCTGTAGGCAGCGTGATAGTTCAAGGGCTAGAAGAAATTTTGGAAAGCTATGGCTTGGACTTATGCCAGTTGGTTGTAGAAGACCTTCGAGGGCTACTGCACAAAATTACTTTTTCTGACATTAACGGAATCTCCGTGGAGCGAGGAATCAAAAAAGAATACCGCAGTAATGGTAAAACTGACTATCAGGATCTTTCTTCCCCCGAGAAGAAAAGCGTCCGTGCAATCACCGCGCTCTTAGACAACCACTTTGTAAGCAATGTTTTTTGGGAAAAAATGTCTTCAGCTGTCCCTAATTTACCCTCGCTCCGTGTCATCAATTCATACAGGCAAAAACTAGAGGAAAGCACTGCTGTGTTTAAAACCCTAGGAGAAGCAGCTGGCGCTCAGGTGTCTTTTGTGCACAAACTTGAAACTGCCGTTGCGGAGTACGCAGTGAATAGAGGTATGACAGGAGAACAGCTCAGGTCGCAGCCAATTTTGGTCAAAATAGAAGGAGATGGCTGTGTAGCCAGCACACGAACAAGCTGGACAACTCTATCTTTTCTCCTGATTGACAGCAACCGGAGGCTGCAGAGCCATACCTTACATCGCCTGCTCGCAGTCGTCGAAGTCTCTGAAAACTATTTTCAGATTAGAGAAAGTTTGAAGGATTTGATAGACGAAGTTAACAGTGTTGTGAAAAGGGGAAGTGTCAGCTTGGAAGGACAGGAAGTTCCCGTCATAGTCTGTCTGGGCTCAGATCTAAAATTCTTGCTCATGGTTCAAGGATTGCAGTCAGCGTCTTCTAGGCACCCATGTCCTTTCTGTCGTATTAATTTAAAGGAACGAAGCAGAGCTGGGGCAAACACAGAGGAGTGTAATAAGCCGCCTCTTCTGCGCACTCTAAAAAACATGAGGGAGGACGGCATTGTTGAAGAATTCGGAATGAAAGTCGTTCCCCTATTCAACACTGAACCTGCATTTGTGGTTCCAGACATTTTACACATGCGCATTAGAGTCGTTAATCGCCTGGTTGATGGATTGATTGTCGAAGCAATGGACAAAGACAACCGCGATAAAGTTACAAACTTAAACACCAAGAGCACTCACGTGGAAGCAATTGTGCAGGCAATTAATAGCTGTGGTGTAAAATTTGAACTGTGGCAGGACGAAAGAAAAGGAAAAAATTTCACCTGTATTCAAGGAGACTCCTGCGAGCGCCTGCTCGAAATGCTGCCAGAGAGGCTCACTGGAAAACTCAGCCCGGAAACAGAAAAAAAAATCATCTCACTTTGGAAAATGCTTAGTCGCATTTTTGATCATTTTGAACATAACACGACCGGCGAAAGCATCGAGCAAGAAATAGCCAAATTCCATAAAACGTACTTAGAACTTGGAGAACGAGGGCATAAGGGTTACGGGGCTGAAAGAATGACGCCATATATGCATATCCTTGTCTGTCATGCCTCAAATAAGCATAAAGAATTCAAGTGTTTGGGGTGGTTTTCGAGCGAAGGCATTGAGAAAAAGAATGATATTCTGAAGCATTTGCATCATGCAAGATCCAATAAATGGAATGCGGCCGCCGATGCGCTGAAGCTGGCAAAACGCCTTGAGAATAGCGCGCACGTAACAACAAGTCGAGCGTACAAAAAACACGATCGTTCATACTGGGTTGAGGGTATGATTGAAGAGAGTCGCACAAATAGGGCTCGAAGCGCTCCTGAAATGGAGCGCGAGGATACACCTCCCGCTTGCATCGAGGATATGGACGCGGTTGAACTGCGGACCGAATTGAAAGCTGCTGGCATTTCAACGAAAGTAAAATCAGTTCCCAAACTGCGTGAAATGCTTCGCAAAGAAAGAGAAAAACGATGTTTTCAGCAGTCGACTTGACTTCTATTAGCAAAAATTGCCTGCAATTAGCAATTGCCTGCTCGCGATGTTCCACAAGTCTGTATGCCTCAGTTTTTATCATTTCTTACTTTTTTAATGAAATATTCATCAAAAATTTTTGTAGTGCAGTATGTGCACACTTGCAGCTTGAACGGTTTACTATGTCTCTTCACTCAATGCTAAAACTCGCATTCTCGCTGGTACGACTAAACGAGAGTGAAATGCTTTGTTTGTGCTTGTGGCGACTTATATGTGCAGTAAATGTTCTTCGTTCTTCGCCATATTTGTGATAATCTTCCTTGATGTGCAATATTTACACGCTGTATCTGTATTCATGTATGATATGTTTATATTTTTTGTATCGCGCCACGCTGTGTTGTTTTGTGTTTTTTGGGTTTCATCAAGATTAGGCCAATTGTGTTTTATAATTACTGCAGTGCACGCTTGAAATGCCTTCGCAGTGCACCTCTGGCTGCCTATGTTCCCTGCGAAACGGCGCGGCTCATGTGGCTGACCTCATTGTAGCGCGAATGTTGCACCTCTCCTTTCCTCACAACCAGCCTAGTGATGTGTGGCGGTTGCAAGTGGTACACGTATATGTAGAAAGTGTAAAGTTTTGCCATACTTAATATTTACTACCGACACTTTCTCAAGCTGGTTCTGTGCATAAGTGCATTGTGTATTTCTAGCAAACTGTCGAAATGTATCGTTTAGACTTTTTCTGCGCCATGATGTGATGCGATAATAAATGTATTCTGTCATGTCAATTAAACTGCCGCTTTGATTTTTTGTACGAGTTTTTGTAGCGATTATTACGGCAGCATTTCGAGCCTTCAACGTGGCGGCGCCGTGGTGGTGGCGGCACCGCCACCCTGTGGCTGCGTTGACACCCTGTAGATGCGCCGCCACCCTGTTACGTGGTTGGTCACGTGGTGCGGCTGATCACGTTGTTGGTCACGTGTTTGGTCACGTGACCAAGTTCCACTCGGGCAGCTGTAGCTATCGCGTCACTCCAGGTTTAACCAAAGCTAAACCACCGTTATTTTTTTTTTGCAACTTGCACAAAAGGACAGGAACAAAGAATTGAGCAAAACACTCAACAGGTTAGGAAATTCGGTAGGCTGAAGAAGTTAAACTGAATGTACGCATTGCTACATTTAATTTTCGCTATTTTCAGCTTCACTCCTGAACCTAATATGGCCTCCTTTTGGAGATTCTCATTTGCGATGGCATGTTCTATCTGCGGCCGCCTCAGCATTCACAGTTGACGGCGAGGGGACCGAATTCCCGGGGGTATTCAGCGTCGGTCGTAATCGAGTCACGTCACCATGCTGGTGAGTAACGTCATGTAGATCCGGGCGTCAGGGTAAGTTAGTAAATTTCAGCTTTAACATAAGTGATGTGTCTCCACTTGGATCCCAATTTAGATCAGTTACGAAAAACAACAGAAGGAACGAAGAGGACCGGGTGGGACGCATTGCTGCCGTTATATGATCTCTAATCGTCTTTGAAACATTTGTCAGGCAGTGCTTTCAAATACGTGAAAAGGTATGTTTGGCGCATCACAGCTCCAGCTGCCGCTGAGCGAGTTCTTACAACGTGAAAAAGCAATGCTTGCTTTCCGATCCCTCATAGTTATGTCACACCCAAAAATAATTGTGGAATCTCCTTCATCACGCTTTTCCATAAGCCGTATAATATTTCCATGCGTTTTGGTTTATGGTTTATCGTCCCAAAGCGACTCAGGCTATGAGGAACGCCGTAGTGAAATACTCCGGAAATTTCGACCAGCTGAGGTTCTTTAACATGCACTGAAATCGAACAGTACACGGACCACTAGCATTTCGCCTACATCAAAATCCAAGCGCTCCATAACGATCGCAAAGTACAACATTGATGACTTGACTACACAACTCCTCATTGCGGCAGCACTATGAGCAGTACTTTTGAACAAAGAAAAGAAATCGCGCTGAAATTAAGAAATTTGGGGAACACTTAGCTCCGCCTTGTTGGTATGATGCTATAGCATTAACAGGTCTTTTCTGCGGCTTGGTGTCCTCTGCATATTTTGTATTCGAAATTTCAGGCTATTTCGCATGGTCTCATGACGTAACATTTAGCCCGGCGAGCAATGAGCACTCGACCGTATAACCAGCCAACAGCCACCAGCTAGTGCACCTCCCATCTCGGACATGTGACGGCGCTTGGTCATGTCACCAGGTATCGTAATCTAGTATCTTAACCCCGCTCAGCCACAGCGTTTAATGCCGGGATGCATGAGGCGTTTTTACGGCGTGAGGCCGGCGATTTTCACCCGATGGTGAGCGCCGCCACCAATGTGGAACCTATCAGATAATTTTCGCACGTCGTCCGACGACGGTTGATGAGGCGGCGGCTGACGCGAGCGAATAGGTGCGCAGAAAGCCCGCTCTTTTCCGATATGACTGCTTGCGCACGTCGCCGTCGACGAGGCCGCCATGGCCGACGAGCACGTGGCGACTTGGGGGGCGGGCATGGAAACGTGACTGTCTTGAAGATAAACGATTCATCAAGCATAGCATGTCTTTTTTTATGGGGACATGGATTACTGTCGTATGAAAATGGGCGCGCGCGTTTCCTCAAGGCCGGTGGAAGAAAACCACGCGCGCAAAAAGCCTGTGTTGTCTCGAGCGTGTGGTTCTCGATATCTGGACATGTTCATGCGGAGTAATGTGATGAAAAAAAAATCCGAGGGATCTGGTTGCATGTTACATTCTCGAATTTCCTGTTTACATTATCCCTACGTCATAAGACAGGCCGGTGATCAGCCATGGAACTTAAAAGCTTCACATCCTGAGCCGGCCCTCGCCCTTCTAACCAAGCCAAACTTGCGACAAGCCAAGTGGGAGCTCCGCGTTTTTGCGCCACTACATGCAATGGACTCTACCGTGGCGCGCGCGCGCACACCCACACACTCAGCCCAACACACACGCACACACATGCAGAAAAAGGCAGTGAACTAGGGCGCCAGAAAGTCACGTGCATGCAGGTACAATTCCTATACAAGCGCATCCCGAAAATGGTTACACGTTTAAATGGCATTATTCAATAATTTGTACGCTGAGCAACCTGTCACCATACTTGTGTATAAATGCAGGAAACACATGTTGTGTGCAAGCAGCCTAGGTAAAATGATCAGCGCCGTTCGTAAGTAGAAGGCAGCATATTTTCATTTTTGCGAAAGCATAGCAGCTCATAAGGAGGAAAATCAGGCGTTGTCCTCCCCAGAGGTTTGGAAAAACCACGTGACCTAATCAGAAAAAGAAAAATTAAGTTTCGTAAATAAAATACTTTCCGAAGTGGGTTCCGCACCCACGAAGGGAACCCGCCGCATTGGCTCAGTGGATAGGGCGCGATGTCAGTGCACGCTAAACATCCCCAGGTGGTCTAAATTATTCCAGAACCCTCCACTACGGCACCTTTTTCTTCTTTTTTTTTCACTCCCTCCATTTTCTCTTTACGGCGCGGTTCAGGTGTCAGCCGATATGAAGGACAGATACTGCGCCATTTCCTTTCTCAAAAAACCAATTTTCAATTTTTACTTTCAAGGTTAGTTTCTAAAATTGGTTTTGAGGAAAGGAAATGGCGCAGTAACTGTCTCACATATATCGGTGGACGCTCGAACCACGCCGGGAGAGGACTGACCTCTGGCCCACTTGAAGGTCAAAACCGTAAGCACCGCGAAATCGTTACGAGGTAGCATAGTGAAGCTTTCGCATCAAAAGTGAAGGAAAATAATGTTGCCGGCCGTGGCAATTGCTATCTAATATCTTAACCACCCGAGCTGCAGCCGGCGGAGGAGAAAGGGAAATGATATCGAGGAGAAATATAAAGGGGAGCGATAGCAAGGAAGCACAGGATCGAGTATTCGGGTGTGGCTCAATCCCCGGTCCGCTTTCGAAGGGGGATGCCATTCACATACCTGGCTTAATATCTCATATGGGCCCTTGAGGCTTGGGTGTTACGCATATTTTTGAAAGTATGGCGGAGTGCTTGGCGTAACGCACTCTGGCACAGGTCAGCCCGGTATTGCACTGCCTCCGGGATTGGCCCGTGGCCTACGGGCTATTGCGCGCGCTTTTCTTCTGTCTCTTTACTCCCATCTTTCACCTCCTACTATCAGCACGCAGGCAGCTGGGCGTGGCTCCGCATTGAGCCAGTAAGCAAGCCCGTGCTTTTCCTTTCGTCCTTCTGTCGACAACTCAACTCAACTCGAAAAAAGGAAGCACAGGGGCTCGAGCTGGGTTTGGGTATGGGTATTTCTGAGAACCTTGGCAGATTGCTTAAAACTAAGACTTGGTTACGTGAAGGAATTAGGGATAATAGCATTTTCCCCTCAGACTACAAGGTGTTTAGGTGGGATAGGAATTCTAGCTAGACGAGGTGGTGTGGCTATGGTCACGAAAAGCACTTTATCGGCAATCGCTGTTGACTGCAGCCTTCCTGAAATGGTGTGGTACAAGACTACCCATGGAACCATTGTGCACTTAATGTTCGTTGTGTGCAGGCCACCTTCCACTTCACCTGAATTTCTGGATGAGTAGATCCCGTTCCTTAATTATCATGTAACTGAAAACACCAGACTAATAATGACTCGTGAATTGAATTTGCTACATATTAATTGGGAAACTTTGTCAACGGGTAATGTAGAAATAAGCAGTGCGAATAAGCTGACGAAGTTAATCATTTCACATAAACTTAAGCAAATAGTTAAGGATTTCACAAAGGTTACACCAAGGTCGCAGTCGTTGTTGGACTTCATATCCGGTATGTTGCAGACTACACTATATCTGCCGAGATGGGTTTATCCGCCCGCAAGATAGTTTGATTGAATGTACTGTGCAACCCACAAGTCCGTGAAAAAAACCCTGGGTTTTAGTACGTGTCAAAGATTATAGCCGGGCAGAAGACATGGCTATCTTAGACGCTTTAGCAACAAATTTCGATGAATTTGAAACTGAATCACACCATGAAAGGTTGAGGAATTGCGGCAACATTTTAAAGGCACATTAAAATATTGCGTAAATAAATTTGTCCTACTCGCTCAAAGAAGTCAAAGCAGCGCAATGTCTGGATCACTAGAGAAATCATTCCCTTAAAGCGCGAACTAAAAGATTACGAAAGAAACAAAGTAAGGTGGCAGAACTGTCAAATGCCTGAAAGGTGCTCAAAACTGCATTATCAGGGCTGGAAAAAAGAAAAAAGGACGTTCTTCAACAAAACGCTGACCAACTCTCTCAAATGCTTGCCACTAAAGTTATGGCAGTATTTTTCATATAAAAAGAACACACTCGAACAGATGAAAGAAGGAGAAGAAGTCGTGACAGAAAAAGTGATATTAAGAACCTGTTTAATCATTTTTTCCTATCAGTATTCAGCAGGAATAAGATGGACAATGAGAGTGACTATTTAGTTTCCACGTTGCCATGCAAGAGCTTCGCATCAATAGGAGGACCCGGAGAAATCTTGCCGCCCCGATGAAATACTGACGAAATTCCTTAAACGGTATGCTGAATGGATGTCCTATTTTTTGCAAGTTTTATTTGAAAAGTATTTGCGTGAGAATTCTTTACCTCATAACTGATGCAGTGCAATTGTTATTCCGGTTTTTAAGGCGGTAATCGACAACTTGTAAATAACTAGAGACCGATTTCACTTACTTCCGTCTGTTGCAAGATCTTAAAACATATATAAAATCACATTATACATTCTCTGGAAGAACTTCTTTGAACAATCTCTTGTGTCCATTACAGCACGGTTTCCTATCCGGCCTTTCGACTTTGATAGAGTTGGTCGAAACCATCCATGACTTTTGTAAGGCTTTTTTACCGTGAGCAGGTAGATGTTGTACGTGTAGACTTTGCGAAGGCCTTTGATAAAGTTCCGCATTCGGAACCTTTTAAACTGCGCAGACTAGGCATTATTGAGGCTATCGTACTGTGGACTGAGGCATATCTAGAAAATCGTTGTCAAGTTGTCAGAATAGAAAAGACCATATCAGAAAAGCGTAGAGTGTTGTCAGGGGTGATAATAATAATAATTGGCTTTTGTAGAAAGGAAATGGCGCAGTATCTGTCTCATATATCGTTGGACACCAGAACCGCGCCGTAAGGGAAGGGATAAAGGAGAGAGTGAAAGAAGAAAGAAAGAGAGAGAGAGGTGCCGTAGTGGGGCCGTCGCTTCTTTAACAAGGAAGGGCTCCGGAATAATTTCGACCACCTGGGGATCCTTAACGTGCACTGGCATCGATCGCACCGCACACGGGCGCCATAGCGTTTTTCCTCCATAAAAACGCAGCCGCCGCGGTCGGCTTCGAACCCGGGAACTCCGGATCAGTAGTCTAGCGCCCTAAGCACTGAGCCACCGCGGCGGGTTGCCAGGGGTGCCGCAGGGCTCCGTTTTGGGCCCACTTTTGTTTTCATTGTATATAAATGATATTCCTGTTATCGTTGAAGCGCCTGTTAAGATCAAACTTTATGCCGATGATTGTTTAGTTTTATTCCTGTACGTTGCCCGGAAGATAAGATAAAAATGAATAGGTGTCTTCAGTCATTAAACGCATGGTGCCTGAAATGGGGCATGGAAATAAACTACGAACAATCCACGTGCACATATGTAACAAAAAAGCAGGATGCTATAAAGTTGCAATATGATATCAGTGAGAATGCATTGGATGAGATACAGAATTTCAGGCACTTGGGAGCCACATTAACATTTAATCTTGATTGGCGCACTAACATTGAAAATATCTATTCAAAAGCTTACCAGACGTTTGTCTTCGCAAGAGAAAGCTGCCTATTGCGACGTAAGAAATTAATTCCTACAAGACGTTTATAAGGCACATTATAAGATATGCGACTGCTGTATGGAGACCACATCAAAAGGGTTTAAAACAAAGTGGAAATAATACAACGGATTGCAGGGCGTTTTATGTGTTCTAAATATCACCGCACTTACTCTGCCGCAGTAATGTTAAAATGGTGTAAGTTAGAATTAATAGGAGTGAGAAAACAAAAGCACAGATTGAAGCTTTTTTTTTTTAGATATTGCAAGTCAAATTAAAAATTAATAGTTAATACCATGTGAAATCGCCACTGAAACGTTGCCATGAAAAAGCCACAGTATGTTAATACAACCCATGATTACACGTACTGGTGAACACCGGAATTCCTTTTCCCTATAGATGTGGCGGAAATGTGGAATCAATTACCAAGTGATGTTGCAGAGCAGACTGGTGTAAAAAAAAATTGTGTTTGGTGCGGAGACGTTTTCGCGGCAACCGGGTGGAAATTTGCTAATTCTGTTTTTATCGTTATTTCATGGAATAGCAGAAGCTTCCCTGACCCTTCTCGTGCCTTACTTAACCGGGCCGAATTCAGCGATCTCGGCATAAAGCCTCACGCCATCATCACTCGATTACTCTGTCCGCATATCAAAACTCTGGTCTGCGCACACGGTAAGAAAGGGCAACCAGTCAGGAGGTTCTGTTCTCTGAACAATGACCTTGTAGAACGGGGAGTTCGCGTTTATGTAGGTCTCTTGCAGGCCTACTAGGTTCCTCATCTAGACGGTTGCTTGATTTGACTGACCGAAAGGTTTCTTCGCACCAGGGGTGCCCCGTCAGAGACGGTCTTGCGACGAATCAGAATGCAGGTATTAAGGAAGTACGGCTTGACTGTTATATATACAAAATTTTACACTACAAACAAGTTGATACACAAAAGACAATTTAAACGGCGAAAAGGTTAAACAGAAAAAAAAAGTGGAACTGGCTAAGACTAGGGGAGGCCCCAACTCGGCATAGCCGAAGATGTATTGCATCTGACCGTAGCCCAAAACAATTTTCCAGACCTAAAGGTCCGGCCCATATTCGGTAGCGTCCCATCACGCCAAACTATTAACATGATTGTTTAAATAGGTGTATGGCCGGCCCTCCAATTTCCGCAAGGTATATAACCCTCTCCCTAAAGTGAACAACGCAAAAGAAACCCATTTTTCTCAGAAGGCGCCACAACCCTTGGTCCATTGGCTTGCCTGGTCCGCCCGGCAGCCCTTTAATTCAGTATTGACCAAAACACTCTCTCCCGCAGAAAAAGAAAAGCAAAAAACAAACACACAGCTGTACCCGCACGTGCAATCGGTTTCGTCGAAGCTCGTCAACCCAGGCGCCGTCACGCAATTTGAGCTGTCATCGGGCTCCGGCGGGGTGGGTGCTTACGCTGTGCGCGACTGCCCGTTCGGTCCCGAGTTTCCCAGGGAGATTAGTATTCTTGCGAGCATATGCAGGAATACCAAGACGGCTTAGCTTGCCCCAGGCCTGCCGGCTAGCTAACGCCTCATCCATACCCGATCGGTGGGGTTATCTCAAATCTGGCCGTCACTGCCCATTCCGTCATTTTTATTGCCCCCCTCCTTGACAAGACTGCCATTTTTGAAAATCTTCCAAACCAGACTTTTGTCACAAGGTCGCGTCGCGTCTGGTGTCTGTTAATACGAGGCAGACGTCCGGCGCGCAATACAGGGCGGGAACAAAGCGCGCGACCGCCGCTGCGCGGGGTGCTTGGAGGGCCGCTTCTTTTCGGCGCGTCCCGCCGCCGCCCGTCGCCGTGGTGGGGGGTCAAAGGAAGGCTGCAGAGGCGGGGCGCCGAGACCGGGCGACCGGTCCTAATGACACCGCGCATCATCTATCCCCCTTACATCTATCATGCGGCTTTTCCACACGTTAAACAGTCCTATGAGGATCAAAAGTTTACACAGAATCCCGGAGTCGTTCTTCCATTATAGCCAGAAATCTTATAGTGTAAGGCGTGATGGAAATGTCATTTTTAAGGGTCTGCTGAAGTACGTCCCAAAAAGCAAAGCATCACGACACAATACAAAACATTGTTCAATAGTTTCTCGTTGCTCGCATAGGTAACAATTCACTCACCAAAGCACAAACGTCCTATTGGCCAAAGGCACTTCTTACCGCTTAAGGTTCACGTGTGGTCTAACAAAGATGTTTGTGGCCGATTGAATCTACACCTGCTAAGCTAGCTTTAATGCACTGATGTCAAGAAACGCAAGGTAAGGCGGCAGACACATGGATAGAGGAAGTAACGACCAATCAACACATTTGTCATCTGCCGTAAGGAGAGGCCATACAGGTATTCGAAGGAAAAGGGAAGAGGGGGGAAACCGAATGTATCAGCACAAAACTATTTCTCGACCATTTCCAGAAACGATAGATGAGCACTTAGCCGCCTATTAAACACAGCTGTCAGGAAGGGGTGGCTTATGGTTTTGAAAAATAAAAACCCTGAAAGAAGTTTGCGGACAAAAAGTGTAGGACAGATTCACAGAAAAATTCTACTTGCGCATAGGCTCCCTTTCAAAGCGTCCCAGAGAAGTCATAAAAACCCGAAGAAGCGCATGTACCTTCTTCTTCGCACAATGCAGCACTTACAACTGCGTCGCAACGCAACGTTGCAAACAAAGATGTTGCAGATTTGTGTTCGTGCCGACACGAAGTGCTCCCAACCCATCCAAGCCTTCTTTTTTTTTTAACATACTTTTTTTACCTGTAAAAAAGAGGGTGACGTCATCAGCATAGACCAAATCCTTAATTTCGCACTATACTAACGAGAAGCCGCGATTAGCTGTGTTTTTCAAGATGCTAAGCTATAGGGGCTCGATATATATGTATGTAACAAATTAAAGGCAATGTCGAACAGGTGATTTAAGGAAAATATGTTTGGTAAGCTTTTGATTGTTAGGGAGAGCCAGTGTTCCCACGAGGCTCTTGTTGGGTGTGGGATGGGCGGTTGAGGGGGTGCCCGCAATTTCTCATACCCTATGGTAGAGGGACTGAGGCGGGGAGGGAGGTTGCGCAAAAGATACAGGTTGGAGGTGCGTCGGGATAGTGACTGGAAAGTCGATTTTAGGACGAGAGAAAGGGGTGCCTGTAGGACAGCGTCCTCTCTCTGAATAGTTTGCGGTAAGATTGAGGGCGCATGCGGCGGTTTTGACGGCGTCCGCGCAATTACTCTGCGTAGGAGAAATTCGCGACTGAGAGAAGCCTCAGGGGAGACCAATCATCCGCGCGACGAGGTCTCCGAGAGTGCTGAAGGTGGAAGGTTTTGTAATGCAAAATACAACAGCTTTCCGTCTTATGTCCTTCACGAGATGGATTGTAGCGTATACAAAGCAGATTTACATTAATTTTGAGCTCATTTGATTTTGTGGCTCTAATAATAATAATAATTGGTTTTCGAGGAAAGGAAATGGCGCAGTATCTGTCCGGCATATTGGCTGACACCTGAACCGCGCCGTAAGGGAAGGGATAAAGGAGGGAGCGAAAGAAGAAATGAAGAGGTGCCGTAGTGGAGGGCTCCGGAATAATTTCGACCACCTAGGGATCCTCAACGTGCACTGACATCGCACAGCACACGGGCGCCTTAGCGTTTTGCCTCCATAAAAACGCAGCCACCGTGGTCGGGTTCGAACCCGGGAACTCAGGATCAGTAGCCGAGCGCCCTTGCCGTATAATTTTTACGCTTTTTGCTGTAGGCACTAAATTAAATGCGTAAAGTAAAATCACCTCGCATAAATTTGTGTGCCATTGTCACACATTAAAGTAAGCAGCATAACAAGGTTGATTCCGAACTTTTTTTTTTTTTGTCCTAAATCCGTTTGAAGCTGTCTTGACCGCTTCGAACCATAGCGGTAGGTTGCTCCGGAGCCGAACCCGGCACTAAATCTGAAAGGCGTGAACCCGAACGCGAACCGAACCGGAAAAAAATCCGGTTCGGCACCCAGGTTGCCGACCTCTCCGCGCGCCCCCGAGGAAGCACAACTCCACGCCTCCGTCACGCCCCCCCCCCCCCCCCCCCCCCCCCCCCCGAGGCCAAATCAGAGGCCTGCGTAGCGCGACACCTCGGAACGCGGCCCGGAGACGGCTTCAGGAGCTGTGCAAGCCGGGGCTTATTTATCGGACGGGGTTTCGCAGGAGTTGAACGGAACAGCGTAGGCTGCCCTGCAGACAGAGTGGACGAAGATAGAAGCACTGACAAATGCGCGAAAAGTGAACGTACGCATGAGATAAGTAACTTATCTCCCTTCTCGGCGCTATTTGCGGATGTGCCAGCTGCCAGTTGTGTTAATCTATGGGATAGGTCCAACATACTTTTACTCATAGATCAAAAAAAAAAAACGCTAATTTGATCTAACCGCCGTACCTTGCAAATAATGTACCGGCTGCATCTGGCAAATCTCCAGCCATAGACCTTTGAAATCAGTTCCAAGACAGTATTACAAATAAAACCTCAGGTAAAGCTTTGCGATGATTCGCTACGCATTCTTAGGCCAACCTTTTGCTTCGTTTCATTTTTTTCTTTTTACTGTCTACGCAATCGATACTGCCAAACCATATCGCCTGTGCAAGAGCCGCCGCGGTGGCTCAATGGTTATGGTACTCGGCTGCTGACCCGAAAGACGCGGGTTCGGTCCCGGCCGCGGCGGTCAAATTTCAATGGGGCGAAATGCTAGAGGCCCGCGGTGTACTGTGCGATGTCAGTGCACGTTAAGGAACCCCGAGTGGTCGAAATTTCCGGAGCCCTTCACTACGGCGTCCCTCATAGACTGAGTCGCTTCGGGACGTTAAACACCCGTAAAACGAAAACGAAAAAAAAAGACGCCTATGCAAGTGACCTGCAGTCTAAGTTAAGCCTTAGCAAGCATTCACAAGTTTGAAAGTGCCCTGGTGGTGGTGAAAAACTTTATAATGTAGAGCAAGCCCTAATTGTTACATCCTAGTGATGGGATTGCTCTTGGATGCGTGTCGTGGCCGGAAGGTGATGCTTCTCAGCGACTTCCAAAGCCCAGTCCACTAGCCGCCGTTGGGCAGCCGGGTCAGAACTGGACACCGCAGCCTCCCATCGCTCGAGGTCTGTGAGTTGCCAATCGGCTGGTGGAAGGAGCTCGTAGCAAGAATAAAGAATGTGTGCAAAATCCGCTTTCGGAGCGCCGCAGAGGGTGCATACTGGCGTGAACAGTCCCGGGTGAACCAGGGCTAAGTGGGCAGGGGAGAGGAAGGTGCGGGATTGTAGCTGTCGCCACGTCACCTGCTGCAATTTAGTGAGAGACTTGTGCGGAGGGGGATACGTTAGCCGTTGCTCGCGGTAGTGTAGAGTGATCTCGTGATACGCGACCATTCGATCTCGAGCGTCTCCCCAGGCGTCGGCGGCTCCTGCTCGGCTGACGAAACCTCGAGCTAAAGAATGAGCCGCCTCGTTACCTGGGTGGCTGGCGTGGGCCGGGACCCAGAGAAGCTGAATAGGTCGGGTAGGGGCGGGAGACCGGCTTAGAAGCCGGAAAGCGGGTTCGGAGATGCGGCCTTTCGCAAAGTTACGGACCGCGGTCTTTGAGTCGCTGAAAATGTGGGTCGCCGATGTAGTAGCGATGGCTAAGGCTACGGCTGCCTCCTCCGCTTCCGCAGGAGTGGAGGCAATGGCAGTGCCTGCCGTAATAGGGGTGTACGAATTGGACACTACCGCCAGGGCAAAGGCGGAAGAGGAGGTGTAAGAAAGAGGCTGCGTCGACGTAGACGCTCTCCGGCTGTGCGCCATAGTGTTTGTGTAGGGCTGCAGCCCGAGCAGCACGAAGAGCCGCGTGATGCTCGGGATGCATGTTCTTGGGGAAAGCGCCCTGCGCGCTGTGCCTGCGGGCAGTGCGCGGTGTCGTGCCGCAGCAGCTTCACCGGCGTCTTACCCGCAAAGGGTTGCATGATGCAACAAATGTTTCTGCTCCGTGTGTGTCAAAAGTATACGTTGGTTAGTACCATTCCAAAATCCCACCCGCTGCCTAAGTCTTTACGTCTGTTAGCTGCACGTTGTCCCCACATTCACATTTATGGACTGACCTCATCCTTCTTTTTTTTCTCGCGACTTGTTATGCAATGACATCTCTAACACAGTTTAAAATTAGCTATAATGAATGACGAAATGAAAGTTTTTACTAAAGGGTTGTTCGAACTTACTGTGGTTACTTTAAGGGCACCGGCTGACGACAGGCGAAGTGAACGGTAGCTGATGCACGCACCGTCCTCGTCCGTGAAAAATCAACCGTGTGGTGACGCAAGTGCATGCTTCAGAAAGGAGCGAGTGACGGCGCCTTCAGGTACCTGCGGTCCAGCCCCGTTCAAAACGTTCACTCGATGCACTGACCGGGACTGCGAATAAGGACCCCCGCCGAGTTTCCGACGTGGCGAACTGAGGGGAACGCGAAACTATGCACTCGTGCACCGCGGGTATCTATCTGCCTTCGCCCGCGTCGGCTTTCCGCCTCTCTCCCATTTCCTCTACCCCTCCTCACCTAGCGCACAATAAGCCGCTCTGCGACTTTATGGGCGTCGCTTCTTCCGGCTCCCACCTAAGTAGTATTTAGCTACATTTGTAAGAAACTGAGTAAGCCAGTGCCATGCGTTAATTCTTCTTCCTTTTTCTTGCGCTTACAGCTCCAGCCAATATATATATATATATATATATATATATATATATATATATATATATATATATATATATATATATATATATATATATATATATATAACAACCGAACAACCATTTAGTAAAAACTCTCATTTCGTCATTCATTATAGCTAATTTTAAACTGTGTTAGAGATGTCATTGCATAACAAGTCGCGAGAAAAAAAGAAGGATGAGGTCAGTCCATAAATGTGAATGTGGGGACCACGTGCAGCTAACAGACGTAAAGACTTAGGCCGCGGGTGGGCTTTTGGAATGGTACTAACCAACGTATACTTTTGACACACCGGCGGGTAGTGATTCCAGAAATTACAGACGTGCTCTCCATAACGATCGCCTCGACTCTTGCCGCCTAAGGTATCGGAACCTAACCCGGCTATTACCTTCAAAGAGGTCGTTCAATTATACCAAACCCAGCATAGCCGCTTTCATCCCCCTGCGAAAGGGCTAACCAAAATCGAGGAGCGTTGGCTCATTCGCTTATATACCAACGCAGTACTGTGCCCGGCAGTGCTGCAACATTTTAATCCGGCTTTTAACGGGGAGTGCCCGCACTGTGGATGCGCGTTCTCGGACGTGTACCACATGGTGTGGGCATGCCCCTCTAACCCCGCTTACCCCCCTTTCCCTTCACCCACCCGAGAGAGCTGGGAGGCTGCCCTGCTCGGCTGCTCTACCTTAGAGAGCCAGAGAGCTCTCGTGGCTAGGGCCCGAGCTGCTGCGGAAGCCACAGGTGTCCCGGACTAGGTATCCCTCCTAGAATTTGTAAGGGGCTGGCCCTTAAGGCCAGGCCTCACTCTCTCCTGTAAATAGTCTTAAATAAATGTTTTCCACCACCACCTCAATAACGAAGCGTGCAACGTATTCCGTCCTTTGCTCAACTTTGGTTGGGGAAGGCATCCATGGCCCCGATACCTTTACTGACGCGGCGACATGACAGCGCAATTTAAGTGCAGAAAAATTTCACGTCTGCTAGACGGGCCGAGCGTCTCTAATGGTCTAAGTGAAGCGGCGCGAAAGGTGCCCGGAGACGAAACCAAGAAGAGACTGGAAAGAGAACTGAACAGCTGATTTTTACTGAGCGAAACACGCCAGGTGCAGGTAACCAGATGCAGTCAACGTCACGTGGTGTAAAAAGCCATAAAAGCGATAAAGGGCATAAGAGGGCGATAAAACTAAAAGACGACGGAATCTCAAAAGGGATGGTAAAAGAATGAAAATGTGCACTGGATGACTATATAACAGTTAATTCATGATGTAACGAGCCTTAAAGTCGATAAAAAAAAACATCTATAACAGGGTGACAAAGGCAAAACCGATTAAATCTGAAGACAACGTGTGGCTAAAAAATGCGATGACCTTAACTATAAAAACGATAAAACAGTGACACTCAGTCATTCAAACACGCGCAGTCAACATGAACGTTTAACAATGTTGTTCTAAAAAGGCAAGTTCACGGGCTTATAATGATTTTGACACACCACTGACACACTCTGAGCCCTTTCTTTTTATAAAGACGGCTTCCTTCAACCCCGGACTACACTGTCTCTACTTTTATCAAGAACCACAGTTTCTCGTAAACGAGGCATGTATTTACAATCTTTGCAATTAAACGCTAGATTAGATTCAGTGCCTTTTTCAAGCGAGCGCTGGAACGTTGCTCAAGAGGTGCTTGAACGATCGTTTGAGGGAACGCGAGAGGCCGGTTGAAAAGGCACTGAATCTAATCTAGCGCTTAATTGTAAAGATTGTAAATGCATGCCTCGTTTACGAGAAACTGTGGTTCTTGATAAAAGTAAAGACAGTGTAGTCCGGGAGTTGAAGGAAGCCGTCTTTACTAAAAGAAAGGGCTTAGAGCGTGTCAGTGGTGCGTTAAAATCATTGTAAGCGCGTGAACATGCCTCTTTAGAACAACACTGTTAAACTTTCATGTTAACTGCGCGTGTTTGAATCACTGAGTGTCACTGTTTTATTGTTTTTATTGTTAAGGTCTTCGTATTTTTTTAGCCGCACGTTATGGCATTCATTCCGTGTGTACTTTCCACCATTAATTGTGTCAGATTTTGTCGGTTTTACCGTTGTCACCTTGTTATAAATGTTTTTTTAATCGATTTTACGGCTCTCTTAGTTTTCTTTAATGGCCCCCCCTACCGTTCCTCTAAAAGTTCATCTAACAACTGACGCTGTTTGCATGCTAGTATTACGCTTCTCGTAATTCACCGCTTCTTTCCCCTGAAACTGAATTTGGTTAACAATATTTTCTTTCATTTCGCGTCGCTTTTTACCCCAAAGCACTTGTTTCTGTGTACCTGCCTCTAACCAGCACATGTGCGAAGGACTGGATACGTGAGGCTTATACATTGCTCACAATCAGGGTACAAGATCTCACTCCACCGACTTGTGCCGGCGACACATCTTCGGATTTATAGACCCCCATATGCCTGCAACGGCGATGGTGTGGAATGTGGCGGACACTGCAGAGGACAGACGGCCATAGAAGGCTAGAGGGGAGAAGATGGGAGGCCGCGTGTGGTGCCCGACGCTCACCACAGATATTAGTAGTTGTAGCGGTTTATTAAAAATAAATAAAAAGACACAACGAAAAGAGCGGTGCCGGCCGCGGCAATTGCTGTCTAATATCTTAAGCATCCGAGCTGCAGTTGGCGGAGGTGAAAGGGAAAGGAGAAGATAGCGAGGAGAAGTATAGAGGGGAGCTATAGCAAGAAAGGACAGCGGAGAAGAGCTTTGTACACTATTTACAAAATACATATAGCAATCCAGTTCGCGCCGCTCGCGCGCTAATGCTCAGGCTGAGTTCGAAAATAAGCGCGCGAGCGGCCACTGCGCCAAGCTATTTGCAGGAAAGAAATAAACTGTATATACATAGCCGCGCGCACGTAGCGTTCTGTCTGGAATTAATCGCGCGCGCGGCACACTGCACGAGCGGCCGGGGTGGGGCGCCGGGCCGCGTACCCTCCGAAGTAGCACCCACGGAGCGTTCATGCCTCGCGTGCACTACCTGGCGAAGAGCAGGCGGAAGTCGCACCCACCAGCTCGATGAACGCACAGAGGCTCAACACAGATTCCCTGCGGTTTGTTGTTGCGGTTGTGCTCCCCCCACCCCATGCGCGGGCAAACGAGCATGTTTGTGCGTGTGTGCGTGCCGGCACGCACGCACACAAGCACAGCAGCGGACGCTACAGACGGCTCGAGGTGCGGAGGAGCTCGGCGGCTGGCACCAGATGGGCTGCCAGCAGACGAGGCAAGACGCTGGCTGCAGAAAAGCGTTGCAATGCAAGGGACACCTGACCCCCCCCCCCCCCCCCTCCCGACATATCCCCAAACGAGGTCATCGCCCTTCCCGTCGAAACAGCCGCGGCTTCCGTGGAATATGGCGTATACGTCCTTGGCCGGCTGCAGGAGCAGCGACGGCGAAAAGACCTCTGGGAGAGGAGTGCCCCAAAAGTGAAGGAGAAGTCGAGAAGCTCCGCCGAGACGCGGTGGATGCAGCGAAGAACAGACACGGGGTAAATGAGAGTCGGGCGCCGGGAAGGGGAGGCAGGCCAATAGAGACAGCCGCGGCCCGCCGAAGAAAGCTGAGCGGAGAGAAGCCCCGACCTGCCGGACAAGCGACCAGCTCTCCTATACAATCTAACGGTGAGCGGACCCCCTAAATAATGCTTTGCCAGGTTACGGCCTTGTTGGCTCAATTCTCCTCGCTTCGCAAGGAGATAGCAACTAATGAGGTTGCTTTGTGACTTACCCGCGACCGGCGGGTACGTCACAAATGTGCTGGTTGGGTAATGACACGGAAATGTGTATTCTAAGAAAAAAAAAACGCAGAACCATTAAACGCGTGCGGCGTGCGTTATTACTTGCGGCAGCGCAGCGACAGACTGAGCACTTTGAAGGGTTTCAATGTTGGTTCTGCGCCCTGAAATAAACTTCGACGACTCAGTAGTAGTATAGTAGTGGTGGTTATTTAATAAATAAATAAAAGAAAAAACGGAGGGAAAACCATGTTGCCAGCTGCGGCAAACTGCTGTCTAATATCTTAAGCACCCGAGCTGCAACCCGGCGGAGTGAAAGGGAAAGGGAGAGGATAGCGAGGAGAGCGATACCAAGAATTAAAGGACAGGGGAGAGCTTTGCGCACTATTTACAAAATGCATAAAGCAATCAAGTTCGCCCCGCTCGCGCGCTACTGTTAAGGCTCTGTTCGACTCAGTTCGTCCTTTCACGGTTTTCCATAGCATGTATGAAGTCCCGAGAGTGTATCCAAAGGTCATAAATGAGAAAAATGCCGATGAGAAGTTTTATAGACATGCACATAAGGCATATTCAGTCGGCGATCCGGAGCAGCTCTCCGAGTTAGCGAAGGAGGAAGATGTCTGGGGGCTCCATACAGTCGCGGTCCAATCAGAACGCGGGATATGAATACAAATGGCCCTTCGAAACGTTGATCTTCGGTTTCCCGGGGCAAGTGTTTCTTATGCCGGATCGCCGAGTAGAATACGCCATTGAACGATACATTTATGCGTGATGTCTAGCCACGTGCATTGGTGGCTTTTACTATCTGCACGGCCGACAAATGCAGCTTGCTCTTCATTGGGTCGGATTAGTCGGAGTCGAATTAGTCGAAATAGTCGGAGCAAAAACGATCGATATGCCTAGTTTAGCTGTCTTCTTGTAGGTTTTAATTGCTTTAAGCCCGTTATACATAGTGGCACGGGCAGGGACACTTTCTTTTTCGTTCTTTTTATCGTCCCACAAAAATTTTTGTCTCCTTGTAGGCCCTGCCAAGTCCTCATGTATGGCTCATTTCAGCCTCTTACCTCACCTACGGCGATGAAAATGCTGCAGTAAAGAAGAAAGTTGCCAGGCTTTTCTTACGTTTGGAAGAGACGACGACGGATTGCGGCGTGTCCGAAAGCACATAGACAAAGCATGGCATATGACATGTGGACTTCAACGTGACACATGGGCTATGAAGGACGCCATAGTGGAGAGATCCGGATTAATTTAGACAACCTGGGGGTTATTTAAGATGCACTTACGTTGAACAGCACACGGGTAGTTGTGTAATTCGCCTCCGTGAAAATATTGCGCATAGGCAAAACCTGTAATGTTCCCATGTTCGGAGCAATTTACTTTTCCAGTGTTCTTCCATCACCACCAGCTTATGGCGTCTTTCTGGTCGCCGCGAAACACTTCTTTTTTATTTTTTTATTTTCGCTCTTCGCTAGACACAACTTAACATTCACGGCGGCTTAAGGTGATGCGCCGTCAGCTCTACAATGTCCCGGCCGTTCGGAACCACCGCCAAAGGTTATGTATTTAAGTCACGTTGAAATAGAGAGCGGTCGACGACTCCGGCAAACGTAGTGCCAAGAGTGCACATCGCTGTCGCCGCCAGCGAGTTGTTTTGCTGTTTTTGTGGGCAAAAGCACCCAGTGAACAGGGAGCTATTCAAGGTTGTCTGCCTTCTCCCTGTCGTCACCGCCGCGCGACAAACCGGCGCGCTTGCAAAACAAAATAGCTCTGTCGGGCTTCCGGTCGCATCACGCTTGGTGACATGAAGGCTACAATTAAGCGTTCTGCTGAAAGGATGCTTAATTTTTTTATCGCACCCAAGAACGATGTTTTCAACCGCCCATCGAAATCATTATTATTAGGCGGGTATGAAAGACCAGATGTTTACGTTTAACTCATGAGGTCATAGCCCAAGGAGATATACACCTTATAGGCATGTGAAAAAACGGGGCATAACAGCATAACCGCAATGAAACACGAATTATGCTGTACGGTCGCATGTTTTGTGTGGTATGCAGCAGGACTTTATGATTCCTAAAAAAAGATCCATTTACTTGGCGCATATACATACGTGCGCCCCGCTTGCATAAGCATGCTTCGATACATATTTTCCTTCCTCTAATGTTTGAAGGTAGCTCGCACTAGAATTCTTCCTGCTGACGTAAAACTGGCTGCTTGCTTCACGTAACGGGATGGTCAGCCCTTTTCTCGTTTTGTTCGTTAGTACTCACATCACGTATATAGCATGTTACTGCTGATTTACCTTTCATCGAAAGAACTTGGCCCGTAGCTCTGGTTCCTGGTATTGGAGCGCCACATTGCAGCCCATGACACGTAATATCGTCTCTGTGCCATGATCGACGTGCGGGCAGGCTCGCGACGTAGTTGGAGGTTAAACTTGGCACAAGTGCTAAATCTTGCCACGGACAACGTTTTTAGATAAGGACAGTTGGAAAACTTGCCCCCGGGAATCGGCCCCACTTCCGTTGCCGCTTTCATATCGAAGAGACGCGATCGCCATCTCTGGGGTTTTGAGAGTACCACGTTAGTTTTCTTGGGTTTTATCTTCGCCGCCGCTACGCCCATTGGCTGCGCTTGGTCACGTGGAGAGTTTGCTGCATAACTGGTCGACGCTCGACCACGTATTGCAAAGTTCGCTCTACGCCTGCGGTACGAGAGGCCAGGATGCTCGGGGTTGAGCGCTTTTGTCTGTAGATCTCGCGGGTAAAATCAGAGAAATACAACGTGCCGCTTACCACCTTATAGTTTGGGTTCCTCGCGTGTGTAATATGCGGTTATGCAAAGTAGACTAAACATTCCTCTATTGATTAGATCACTAAAAGTTGAGTGTCTTTAAATAAAACCTGGCAAAAGCTTACAAAGACACTAAATGCTTTTCCTTCTTTTTTTTTACGGCATACGCCGTTTTGATTTTTTCTTCAGTCACATTGTTTTAATGCGTCGAGATGAAAATATAATCGTCATGGTGGTTGAGGAATTTTCTTTGAGTAAAGTGATCGATACTGGGAGCACGGTAGCTTTTTTTCGAATGCGTATCTTACACGCATGTGATAAGCTGTTTGCCAACGCGTCTTCAACGTGCCCGGCTAAGGTCATGGTTATAAAGGCTACTAAGCGGTCATGTTTCATCAATACAAAAGAGACGAAGGCGCAACTTACGTTTGTATTCATTATCACTACGTTTCTGTACGCACGCGAGTCACCCTCTGCTGACGTTCCTCAAGCTGGAAGTAGCAAAGTAGCAGACGACGCACCCATCCCAAAGCGACCGCAGCGCCAACGCCTAGGCGGCACCCGTTTTGGGTCCGCTCTGCGCCCTGACGCGCCGCCGCAGTTTTACAACTGCCCTTATCTTTAGATAACGTTGGATAAAGCAAAGAAAACTAACGTGGCACTGTCAAAACCCTAGAGATGGCGCTCGCGTCTCTTTGAGATGAAAGCGGCAACGGAAGTGGGGCCGATTCCCGGGGGCAAGTTATAAGTTTCCCAACTGTCCTCATCTAAAAACGTCGGCCACGGGCGAACCCGCAGAATGGGCTCAAAAAGACGCGCTCTCATATACCGTAATTTTGCCGCCGCTCGTGGCATGCAGCCGCGGATGCGTGTGCATACGTGTCTCCTCTCGCCGTCGAAAATACAAGAAAACTGTGCGCAGGTGGAGGAGTAGAGGAAAGAGAAAAAGTGAAAACGTATGAAATGCAAAGGCTAAGCCAATTTTAACGCATTATTGTGCGAGTTAAGAATAAAACACGAATAGTTCACGTGCAAGAGTTATTCGTTCTTTAACTTGAGTGCTCCGGCCTCTCACCCATGGCACTCAAGTATAGTTGAAATCGAAGCTAACTGGAGTTTGCTACCCTTGGCGTGCGTCGCCTTCCTAGCCAGCACTCCACCTCTGGCGCTGCTGCCGGGCGCAGTCAGCGCTCGGGCAGCAAACAGTGCAGTGGATATAGTATAGTGCCTTTACACGTCCGGCGCGCACGTGCGCTGCTCTATAGTTTCTTCCCTGACTGGATCCAGAAACGACAGATGACGGTGTCCAAAATCCATGTGATCAGACGCTGGATATTAGAGGCACCGCGGGAATGACGCACAGCTAGCCGGCCCACCTGTGGTGACTTTGCTGGTGCAGACGATGACTCCGACACCGCATAACCACGAACTGACCAAGTCTTAACGCGAGCTTAGAAGAGGAATCTTCCGGAGATTTCCGTCATTTCTTCTCCTTATTAACCGACGGAACAGCGACGCGCTTTGAACGCGGCGAAGGTGCCTCGATTCAGCGTCGCTGCACTGAGGAACCCGAGGCGACGGTGTCTGCTTCCTCCTTCTAAAGCAGCATTCACCTGGCCCGTTTGGAGGGGCACCGGGGTCGTCGCTCCTGCCGGTACTGTATGTTTACACGCGGCAATCCCGAAACAGGGAGCATTAGGGAGGGTGGAAAAACCGTGACATCAACTTGATGCAAGGGAAACCATCGAGGCCAGAGTGAGGTCGTGGGAAAGATGCGTTTATTCTAGTTTAGTTTTACATCTAGAGGTCCCACTCTTTGCTCGGCTCGAGCCATGCACGCGGACCGTGCGGGTCGTCGAGTAGCCGTGAAGTGGATTCACAGGGCGTTCGGAGTGCTATCACCAAATTGTTAGCCGCTTGTATATGTACACCCAATAAACGGCACTCGAGGACCTGTCTTTCCTGCTAAACATAGAGGGGCGAGAAAACATGGTACAGGGCTTGCTTTGAAGATGCCTATAAAGAACGTTTTTCAGACATAAACGCCACTTCTGTCTAACTTTGTATATTTTTGGCTGCAACCTGGGAAATCCACTTAATACAAACTTCGGATACGACGAATACACTCCGCGTTATCGTCGGGTCCGTTATAAGTAGGGGTTTGACTTTTCGGTTCAACCGAAAACCACCGATAAATGTCCTATAATTCATTTTTCGACGTTTGGTTTTAATCGACATGCATTAATGCATGTCACAACTAGCTGGCTATTCAGTACCAGTTACCATCGGTCACAGCTGAAAACTGAGACAGTACTGGAACCCGGAACATGGTGAGACAAAGATGTCTTCTGAATTTAGTACAGTGACTATGAGTTACGAGGCATTAATCCGCGAACGACACGCCGTTCCAGATAGAATAGCTCGACCACTTAGCTAAGCGTTACTTGCTAGCTTAGTGACGTCTGCTCGCTTATCACCGACTTGGGGCCGTCGCTTCTTTAACCAGGAGTTTACATTGCATGTAAGGGCACTGAAAACTTTTGGAACCGTAACAAGCAATCGTCAATGCGAAACCACGCATAAACGGCACGAAGGTGTCGTGTTCTGGATACCGCGACGGTTAAGCAGCAGTTTCATCGCTGCTTCAGCATGCGGAGCACAGAGTGCGCTGTCCTCTCGTTTAGCCTAGAATGCAACCAGAATGTGACAATTGTTTTTAGAACTGAACTTCTACTTACGTTGATTTTGGCTTACGTCCCAATCATTTAACTTCGGCATTGCTACTTTTTGTTACAACTGTACGACTTTCTTCAGCAAAGATAGCTCTTAAGGCGACATATGTGGTGCACACTACCACATGAGTGGCTGGTTAAAAAAAAACTTAATTTAAACTGTACGTCACTTTTAACCGCACATGGACATCGTATATTTCACCGATAAAAACCGAAAATTCGTATGTAGAAAACAATATTCGCGCATAAAAAAAAACGAAAGTGGTGTTCCGAAATGAACACCGAGAAAAGCATGCCGAATTTTCGAATAATAAATACCGAAAAGTCCAACCCATAGTTATAAGTGGGTCCGACTTCTCTTGTGGATATGTATTTTTCTATTAGTGCCTGATATTATGCCTTGAAATTATGCTATTTGTTGTACATTCTCTGATATAAAAAAATTGTTGACAATGACTGTTTTATGTGTTGTTGAAATGGGAGGCGGTAGCCGCACCAGACATTACCCCTTTAGGGCCGTTGTACGATCGTTTCGGAGCGCCTTCCGCCACGTCCGCTTCGCGAGCGGTCCGCCAGTTTTCGGCCGCCAGGCGGACGTGAGGCGGAAGTACGATCACTAAAAGTGGTTATTGGGAACTTTTATACGGGGGGGGGGGGGGGGGGGGGGAGGAGAGAGAAGGGGGGAGGCGCAGCCCGGTAACTGCCTCCTTTATGCAGGGGAACACCGCAACTGGGCTGCGCGGGGAGGGGGAGAAAAGAGAGAGCAGCGCTTGCGAGCGAGGCGGATGGTCCCAGCATGCCGATTGGCGCGCCCGGCATATCCGTCTGTCCAATAGCCTTCTCCGGCTGTTGGCAACCTAGCCGGCGCGAACCGCCAGGATCGCTCCGCGCGCCGAAACGGGCGACAGATCGGTAAGCGCCCGACTACCTTCTCCCTTGCCTCCTTTCCTGCCCCCCTCTCCAAACCCCCGATATCTCTGCACACTGCGCTTCCCCCCCCCCCCCTTCCCTACCTACTTCCCGTACGAGCGCCCCCCCCCCCCCCCCTCCCAAATAATAACCTCTTTTCGTGGTCACGTGGCACTTTTTTCCGTTCCTCGGCGACCTGCACCTAGGCCTAGTAGGCTGCGCTTCGGCATCGCCATGGTGTGCATGTTGAAGTTCCTGCTGTTGTCGGCGGCTCTCGTCAGCAACCAGATGAGTAGCTCTTGTGTAGAGATTTTGCGTGGGTACATGGCCAACACAAACAGGGCGAACTGGCAATTAGTTGCACAATTCGTCGCTGCCGACGCAATCGTCCAGCTGCAGCGTAGGCGTAGACGCAAGCCTATACGACGTCTTCTGCGAGATCGACGCCAACTGGGCGAGTACTTCACGTTAGTCCGGGACATGAGAAATGGAGATGGCACAGACTTCTTCCAGTACTTCCGGATGTCTGTGGAAAGGTACAGTGCGCAAGATCATACCTTCCGTGCCTTTTTCGTACGTATGTTCGCGTTGTCACATGGACGCTCTCGACGGGTGCAGATGCCGATACTCGCGGTAATGCGGGAGCGCGTTTTCGCGTCATGTGAACACTTTATAACAAGTAAATATAGTATAAAGAAGCAGGCCTAGAATGGAAAACGTGTTCACGCGCGCAAATATTTGTTACATAGGCATTGACGTCTTTGCATCGTTAAGTTTAGTGAGCACACACCGCGTAGGCAGGCTCGAGAGTGGTCCTCATGAAAAAAAGACCAGAGTTGACAGCGGTTCCTTAAGTTTGTTGCTTTAATTTCAAATTTTCTGGCTTGGCCGCACGGCATCATGCGTTCAGCAGTGCCGCGGCTTCAGCAGTAATAAATGGGCTGATACGCGGGCGATATAGCGTGCATATACCACTGCATTTCGACACTCATTGCTGCGTGCACCATACAGCACCGCGTATGCAGTATTTGTCTGCAGAAAATGCTTGATATTCATTTCATTAATCTGTTTAATTTTGCAGCCAAGTGTTTCATTCCGCTCATGTGATTGTGCAGGTTTGACCGTCTCGTGGAGCTGCTCAGACCCCTAATCGAGCCACGTAGAAGCACGGTAGTCAGTTTGTCGGCCGGAGAGAAGCTGGCATTCACGTTAAGGTGGGCTAATGTTACATTTCTTCAACCTTCTGTACAGTGCCATGAAGTATCGTTCCGTGAACAGTACATATTGCATAATGAAAACTTAAGACAGGCCGGTCCTTTCCTGTAGTGTTCCACATGTAGGTAAATATTGTCATTTATTGTCCACTTCTGGCCGACAGTTCACAGTAGACAATTTAATGTGTAAAATGTCTTGTTCTGCTTGTGTCCTATGTACATACAGCTGGAGGTCTAGCCTTCCAATGGCAGCCAGTGTATACTTAACAACTGCATTTTTTTAAAACTTTTGCAATGTAAGAGTGCTCACGGTATGATTGTTCGAACATGCTGATGATTAGCTCCTGTGAGCTGCCTAAGTGTGCTCATTCTTTCAGCATGCCAACAGCTTTAGCTCAGAGTTAAGGCTGCAGTAACGCTGTTTTCAGTCGACTGCCTTCGTTCTACAATGTTTACAAAACAGTTTCTCCACCACTGTGCTCACTGGCGCATTCCAAAGTGCCCTCGTGTGAGGTTAACATAGGTCTTCCTTTTCTTCACATCTGCGAGTTGTATCTGCTTCAGTCAGGGAAGTGCAATGGTTGTGTTATCTCAACCCTCAAAGTGGTAAATGAAATCTGATGCCTCACTATTAGCACAGATATTTCTTTGAGTGATCTATGTTCGGGCATTGAACCTTATGCATCCGATTTCACTGGAAAACCTTGCTGGGTTCTCGTCCTCGACCGCTTAGCCCATGTGCTCACTGGTTTGTTCAGCAGCAGACCACTTCTGTGATGTGAGGTAGAGGTGAAACAGGCAGCAGTTAGCTGCAAGAAGCCCAACAGATCAGTCCTATATTGCAGCTCGTGACAAGGCTGCTGAAGTAGTAGTCTGGTGAATACAAGAATAATGCTGCTGGAGGTATATTTTACGCTCACCTGACCTGTTTGAGACTCATCTGAAGGTTGGCGCCATGCATGTGCTTGCATTTCTTGCTTACACCCTTCAATAGCATAACTGCCCTTGCTTATTCATTTAGTAACATATGGGCCTAAATATGTGTTTAATGTAGTTCAGTGTTTTCGATTCATCCTTCTCACTAAGCTTTCTGTACTTCCAGGTACCTGGCACCTGGTTCTACGATGAGGATAATAGCAAAGTCGTACAGGATCTCTGACAGCATGGCTGGCCGTATAGTGAGGCAAACCTGTCTTGCCTTGAGGCAAGTTCTCGAGCCCTTGTACCTTCCACACCCA